>NC_137468.1:33688668-34128668 GCF_964235325.1 Thermobia domestica
CTCCTCCTTCTTCTTCTTCTTCTTCTTCTTCTTCTTCTTCTTCTTATTATTATTATTATTATTATTATTATTATTATTATTATTATTATTATTATTATTATTATTATTATTATTATTATAACAACAATGTGTATAAACATGAAAAATAGGCGGTTTGTATCTGAATACTAAAAACTAGTTCACTGCCGACCTCGGTAGTCTTGAAATCTAGGAGGCAAGGACATCGTTCACGATATTCCGGGTTTATATTCTGGAGGAGCATCAGACCCCTTGCTAGACGGGTCATGGGGACGAACCCTTCCTCAAGGTTAATTGAGTGATAATCTGGAGCTGTGAGTTGTGATAATCTGCGTTTGGGAATTTAATTAAAACATGAATTTGCAATAGAAACTAATTTCACGAAGTTCTGGGTTTGAATTCCGGAGAAGCAAGTATTTTGGCTCGAGCCAAAAATTGTTAAAAGTTGTAGGGCGCCGGCCAAACATGTTCAAGATTACTCTCGGCCTGGGTTTAGAGTTGTCAACGGCTCGAGCAGCCCGGCTCATTCACTATCGAGCTGAGTCAACAGATCACCCAACTCAGTCGGCAGTGTCTTACCTGAGCCGGAACGAACCGAGCTGATGGCTCACCCAAACCGAACTGGCTCGAGCCGATGGCTCACCTGAGCCGAGACGGTAGCTCATCGTAACCGAGCCGGATCGAGCTGTTCACCAGCAGTTAAACCTAGCTGAGCCAATTGACGTCACTACTGGGCTTCTGCTTGGGTTCAAAACTTCGACCATGCAGGTCTCAGCCTTGATAGTAAGAACTACAGTATATACTTTGGTGCTCAGGACATTTGAGGCTGTCTCGTTATAAAAATCTATTGTCGTCTCGTTACTTAAGACGAGACGAGATGCAAGCAGTGTCCCCTCGCGTGAGCAACACTAAAAATATTCCACATTACTGCTTTCATTTCTCATGGCTTTCACTTTCCGGTCTAATCAGGCATTGATTTAAAAACGAGTTAAAACGAGCTGAACGAGCGAGCCAAACTCGACTCGACTCGAAACTCGACCTCAAAACAGTGACTCGGCTCGGAACTCGACTGGAATTCACTTCGAGTTTCGAGTCAAGTCGAGTTTTAGCTCGACTCGTGTCCATCCCTACTCGTTTTGTATAGAGAGGTTTCGAAGTTGGTTGTTTCTAATTTTGTATTTTACTTTATTTTTCTGTTACTTATACTCTTTGTATTTACAAAACACCAAAGTACAATTTACATTTCTTGGAGCTTGTTTTCTGAGACTCACTTTCGATTTCTCATTATCCACGCCATCGTTGTCTTATCACTAATAAATTAAACTATTCCACAACCACTTCTTCGTCACACGGTTGTATTTTAATCTGTACTGGAACGAGACGTTTCTCCCACGTTGGAGTATCCTGCGAGATACTGAACACATTCGCTAACAACTTCACAATTACGATTTGTCGCATTTGGTACACATATGATGCACATTTACATATCAGTCTCGAAAGTACCGCTGCTCACTGCTTCTTCTATTGACACTACGTGACCTTCCTGATCGCACTAACACACTAAACACCTCTGTTTGCGCGCACTTGCTCCTGCCACCACAACTACAAACACTGCTTTTGTCTCGCTCCTTTACATCTCTAGATTTCTGCGCACTTTATACGTGATTACGCTTCCCTATTTCTGCTCCCTGTGGTCCATAGCATTTCACATTACACCACACCTCTTTTGTATTTTGTAATACATACTGTATGTCAGCTGATTTTGTTTACCTTTCCTTGCCAATTATGCAGGTCCTTTTTTCAGCCATGTATAATATACACAATAAAACCTTTACGACGGAATTTCATTGTTCCAGTTCCAAACACTATTTCCGTTTAAGACAACTTTCCGTTGCTATAAGATATTGAATTGACTACTCGCTCTGTATTGTCTGTATAAGGATGTCGTAGTGTAATAGCCAAGAACAGTCCCTTTCATAAGCACTATATCTATCATCTATGACAATCAAATTCACACTGATCAGCCAAATTGTGACCAGTCATGACTCTGAAACTGAGCTCGTCTGACTGACGCTAGGGCCAAGAGTCACAGCCGATATGCATGCTCACGAGCACAGAGTTGCTGGTCTCCACTGAACACATACTTTCACTTCAATTTTTTAATGTGGTCCCAATTCACATTCATTTTTACATAATGTCTTCTTCCGCGTTCGATATTCATGCTCAAATATCGTCCATTCTTTTTGCGCATGTGTAATCAGTCTTTCTTATAGCCTTTTGTGTCACTTATGCATTTTCCCAATGTCCAAATAGCTACTTTATTGTGCCATTTCGGACATATTAACTTTCTGTTGAGTTGGCAACACTGCGTTCTAGATGGCAACTCTATTTATGGTCTTTAATAATCATTAATGTTCTTCTTATGGTTGGTAGGTTAATTTTGGTTTCTTTACTTTCATTTTTTGCAAGATATTCAGTTTCACCGCCATTACTGCATTTCATTTTGGTGACATTCAAAGTTTTCTCTTCCCTAGCTCCACTCCCTATAGTCCACAGCGGCTTAAATTTCGGTGATCTCCATTTTATTTTTTAATGCTCAATCAAATACCGCATGTTTGCATTGAATTTGTGTGACAACCACATGGACCTTTATTTGTTAGGTGATGCGTATTACTCCCGTCTCCCCTAATAATGGTAAGAAAATGAGAACAAAATTTGACCTCCCAAATTGAACATTCCGTTGTGATTTTGTTTTTAGAGAGATGCTAGGAACCAGAACCATTTCCTTATATTTAAAAATTTGGAGCAGAAAAGAGAATGAAATAAGGAACAAAAAAACAATAATAAAAGAAGAGAAAAAGAAGTAAACCAGTAAAAAAAAACGTAATGATGACCCAGATAAGCCAATTCATTCCTTTGACAAATGCTCACCTCTCCGCGAACTTCTCCGATATTTTTTTATCCCTCTTTTTCGGTCTGGAGACCTGCCAAGCCAAAAGATGTGCGAGAACATCATGTGGAGTTGTTCGTTGAGTGTTCACACTGTCGTCACTCAAAAAGTCAAAAAAAGATTTTTTAAAAAAAGAACAAAAAGAATTATTGTAAGATAGAATGGAATGTACACATAGAATAGGCATTAACTAAATGTGAAATGTCACCCAAAAAAGTATAAAATCTGCACTGAGAAAAAAAAAGGACTACGATTTCCGTGTGGATACATCGTATTTACGCGGGTGCACTCCTTAAGTAATGTAATTTCATGTATAAAAGTACAGCAGGTGGGAACACCATGCCAAGTCTGGAGTTCGGCGTCGAACTAGACTCGCTGTGATTGGATAATTTTATTCACATGATTGATTTCGTGTAAAAAAACTATTACTCTCGTAAGGTAGGGAGTCACAGATTTAGAAAGAACCAAGAGGGGACACTCGTAGGAAGGTAGTAACAACATTATATACCTAAGTTACCACCATCGGAATAGGTATGGCGTTAATGCTAGATTTGAAATGGTGGTCCCACAATACAAAATTTTCGCTGGACGGTGGTGTGGATCATACTACTGATGAAACAACATTACTTAATGTGGTGACGCGCGCAACGTGGTAAAAACAGCATTTACATACCGACTGGATTATGCATTTTTCTCCGTGTGAATAATGCAAATTTAAGGCTATGTAGTTCAAGAAATTGTAAAACAGCTGAACATGCGTGAAGTAAAATGTTTCTTAATTTATTACTATTATTATTTACGTGAAATTGGATTAATGATAAAGAATGATAATTCCAGAAATTCCATATCTGTAGTCCCATTGTACTGGAAATGTACAGTTGGTTGTATGTGCTTCCTTGTGCCTGATATCACGGGCGTCAATCAAACCGAGGACGTGTCAAACCCAATATTTGTAAAACGGTTTTTGCCTCCCCCAATATTTCAAATATCTTAGATCAACCATGACCCAAAGAGGTACAACCATATAGTAGTTTCCTGCGTTCACAAAACAATGTTAGACAAGATATATATTAAAAAAAAAAAAAAAAAAAAAAAAAAAAGTAGCGCAAAAGTTTCCAATTGTGAAGAAAGGCAGTCAGTTTTTGGCCCTATGAAGGTGGAATAAACTGTAAAGTAGTAAACCGTTGTTTAGATAGCGGGCAGCAAAGTGAAAAAAATGAAATGAAATTTTTGAGTTTTACGTCCCACCCTTAGGCTAAATGAGACGGTGATAATGAGAGATGAATGAAATGGTAGAATGAAGAAAGTGGGAGGAAACGGGAGAACTCCGAGAAAACCCATACACGGTGTTTGTCCACCACAAAGTTCACTTGGCGGGAGCAGGGTTTGAACCCGGGACACCCAGCACCAGAGTTGAACGCTCTACCACTGAGCCACCGCGGTCCCGGCAGCAAAATGAGTTTAGTTTAGCTACAAAAACATAATTTTCAACTAATTTCTTAACTATACATTGTTGAACATCACTTACGTTAGTTGTATGCAGTGGCGTCGGAAGTTTTTATCAGCTGGGGGGACAAACTGGTTTTGAACTACTGTCTTGAAAATAGACGCGGGAATGTGACATAGGTAAGATAATACGAATATATGTTTGTAATGTAACAATAATTGGATTTAGTTGGACAATAATAATAATAATAATAATAATAATAATAATAATAATAATAATAATAATAATAATAATAATAATAATAATAATATAATGCAGCTGTAAACAGTTTCCTGGGGGTAAAATTTTCATCTACAAGAAGCATCTTGGTTTACGTCT
This sequence comes from Thermobia domestica, assembly GCF_964235325.1. Lineage (NCBI taxonomy): Eukaryota > Metazoa > Arthropoda > Insecta > Zygentoma > Lepismatidae > Thermobia > Thermobia domestica. Next base: position 33,693,462 of record NC_137468.1, read on the forward strand.
TTAAGATTAATTAGTCCAGTGCCAATTTTGTGCTGGATTTTGGTATGGTGCAGAAATTTTCAACGACTTAAATCACAGTTTAAAAAATAAAATAGTAAAAATTATATTACTTACTAAAAATGACTGTTTGTTACTACAATTTTTACCATTTTATATACATATTTTTAACTGTGTTGGAAATGCTCACACGGTAGAGACCTGCACGGGCCGGGCTTGGGCGGGCCGACACTCATTTCTCTTCAGGTCGGGCCGGGCTGGGGCCGATTAATTGCAATTCTTTAATTGACTTTCGTTAAACGATAATTGGAATAAAGCCAAACGTTGAAGAAGTGTGTCCGTGAAAAAATTATGTTACAAAGAATGCAATAGCTATTTACAGTTTGTGTTGCTCAGCGGCTCCACTTTCACTATAGAGAATTGCAGGCATTGCGCGGTAAATTGAACTCTGACCTTGACCTTCACTGAACCCAAAATATGACAAGAAGGGGTGGGAAAGTATTGCCTGTCGCTAAACTATATTGCCATCTTCACTTTATACTAAAATATCAATTAAGTTAGATTTTTGTTACAGGAAATGGAGGTTTTTGCTCTCTCGATGACGGGCAAAGTTCTAGGAGACATTGGTACCATTCGGGGGGCAAGCGTCAGGTTGTAAACCAGAGTTTAGAAAATATTTGTGAGGCTTAGGTCAAGATTAATACTAAATTTTGAAAAAGATTGGGGCTCGAGCTAAATTTTTTAAAAAATTATCGGGCCGGGATCGGGCCAAAAACTTTTAAAATTTATCGGGTCCGGGCCGGGCTTGGGCCAAGACTTTTAAAAACTTATCGGGCCGGGCCAAGCTCGGGCCGAAAATCTCCAAAAGTTTTCGGTCCCGGGCTGGGCCGGGCCTAGGTACATTCGGGCTGGATTGGGCTCGGGCCGAAAAATTCGGCCCGTGCAGGTCTCTACCACACGGACATTATTCGGACAATGGAGTTCGCTTTTCTTATGTGCTCTGAATTTGTCTGTGGTCTTTTTTCAGTTCTTGAACCCTAGGGCGAGAAAATTCAGCTCCTTGCATCAGCATTTTACTTGTCAAATGATATGCCTTATACAATCAAAACCCTAAACGTAATCTCTGACTGTATCATAATGTATGATACCATTCCGCGCGACAAGGTCGGCGTGCAGTTCGTGAAAAATTGAAATCCTTAGTCAGCTGAGTTTTATTTTCTAAAACAGGAATTTCAAACTTTTTCCCGCGATCGGTTACACAAGATCTTTTATCAAGTCCTATGTCGGAGTGTTGGGAGAATTTGTAGCAATTTGTCTGGCGCTTTCTCAATTTGCTGTTTGGAGGTGCTCGTGGAATAATGTACTTCAAGTAATGCACATTGTATAGAATTCTGAGATGCATTTTGTTGTGAACTTTTTGTACACTCTGCATCAAAAAAATTGCGACAGCTAACGCCGTGCAGCTAGGCCACCCAATATACACCTTCTTATTCCATAGTCGTGTCTGGTAAAGAGAACCCCTCTCTCTCCTCCTTTCTTCTCTCCCATACTTAAATTAGCTAACAACATGAACGCAATTCTAATTTCAAACTACACATGTATTAGTATCGATAAAATGAAATAACAAAACTCAGACGAAACAAGATTCATAAGTTGATTTACGGAGAAACAGAAACACAAATAATGAAAGATTGAAACCAATGGATGTCTATTACACAGAGGTTCGGAAATGAGGCAGAGAGAGAGAAGGCGAGAGAAGAAGAAAAAGAAAAGGGAGAACAGATAAAAATGTGGAATTTTAAACTTAGTAAGAAAACAACCTAACATTATAAAGTTCCGTTACCAGAAATCCAACAGTAATATAGAAATAACGTTTGTTTTTATAGGAGGACTATACGAATATATAGAGGATGCTCGAAATTCATTATGTCTTTTTCATAAAGGATAGCATACTCAATCTCCAGTAGAACTGTAGATCTCAGACACATCTAAGATAATGTCAACAGTTTAACACATGCTTTGTTTCCTCGTTGTTTGGTTGCAAATTCATTAGTGTTCATTGGACGTACTGATGCAAACCACATTCTAATAAACCCAGTAGGTAGCATAGATCATCTTCCATTCCAGACTACTAATACAAAGTGAACAAAAAAAAAAAAAGAAAAAAACGAAAAGAAAAAGGAAGGAAGAAAAAAGATAAAATTGAATGAGTGCTATTTTATTGGTTCGATTCCCCGTCAGGTAGCATTACTTTTTCGCATAAAATAATGGCTGCAAACAGAGATTTATTTTCTGTTGGAGAACTTACAAAGCATCACTGGCGAGAATTCGAATAAACAGTGTGTGTGTGTTCTTCATCATACACTGTAATGATAAGTATGTTTCATATTTATATTCGTTTCTCTCTTTCTTTCTTTCTTTCTTTCTTTCTTAACGTTTCCCTATCCTGTCTTTGCATCTTTCACTTCTCCCCCCTCTCTCTTACACACACGCAGTTGATGTGCGTGTGCATGTTTCAAAAATAAAACGGAGCAAGGGACGATAAACCTGGTCTGGAAAATGTAATTAACTGGCAACTTCAGTGTCGAGTTTTTGTGCTCTGGGGATAACATATCCAGTCCTGGTCATCTCGGAAAGAAGTACTGTTTAAACGCAAGGGAATAAGCAAAATATCTTTTTTATCATCTGAGTTATCCAGTCTCAGTGGAATTAGCGGGTCACTACGGCTTTGAATCCTCGACCAAGTGGTGGTCCATAAGCTAACCAACATCATCGACTGACACTATGATCCGTTTGAGCTCTAGCGTGTTCATTCTATCTGTGCAAATTACAACGATATATCCGCAAGATATGAAAGTGATGCTGGATGTTCTGAACAGATAAATCTTCGGAAAAGACTAGAAAATGGCAACCTCTTTGGTTATTTGAAAACAAAATTTTATTTATACTAGTTCAACACAAATTTGTTTTCATCCTATAATTCAATGTGATTTATTAATGTTGAAATTTGAGACATGCAAGGTCTGCTACATCTATAAGGAACATCCAATTTTCCATTTGAACATTTCTAACTTTTCATAATGTTACGGTTTGGACTTTTAATAGAGGATATTTCTAATAAAAATTTACCAGTAAAATAGCACTCACTCAATTTTATCTTTCTTTCTTTCTTCCTTTTTCTTTTCTTTTTTTTCTTTTTTTGTTCACTTTGCATTAGTAGTCTGGAATGGACTACGCTACCTAGTGGGTTTATTAGAATGTGGTTTGCATCAGTACGTCCAATGAACACTACTGAATTTACAACTGAACCACGCGGAAACAAAGCATGTGTGTTAAACTGTTGACATTATCTTAGATGTGTCTGTGAGATCTACTGTTCTACTGGAATTGAGTATGCTATTCTGTTTGAAAGTGACTTAATGAATGTTTCAAGCATCCTCCATATATTCGAATAGTCCTGAAAAAAATATAAATGAAACGTTATTTCTGCATTACTGTTGAATTTCTGGTAACGGAACTTTATAATGTTAGGTTGTTTTCTTACTAAGTTTAAAATTCCACATTTTTATCTGTTCTCCCTTTTCTTTTTCTTCTTCTCTCGCCTTCTCTCTCTCTCTCTCTGCCTCATTTCCGAACCTCTGTGTAATAGACATCCATTGGTTTCAGTTTTTCATTGTGTGTGTTTCTGTTTCTCCCTAAATCAACTTATGAATCTTGTTTCGTCTGAGTTTTGTTATTTCATTTTATCGATACTAATACATGTGTAGTTTGAAATTAGAATTGCGTTCATGTTGTTAGCTAATTTAAGTATGGGAGAGAAGAAAGGAGGAGAGAGACGAGGTCTCTTTACCTGACACGATTATGGGATAAGAAGGTGTATATTGGGTGGCCCAACTGCACGGCGTTAGCTGTCGCAATTTTTTGATGCGGAGTGTACCAATGCTGGCACTGATTGTTGGTGAAGTTTTTTTTTTTTTTTTTTTTTTTTTTATAAACACCAGGAAGATTTGTATTTTTCGTAACTTTCTTTGTTGATGATGTGTCAAGAAGGGTTCTTTTTGGTCAGACATAAAGTAAGGAACATGTGTGTAACATACACATTTCCTTGCATCACTACATAAACAGCAAACGATTTAGAAACGCAAACTTAACTTTTTTATTTCAATGTCATACAGGTTTCAGTACTCTCTCAAATGCGTAAGTGAACATTATGTGAATTGGATTAGTTCGAGGGCTAGGTGATCGTTAATGCGTAAACTGAGTGCTGCTTCCGAGAATTTAATCAGTGTTTACTTTGCTTTCTATGGTGCTGGTAAAGCAACGATAAAAGAACCCAATCACAAATATCACGTGAACCAAACTTTCAACTTGGTTAATAATAATTGTGCGCTGAAAAATTGTTGCTAAGATTCACCAACTAGTAATTAGACCATTGACTTTGTGGTTGGGATAAGATTTGATTTTTTATGGGCACTTCAGCAAGTTTGGCTATATCGGTCCTTCACGTGACTGAGGAAGGACGTCCCTCGACGTGCATAAAACCCGGGAAAGGAAGAAGAGAGGAAGGAAAGGAAGAAGAAGTCACGGCCCCTAAAGAACGTACCATCCCAGCATTTGCCTGAGGGAAACCGCGAAATAACCTCAATCACGATGGCAGGCCTCGGGGATCGAACCCCCGAACCTCTCGAATGCGGAGCCGTAACGTACAACTGTACCACGGTTCTTCGTTATCGACTTTGTGGGGCTGATAAACTAATAATAGTAATGCTTGCAATATTCTATAATCACAAATCATTGGGTTCACAGAAAACAGAAAATTATTTAGAGAAATATCTATATTTTGATTTTTAATCCAGGAAATGTTTCTACCCTGCTTTAAAATTTAGAAGAGCTGTCGCATCTGTTAATAGAAAATGTTGTTGATTTAGTGTATCTTAAGTAATATGAAGAAAACAAATTGATTGTTAGATATAGGGCACTCTGTACCTTAAAACATTGTACCGTATTTGCATAAAAAAAAGGCACACAAACATGGGGAAAACAAAATTCATAAAAGAGAAACACCAAAACAAACAGTATTATTACATCAAGGGCGTATCTAACATGAGGTAAGAAAAATCGCCCGGTTCCTTGTTTCAACCACGAACAAGTATACTATATCATTTCTAAATGTTACGATATTGTTTTAAAAGCATCTGTACTCGTTATATTTATGCAATAGAAATTTCTGATTCCCACCCTCTTTGTTTCTTTTTGTTCAAGAATGCTATAGAGTTTAACTTTAAAAAAAGATAGTACTCTCGAATTCAGGTATGATTATTGCAATTATTCCATTAGCGTTACCCAATGATAATGAAAAATATTGATTCTGATATTTTTATATACTATTAGTACATAATTAGGTCATAGAGATAACAGTTACTGTTTAAATAAAGTCCTTTGTACAAACGCTACAATAGACTGTTGCTACTTTCCTAAGAATGAATATAGATTACTCATTTTTCTGAATATTCATTCATACTCATTCTTATTAGTATTACAGCCAGTTCTATATTTTTATTTTATTCTTTCTTTATCCAAAAGTCATTTACCATAGGCCTAAGTTTCACCTCATGCTTGCATTTTTTAATATAAAAATGTTTAATAATTATTCAGGAAACATCATTACCAATATTACGATGTTGACAGTAAATGTTTTCACAGAAGAACGGGACTTGGAACACGCGAAATCTCTCCCGCCCCCTTTTACGAAAACAAACTTTTTCACTGTAAATTCTCTTCGGAAGTTAGGCACGTACGCAGGAATTTATTTCGGAAGGGGTTCAAATGTTTTCGAGGGTCAACATCCAACACGAGGATAGGTTATATTAATTAAATATACAGAAAAGTCGGAATTTCGGGGAGGTCCGAACCCCCAGGACCCACCCTTGCATACATCCCTGTGGGAAGTGTCCTTGCTGACATTTGTGAACGTGTCCCCGCCCTGTCCTCTACTGTCATTCGTTAGTGCTCACAAGGGATATATTTTCCTCAGCACTATAAAACTTACTGCATTGTGCATAGCCTATTGTTTGTAAGAATAATTTAAATTTATAGAAAATATATTTAAATGTTCTTTTATGCATTTAAACTATTATCGTTTTTAAAGTTTAAAATCTCGCTCGACGACTTGTTTCATACTGTAGATCTCCGATTACTTAAACAACAATTGTTAAAGAATTTGCAGTGTTTTGAAAATGTACACCAATGGACGTAGACCTTTCAATTCTTTTTCCTAAATCTTTCTGTCTAAAATGAGGTAAGAAAAATCGCCCGGTTCCTTGTTTCAAACAGAAAGATGAATCTGGAATAGAGAATTTTCTTCACATTACCATAAAAAAAAGTTCATATAATCACTCTTGTGTGATGTTTTTACAGTCTGAAAGTGGAGGGACAAAACGAGTATCTTGCCCTCCATGAAAATTTCAGAGCGGGCAGCTGCCCCCTTGCTCTCCCGGTTCCGACGCCCCTGGTTGTATGTTTGTAAGCCTAAAATCCGTTAAGTATTCAGTTCACACTACATTTTATCATTATCTTATATATATAATGATAAAATGTAGTGTACGTCCCTGACTAGAAGTGTGAAAACCTTTTTCAAGTCATCCATTCTGAGAGAGCATTTCGTGAGTTTTCCTCATTCTCACGAAGGAAATGCCGAGATGGTACCTAACATAGAGTCCCAGGCCGCTTTCTTCCTTTCCTTTCCTCGGGTAGTGTGATCGCCGTGGGACGTCATCGTTCATACATGACGGCCTAACATCAACATAGATGCCAGAAACCCATAAATCTAATTCCTAATTATAATCGAAGACATTGTTTTACCAAAAAAAAAAAAAAAAAAATGCTTCATATATTTACCTTGTCTGCTTCGTGTGTCAGTCAGTCCGGGATACAAGCAAATCTCAAGAGCCATCACTATCACCGTTACCTGTAGATCGTCACTAGTTTTGGCCAGAAATGTAGAAGCCAAAAGGTAGGATTCGACTTCATTGACAGAGATGTACTCAAACCGGAAGTGGTAGAAACCAACCATTTCCGGTTTTAACATTGATCACTCTAGAGCCAAAACGGTAACAGATAGTGAGAAATGATTTCCTATGATCAGATAAGCGTACCAGCAATACATTCTACATTCAGTCTTATATTCTACTAAAACCGGAAATGGTAGAAATCTACTACAACTTCCGGTTTCAATATTAATATACATAGAGCAAAAATTATAAAAGATAGCGTGAAGCTGTTTTCAAAATAGATTTAGTGTTCTAAGAATAGTGTTCATCTTCTCTATTAACTCTATATTCGAACCGGAAGTGGCACGAAATGAACCACTTCCGGTTTCAACATTGATCACTATAGAATAAAACCGGCACTAGATAGCAAGAAACAGTTTCCTGTAATTAATTAAGAGTCCAAGAACATATATTCCATGTCAAGTCTCTATATTAAAACCGGAAGTGCTAGAAATTCAATACCACTTCCGGTTTTAATATTAATTGAGAAAATATCACGCCGTACTAACCAAATTCCTTTATCCGATGCATACGTGACATTATTACATATTTTTTTAAAATATATTAGCAAACATATTCCCATTTGATAAAAAAAATGTTGAATGGTAAAAGAAAAAAAACCATGTTACAGCAAAAACTTGCTTGTTTAAACCGCAAGGTATTCCTGTGTTTAACTTGTCAGAGGTCTGTATTTATGTTTCTATTCTGAATTTAACCCCCCCCCAAAAAAAAAAAAACTTTTCCGTCCTGCAAATACTAAATAATTTTGATTATATAGTATCATAGAAAACCGATAATATGAGAACCAATCTTCATAAACAATATTTTAGCTACATTTCCTGCATTGTCTGAAACTGAAGTGCGTATACATATTAGAACAGAACTCCTAGCGAGGATTGGAAGAGAGAGTTTTATTTCCTATTAACTGCAAAATGCAATATTGGATTCTTCATCTCTCTCTCGCTCTCGTTTCTTCGTTTCAATGTTTGTTGATAGGAAATTTATTGGGTCAGCTGGATCGGAGATGAAGCTTCCCCAATAATGTATATTTGACTCTTTTTTTCTTCTTCTTTCAATCTTCTTTTTTCATGTTTGGAAGCAGAAACTCCTTTTTTTCCTTTAGTTTATGTTACTAAATCAAATAGTATCGACTTCGTGTCTGAAAACCAATCCGAAAGCTGCAGGAAAACAGACGAATTCAGTTAAAGATTTATGTTCAATATATATATATATATACAGTGACAAAAGTACTGTCTGTGACCCATATTTCCTTTTATGGTTGGTTTGAGTAATAGGGGGCACGGTGGTTCAGTTATGCCCTCCTCGCTGGTCTAGTGGTTAGCATGTGCGCCCTTGGCGTACGGGGTCCTGTGTTCGATTCCCGGTGGGGGAGCCTTTGGAATTTTAAGTCCTCGAAGTTTCTGTGTTCATGTCCCTGTTGTTCCAGATTATCGTAAAAAGCGAGTAAAATAAGTAGGAACATAATAATAAGTAATCAAGCAAGTTAATAGAAATAAGAAAGGTGGTAAAGCGCTTATCTCTTGGACGTAGGTTTCCTGGTTCGGTTCCCGGCCAAGTAAATTTGCGGTGGACAAAATCGTGTCCTTGGATTTTCATGAGAATAAGATTTTCATGAGATAAGATATATATTCAAACCGTATGCATTATAGATCTGTACAAATTTGAAAAATCAAAAAAGAGAATTCAAGATCTTTGTACCCTAATTAACTTTTTCGTCATTATCTTTAAAATAAATCAGGGTTTACACATAATCTGTGTCAAGTGTCCATACCTTCAGCGAAAATGTTCCCATTTTTTTTCCCCGTTGAAAAACCTGCAATCCAAGTCAGTTAAAATAAAGTTTTATCAAAACATCCTCTGATCCAGACCGCATTCAGGGCAGTCGCAAAATTCTTATTAACAATGTTAGTAACATTGTTATCAACATATTGTCGGGAAAAGTAGCAATATTGATACCAAATGTAATCAAAACTTGTTAATAACTATTATTAACATTTTTGAAGAAATTTAGCAATGTTGGTAACAAATATTATTGATATTTTAAAATTATGGATTTGAAATTTTATTAGAAACATTGTTAGTAATACGTGTTATCAGGCCGGTAGCCAACCCAAAAATATAGGGGGACCCCGGCCGAAGTTAGGGGGTGCCCAACCCAACCATATTATAATATATCACCATATTATAGTTCATTTGGAAGCCTACTGTGAAAATTTTAGAGCGGGCCAGCGAAAATTTAGGGGGACGGCCCCCTAGACCCCCCTTGATACGGGCCTGCGTGTTAACAATGTTACCCTCAATATAAATCCGCCTTTAGACAATGGATTACTTCCTCTCCAAATTTCGTTCAGTTCCAGCCAGTAGTTACAGAGAAATGAATAACCACATACAAGACGAGCCGAGCCGAACCAAACCTGTCTTTGGCTGAGATCGGTCACCAAATATTTTATCATCATTCCTTAGACGGTGGACTGCTTACACAAAATATTTGGTTAGGTCCGGTCATAGTTACCGAGAAATATACAGTATTACCAGAGACACACACACACACACACACACACACACACACACACACACACACACACACCTAGTGTGAAACTATAAACTCCCATATGCTTACACCGGGAGCTAATAATAGCGAATGTAAACCTAATAAACATGAAAATAATACATTTGGAAGCAGTAGCTCGCCTGCATGTGCACACATGCTTTTGATATTGCAACCGCAGTACACCACATTACTGTATTTTAGTATATACTATTATATTCCCAAAATCATCAAACGATGAAAAGTTTTAAATTATTAAACACTAATATACATCGTGATTTCTCCTTGTGAAAATTCTATCAAGATTAACAATACGATACAACCACGAAAAACAACACGTCCTACGCAAACGGATTTTTTCAGTGGCATCAAAACATAAAAACCTTCAAAGTGATAATATCAAGCTTATTCAAGGTGATGGTGTCCAAAACATATTAGTTAAAATCTTCAAGGTGTCTATTTTAAATTGAAAAAAACATATTTTCCAGAATAAACAGTGCCTTGTTAAAACTAAAACAGTTTTTAGTGATACTATAAAACCAGGCATTTTTAAAAATTATCATCATTCGACCTACACCTGCTAAGAGTGTGGTATGGTACAATTATTCTGCGTCCAGAGGAACCACCCAGGACTGACAGCGGTGATGGAAGGCCTGTGTTTGTGAGTATGAGCTTTGCGCTGATGAACTTTTACATGACATAAATGTCGTGAGGGGAGGACTACAAGACATTATAAACACACGAGAGTATCAGGGATTTCTCCTTGATAGACCCTACCATCGTACTACTTATATTTCACATCATGATATTGTAAATATTGTTTGTATCTATATCGTTTACATTTATGGTGACGGTTTTAATAAATACCACAAATATATGACACTTGTCATTTTATTAAAATTCTGACTACTTAACGTGACAGTTTATTGTTGCTACATTCAGTAACATAATTAGTATCATATTATTAGTAACATATTAAACATATTATGGCTCCCCCAGAGGAATCTCTCTCGTGTGGTTCTTAGTGTCTGTGTTCCTCTTTTCACACATATAAGGCACTTTTTTGCTTTGTTAACTCCATTGTGGTCATTTCATTTCTCACATTCTCTTGTCATGCCCACGACTCGCAGTCAGGCTTCTTTCATTCCCTTAAACACACCTCAAGCTCAAAATTCAAACAATATGGCAGGTATCTCTTCCATCATTCCCGATATATACAGTGCGTCCAAGGAACAACGCGCGGATTTATTTTTACAAAATTTTTTGAAGATCGCACTGGTCAATAACTGGGATGACTCAAAATGCATAAAGATTTTCGAAAAGTCCCTTTCTGGACCCGCTCAACATTGGTTCTCCACCCAAAATCTCTCTACCCTTCCCTGGTCAACCGTCCAACAAAAATTCCTAAAACAATTTGGCGACGAACAGGTTCCACGATCTCGCATTCATCAGTATAGGGCTCGAGTTCAACTCCCTAATGAACCACTTTCTCATTACGTTTTCGCAAAGAAATTTCTGGCAGATCAGGCATACACGCAATTAGATTTTCAGGAGTTTCTTTTAGAATGCGTGTCGAGTATGACACCCGAGAACATACGTTGGTTTGGCACTCGCACCATATCTGACTATCCCACATTTATTGATGAGGTTACAACCTTAGAACGCACTCAGCTCATGGCCCAAAAGCGAGAAACGGACTCTTCCTTTTCACGCCAAACTTCAGATGTCCCAACTTCTAGCGCCATTCAAGAACTAACTCATCAAGTTTCACAGTTACAGCTTCATCTCAACACCCTTTCAAATTCTCAACCTACCTCTGTTCATTTCGCTCCTACCCGTTCTCGTTCTCCTAGTCCTCACAATCACAACACCCTCTCTCCTAACCATAAATCCCTTCCCTTTCCACGGTCCCTCTCACCCCATCCGCCGTCCTCCTGTCTCCAACATTCTCATTCCACCAATCCGACCTCTTCTTCTTCTAACTCGTGTACTCATTGCTCCACACACCCATATCATTGTTGTCAATGTACCGCCTCCTCTCATTGTCAAACTGTCCCTCAGTCTCCCCCAACTCGTAACACTCCACGAAATGATCACAATAACGACTCTCGTAAAGGCAAGAACAATAAGCGTTTTAATAAGCATTCTTCCCAACCCCAAAACGTCTATACTACACAACAGCCAACCATACCCATTCCCCCATATCCATTCTATCATCCCTTTTTTCAATATCCTACCCCTACCCACCTACCCTCACTCCCCTCCCCTTCCCCTGTCTCCACAAACTCTCGTACCAATAAACCAAAAAACGCCAAAAATTAGCGCGAGAGCGCACCAGTCTCCTCGCGCTTAATTCTCCCTCATCCCCTTCTTCCCCTCCCTCTTCCTCAGATTACCTCCAATTACCGTTGCATTTCAAAGGCAAATTACCTTACGTAAAAGCCCGTTGCATGACCAAGGATGTTTTCTTTTGCCTTGACTCTGGTGCTGAAGTCAGTCTCTTTCCAGCCGACCAACTCGACCCTTCGGTTCGTACTTTTAAGCTTCACACGGTTCTAAATGGTCTTTCATCATCTCCGGTACATCTCTCCCGTGCTACCATTCTCAACTTAAATTTTAATGGTCATCAATACTCTGTACTTTTTCGTTTGGTTCCTTTCAAAAACTTTCCTGCTATCCTTTCCAGTAAATTTCTTCAAGACCATCAAGCAACCCTTGATTTTGACAAAGGCATCCTATCATTACGTCATCTAGGTCGCATGCCTCCAGCCGATAATGCAATACACAGCGTTAATACAAACACATTTCACTTTTTCAAAAAACATCCCACTCCTCACATTGTTTTTCAAGCACGTAGGAGACTTGTCATACCACCCCGTTCAGCTAAAGCAGTTCCTCTCAAGGTTAACGGTCACTTTCCAAATACATCCTTCCGGCTACATACTCCTATCTTACGAAACTTAAGTAACTGTTATATGACGCATGCTGTTGTTTCCATAGATAACCTTGTTTTGCCACTTGCAAACGTCTCGTCTCGTCCCCAGATTATAAAGGCCAATGCTCCCATTGTTATTGGTTCCATATTTTCACCACCGGAACAAAACACTAACGCTTACACCATCAGACAGGTTCATTTTCCCACGGACGAGGACGCTTCACGACACAAAGCACAACGCCTTAAAGAAATTGGTCATCTCATTGACATTAACAAATTTCACTTTTCCCCTGACATGAACGAACATCAAACTGCTCAAATGAAGGCGCTACTTTCTGAATATGCTTTTCTTTTTCAATGGCACGACAATGATTTTACAAAAATACCCACCTTTTCGGCCACGTTAGACTTAGAATCAGACGTTCCCTTTCAGTCCCCCCAATTCGTCATTCCACATAGACTTAGACCGCGAGCAAGAGAACTCGTTCTGCGCCTCATTAATCAAGGAGTGTTTGAACAATCAGATTCTCAGTATAGAAATAACATATTATTTGTTTTAAAACCAAATTCCAAAACAGAGCTAAGGGCCGTTTTTGATCTCAGGGGCCTTAACTCCCGTTCAAGAACAATAGCTTCTCCTTTAGAAGATATACAGGACGTTCTAGAGTCTCTTTCTGACTCAGTTTGGTTCAACTCCTTTGATTTACACTCCAGTTTCTATCAATTAGACTTAGATCCCAAGGACAGACCGGCCACTGCGTTCTCCATTAAGGGTCTTTCTCTCCCTTTCAATCACCTTCAGTTGACATCTGTTCCTCAGGGTTTCAAAAATGCCTCCATTTTACTTCAACAAGCTCTTCAAACCATTTATAGGGACATCTTCCCCAACAATATTACATCATTCGTTGACGACATGTATGTCCACGCAGATTCATTCGATCAGATGATGATTGTGCTTCGTGCCTTCTTTCAGCAAGCCGCCAAACATTCTCTGCTCTTTAACATTAAAAAATCAGTTCTCGGATCAAAAAGAATTAAATGTTTAGGCCATATTATTGACAATCACACTCTACAACCTGACCCTGATAAGATTTCGGCTTTAGCTCAGGCACCCAGACCGGCCACTCTCAAAAGCCTCAAAAGCTGGTTAGCCAGTGCAAATTTTTTCCGACGTTTTTTCAAAAATTTTTCCATCATTCTTGCACCCCTTTATCAGGCTCTGTCAAACAATCCTAAAAAGCTCATCTGGACTCCTGAGCGCGTTCAAGCGTTTGAAACAATGCAGAAACTTCTAACCTCACCCCCCGTACTTGCTCTATATTCAACCCGCAATACACACCACATTCTCATGACAGACGCCGCATCAGTAGGCGTCGGGGCGGTGTTATTACAGAAAGATCTCACTACTAACGTTGTGCAACCTGTTTGCTATGTCTCTTCCAGACATCCCAAAACCGTTTCCCCCCTTCCCATCTTCCATCAAGAATTATATGCAGTGTACTTTTCTCTTCGGAAATTAGAAAAATATTTGTTAGGCCACCATTTCACCCTAGTTACTGACAATATTTCTCTTCTTGCCGTTCGGAAAACAATTGTTCCATCCCCAAAAATTTTGAGATGGTTAAACTACATTAATACATTTGACTTTACAATCAAACATGCAAAAAGCCATCAGAACCCCATAGCTGATTATCTTAGTAGGCATCCTGCTCCTCTTACGCAAGACACGATAGACATGGACAATGAAGTTGTGCCTGATTCTGTACTTCTAACTATCGATAACAACTTGGATCTATCTCGCCTACAGGGTGAAGATAAATTCTTCTCCAAAATTATCGAGACTCTTAACAAACGAGACGAGACAGATCCTTCATTCCAACGTCTCAACAAACAATACGTTATTCAGAAAGGCATACTTTACAAAAAACTGTACCGAGTACCTAACTCTCGATTACTGCTCTGCGTACCCGATAGTCTTAAACCAGCTTTATTCGATGAGTATCATGACTCAATGACTCACATAGGTTTTACCAAGATGTATTGGATGTTGCGATACAAGTATTTCTTTCCGCGCCTAAAATCATGGCTAGCTCAGAAACTTAAATCATGTAAAGGCTGCGCCATCTTTAAACGCAATTACATGCCTAATAACCCCACAATTCAGCGTTTTCCTCAGTCAGGCCTATTTGAAATCTTTTCTTTGGACCTAGCAGGCAAGCTAATACCCAGCGATCCCGAAGGTTTCCAATACTTTTATGCAGCTACGGACCACTGTACTGGATTCACCATTACTCATCCCATAACAACTCCAAACAGCGACAACTTCATCAATTTCATCACAAACCATATCATTCTTCCATATAATACTCCTCGCACAATCTACTTAGATCTTCAGAGTTCACACCGGTCTACCGTATCGTTAAACTTTCTCAAGTCTCTTAACATAACAGTTAAGTACGGCCTACCCTATCAACATCGTTCTCTAGGCACAGTCGAACAAAGATTAGGCTCCTTGCAAACGAGTCTCAAATTTCTGTGCCAAGACAACCAGAAATTTTGGCCTCGCTTCCTTGCGCATGCCACTGCGGCTCTGAATAAATCACCCTTAACTTCCATTGGTCTCTCTCCTCATTTTCTCCTCTATGGCGTTCATCCCACCTTACCATTAGACAATTTGCTACATGTTCAACAAGAAACTTTGAATACTAATGATCGCCTACTTGCACTCAAAGAAATGAGGGACCTCGTTGAATTTCGAAAACACCAAGTTTTCACTGATCTGAAGAAGCGCATTGAGAAGGTCAAAAATCCAACACAGTTCTTCCCTGACAGTTTAGTTATGGTCTTAGATACCTCAACAAAACCTAACACTTGTAAGCCATTATCCCGTCTTTATAAGGGACCCTACAAAGTGATTTCGAATGTCTCGGCTAATGAGTATCTTCTAGATATTGATGGGAAGCCAACGGTCATTGCTAAGACCCGTTTGAAACTGTACATCCCACCTACAAACCCAGACCCCGAATTTGAGTATAAGTACAAGCGCTTCCTCAGTACCTCTAAATAGGATCCGACCACACATTACTTCAAAACCCAACTACCAATTACATTTCACGTTATGTTTTGATTATCTAATTTAACGTTCCTAGTGAAACATGATCCCTTTCTGTAGTACCACACTGGCAAAACTTCCGACTTTGTCTCTCGTTATGCCATAATTACAGATACAGGTAGGCAACACACATTACAGGCAATATTTCTCCCGTGCGGCATTTTTTTTTCTTCCGGTAGTTCATTATTATTGCATATGCTTCGTCTCCTGTTTTAGGCAACCCGCTGTACATGTACTATTTCTCCCGTGCAACAACTCCTAGTTACGCTCATAACAAACTCTACGCTTTTCCTTCTCCCCATAAGCAATATACCGGCATCATTCATTATTCACGTCATTTTTCTTTCCTAGACGCGTAAGGAAAGACTCTCCATCTCATTTCCTTCTTGCGTCCTTTTTCGGGAACGGCTGGTCCGACCCCACTTGATATCACTAAGGTCGCTAGGACGAAATGCTTTCTCTCATCCCACACCCATACATTACAGTCAATATATCACAATTATGTGACTTTTTTTCTCTCTCTTCTTTCAGGTTTATTCTCTCCATCCTATTTGTATCAGCTTCAGGCACGTTCATGCCACAAGGCGTACAGTTTGTTAATGGCATTGACTATATTCCCCTTCCCCAAGCGATCCCCTATTCCCAAACCTTTCCTTTAATCTATAACATTTCAACACCTACCTTTCAGTCCATCAATTCAACCATAGAATGCAAAACTAATACTTCCCGGTTGTGTACCCATTTTCAAGATTTTCTATCCTCAATAAATTCTCTGTCTAATGACATTCAAACTTCTACATACTTGGTTAAATTTCTTTCTAACGGAACCCCTTCTTCAAGGACTCCGAGACCCCAAAGAGGTCTTTTTAACTTCATCGGATCAGCATTAAACTTTCTCACAGGAGTTGCTACTGAAGACCAAATACATTCAACTAAAATTAATTCCGAACAACTAAAGACACACGTACAAGAGCTTGAAAACCATGAATCTGTTCTCAGTTCTAAATTTTCTGATATTTCTCATCAGGTTGCAACACTTGCTGAACAAACTTCTTCTTCCTTCAAAGATGTGCAAACAACGGTTTCTGCTCTCATTGCCGATGAGACACGCCTACTTGAAGCCATGCGCACGGATCACTCCTCTTTTGTTACTTTCTCTAAAATGTATTTAAAATTTGACAACGCGATCCTCCTTATGCTTCGTCAGTTACTTTACTTAATTAATTTTAACGACATTTTTGACCAATGTAAAGAAAACCGGTTATCTCCTCAAATCATACCAGTTCATCAGTTACATTCTGACTTACATGATTTTAATCTCAAATTGGTTTCAAAAAATTTACGCGTCAATCCCGTTTTGACAGCACCGATCATTTACACCCTACCCCTTACCACTTGCTATTTCTTTCCCGATCATATCATTTTACACGTAAAACTCCCTGCTATTCCCCTCCATACGCTACCACGTTTATTTAAATTAGTTCCCTATCCGGTTGCGTCAGCTCAACAAAATTGCTATTTACAGCTTCCTTCCAATTTTGTTGTCTTCATGGATAAGCAAGCTATCCCTTTTTCTCCGGCTGATCTTACATCTTGTTCCTTCTCATCTAAACATTTCTTGTGCAAAATCCCTACTATTTATAATCATACAATAGCTTCTTGTTTACACACTTTGAAATATCAACATATATCGGGCTTACTAAAAAACGCCTGTTCTTACAGCTGCACCCTCACACAACAGTTTCCCATCACCCAAGTAGACGATCATCAATTTATTTTAACCCGACCACCCAACAACCTTCATTATCTTTTCCTTAATGGCACTGCCACGCCATTATACATTAATAATTCTTTAAATCTCCGTGTTACTTTACCCTGTGACACAAGCCTCCATTCAGGAATTATCGAACTCATACCCCGCTCTCATTTCTGTCTTCCGACCACAATCATTCCTGTCCATTTAGTCCTTCATCATATCCATATCATTGATTCCGATTTACTCCTCTTACCCGCTGATAGGATTCTCCCTTATAACTCCCTTCAAAATCTTCCCCTTAATTTTAGCCACCGCATAACACCAATCACAGCTACCAATTCTTCCTATAAACCGCCAACTTGGCTTTCCTGGCCTCCCACGGACGACTGTCCCACCATCTCTATCTCCTTCTCTCTCATCCTGTTTTCCCTCTCTATGATGAATACCCTCTTCATCTATATTTTACATCGTCGTACACACCAGTTACCTTTAACACCTACCACAACTCAGCCACCCGAACTAATTCCCCTTAACTCACGTTAACTCTCCTTCCGCATCTCTTCCTAAAAAAAAAAAAAAAAAAAAACGACAATCTGAAAACTAAATCAAACAACTTTTTGGTACTTACCTCGTACCCTGTCCTCCGCCATTTGCATTCCTCGTTCTAGATATCTTAACAAATCCTCTCATTATGATGTTAATAAAACACAAACCCACCACCACACATTCGCGGACGGCACACATTAATTGCCATTGCTACCCGCGTCTCCATTTTTTTTCTTAACACCCGTATACAAGCTCCTTTTGCTCACGACTGGCAACCTCATGCAGTTTCTCCCGAATCATTTGTCTTCCAGGTCAACTTACGGTACCTTGGCCAGGAATAAACTACGTCTCACTAATATATATATATATATATTTTCCTTCTGTCCTACTTAATGGCAAATTCACTCTTCATTTCTATACTTCTTCTACTATAACGGAATCTTTCGCTATCCACGACCATACTTCCGTACACAGCACACACAGTAATAGTAAACATGATCATAAAAAAAAATCAATAAATAAATAAATAAATAAAAATAAAATAAGGGGCTCGTCTCTTACAATTTTTTTTCTCTCTTTTCTTTTAGCATCCTCTTCTTTCTGCTTATACCCGGTGTTGCAGCTGGCGACTTTATTCCCATATCTTTATACATTGCAATCCCCCTCATCTTTCTCTTCTTTATCATTGGTGGCTTCTTTTACATCAAGTTTTTTTTAACTCATAAATTTCGTCGCTCCTTTACCCACCCAACGCCTACCAGCCACACTTACACCGTATCTTACACACCTCCCGCTGCTCCGAACCCAATCTATCTTCCTCTTTTTCATACCAATAACGTCACACACCCCGGAATCTCCGTATCTCCCTAAAGATTGATCAGGTGCCTTCTTCATTACAGTTCGCCATTATACATATTTTACGTTATCCCTTTTGTTCCTTGTACGTTACTTTTGCAATTATCTCTTCTCCCTCTTTTCTTTCTTTTAGTCCTTTAAAAAAAAAATAGGTTTTCACAATGGTCTTTAACAAGTAATTCAGTGCCTCCTGTCATGTAATTTCTTTTCCGCATCCGGCCTATTTTCACAAACGCACCTGGGCTACCCATCATCTTGCTGCCCGTTTCCATGGATGATGCCTACCAAGTCGCAGTTTCCTTTTCTGGATGATGGACCTCTCGACTTCCAGACCACAAGATGCTGTCCATTCTGGCTCAAGGATCAAGCCTTCCAGATAGCAGACTTCCAGGAGATAGCCCTTGACTCTCGACGTGCTGCACCACCACGATCAGGATTTCCCGAGTTCCAGCCTTCCCGGATACACTATTGGGATCACGCTCGACATCTACACGGATCCAGCAGTTTTAGTGATTTTTTTTTCTCGTGTGTGTGTTTACTAGTGCCTCCTTCCTCTAGTGTTTTTGTTTCTTTCTTTTGTGCACCAGCCTCATGGTTATAAAAGTCAAACGATGAAAAATTTTAAGGGATTCCATGTCACTGGTTCTCATGAACAGTTGACCATTGTACTTTATTAAAAGGGGGATTATTATATTCCCAAAATCATCAAACGATGAAAAGTTTTAAATTATTAAACACTAATATACATCGTGATTTCTCCTTGTGAAAATTCTATCAAGATTAACAATACGATACAACCACGAAAAACAACACGTCCTACGCAAACGGATTTTTTCAGTGGCATCAAAACATAAAAACCTTCAAAGTGATAATATCAAGCTTATTCAAGGTGATGGTGTCCAAAACATATTAGTTAAAATCTTCAAGGTGTCTATTTTAAATTGAAAAAAACATATTTTCCAGAATAAACAGTGCCTTGTTAAAACTAAAACAGTTTTTAGTGATACTATAAAACCAGGCATTTTTAAAAATTATCATCATTCGACCTACACCTGCTAAGAGTGTGGTATGGTACAATTATTCTGCGTCCAGAGGAACCACCCAGGACTGACAGCGGTGATGGAAGGCCTGTGTTTGTGAGTATGAGCTTTGCGCTGATGAACTTTTACATGACATAAATGTCGTGAGGGGAGGACTACAAGACATTATAAACACACGAGAGTATCAGGGATTTCTCCTTGATAGACCCTACCATCGTACTACTTATATTTCACATCATGATATTGTAAATATTGTTTGTATCTATATCGTTTACATTTATGGTGACGGTTTTAATAAATACCACAAATATATGACACTTGTCATTTTATTAAAATTCTGACTACTTAACGTGACAGTTTATTGTTGCTACATTCAGTAACATAATTAGTATCATATTATTAGTAACATATTAAACATATTAATACATATTCTATACGGTTTTTTAAAAGAACTTTTAATTCTAAAAACAAATAAATTTTAAGTAAGCTTTGTTTTTTTCCACTGATATTGCCTTATAATTTGCCTGATAAAAAAGGGTGTTGTGAGAGAAATGGGACTGAAGTTATTTTATTTTCAAATGACTGCGTAGTTACTTAAAAAGAGCTGCCCTTTATATGTCTGTCGCTACTTCACGTGCACGTGCAATACACAAGTTATATCTAACGAGCTGATGAAATACCAAACTAGGTCGAAAGCAAAGTGCAGTACAAACGATGCATTCATTGACTACTGAAGTAGAGAGAAAAGAGTTTTCAGTATGGATGGATGCATTGCCAAACAAAAGAGACACTGTTACCAGAACGCACACAAAGTGTTTTTTCTTCTGATTCTTTTTTCAAAAGGCGATTGACGAAGAACGAAGAAAACATTAAAAAAAATGAACAAACGCTTTGTCACTGTATCATATGAACTCTGCTCCTATTTTTCTATTGCAGAAGTGTCTTTGACCTTTTTATTATTTCTTTTATTGACAGTTTATCTCACAGTATGCAACAGAGCTTGCTTGCTTGGAACTATCCACCATGTATTTTCTTTATGATGAATCTTTCCAGTGGCGGATCTAGAAAGTAAAATTTGGGGGATTTGCCAGAACCCATGAGTAGTAGGCCCCCCCGTATATCTCGCCGAGTCAGCAAAAATTTTTGTGACGTCATAGGTCAAAGGTCAATGACCTTGGCCCGGGGTCAATGACCTAGGGGTACCTAGGACCACCCCCTCTAAATTTTGGCAGGGGTACCTTGGCCCACCCCTAAATTTTGGCAGGGGTACATAGGACCACCCCGCTTAAATTTCGGAAATTGCCAAATTTAAAAATTTGGTATGGTAGGGTAGGACCATAGTATGTACCTCTATCGGTATTGGGTGTCTATGTCGTTCCCTTTTATGGGTAAAAAATTGCCAAAAATTCAAATTTCGGGGGTTTTTGACCTAATTTATCCCCTTGGATGAGGTGTTATTACCTTATATAGTTATATGGGCGTATACAGGGGTTCATTACCTTTCATAAGACATGGGTATATTAATGCACCCCTTGAAAAATTTGGGAGGGGTACCATGGCCCACCCCTTAAATTTTGGAAATTGACCAATTTCAACATTGGGTATTATAGTACAGGACCCTAATATGTATCATGATAAATTTGGGTGGTCCACCTCATTCCCTTCTAGGGGTACAAAATTGCCAAAATATAAACGTAAGCAATACGTTGTACCACGTGTTTGGTTTTCGACCTAATTTATCTCCTTGGATGAGGTCCTATTACCTTATATGATTATATGGTCATGTATAGGGGTCCATTCCTTTCATAAGACATAGGTACATTTGTGCACCCCTTTAAATTTTTGGATGGCCCAACCCCTAAATTTTGGCAGGGGTACATAGGACCACCCCCCCTTAAATTTTGGAAATTGCCAAATCTAAAAATTTGGTATGGTAGCCTAGGACCATAGTATGTACCTCTATCAGTATTGGGTGTCTATGTCGTTCCCTTTCATGGGTAAAAAATTGCCAAAAATTCAAATTTCGGGGTTTTTTGACCTAATTTATCCCCTTGGATGAGGTGTTATTACCTTATATAGTTATATGGGCGTATACAGGGGTCCATTACCTTTCATAAGATATGGGTATATTTGTGCACTCCTTTAAAAATTTGGGAGGGGTACCTTGGCCCACCCCTTAAATTTTGGAAATTGACCAATTTAAACATTGGGTATTATAGCACAGGACCCTAATATGTATCGTGATAAATTTGGGCGGTCCACCTCATTCCCTTCTAGGGGTACAAAATTGCCAAAACTATAAATGTAAGCAATACCCCACCCAACCAGGTACATTCTAGGAACGTGCCATTTAAGTTCCATATGTACCGTTTACGTACCTGATACTTGAAAAATGTACATTTCATATGCATAGCACGTGTTGCTAGGTACGTGCCTTTCGAGGAATTTCTGACACTTGAAAGGTACTTTTACATGCTTCACTGGAATGTGAGGAATGTGAATGGCACATACCCCATGTACCATGGCATGGTTGTGCGTAAGTTGCTTCGTATTGCGACTAGGGTTGCCAATTTAGCCACTTTGTGACGAGATCTGGCCATTTTGAGAACGTCGTTAGTCACATAATTTCCAAAGAGCCAATAGTGGCTTTTTAGCCATATGCTTTTCACTTTTATAGCCACTTTCTGAGTTTAGCCACATTGTAATATATTGTGTGTGTCATACAACCGCTATATACAACAGTGTGGTGTTGGAATGTGTAATGATTAGGATGTGATGTTTTATTTTATTTTTTTGAAAGTTCAACACTTCCAATGTACCCGTAAAAATGTACTAAAGAAATAGTGCCCATGTTTTTTAAATATTCAATTAGAACTGGACAATCTACATGAAATTTGCAATCGATCAGTGAAAACGTCATCTTTCTAGAGCCTGTAGTTTCTGAGATCTCATTGTCGAGAAACATATATGTGTATTTTAAAAGAGCTCCAAAGATGGCAGCACAATTCATTTGCATGTATTTCGGAGAAGGCTTACTAAAGGCAAAGGCCTTTGAACAATAATTTAAAAGGATAAACTTTGTGAAAAATATTTATTTCAGTAATTTATTTAAACTACACTCTTTTAAAAACATTTGTCTTTGTTATAAACGTGAAATCACAAATAACCGTAAATCAAAGGTTTGAATGCTAAGATTATAGGTTAGAGCTCGGTCGCTCGTAAATGTTACTGTAGTATTTTAACAGATAGTTAAATTGCCACACAGATGCCGGAGGAGGGCATATATTTTCAGAGTTAGTTGCTTGGCTTTTTTTAAAAGTACAAGCTTCTAAATTCGAACGTAAAAATGAAGCGTTAAGGTTTTAGTATTTAAGTAGTCGCACCCCCAGTTGCATAGCACTGCCCTAAGGAACATTACTGACATGCCTAGTACATTCCTGGCACATGCCAATGCCAAGTAAATGTGTCAAGTACATACACGGTACGTGATATACACATAATAGATACATTCCTCGGTATGTGTCATGCACGTACTTTTGGGCGGAAGTAACCTTATTCCTTACATGTGTATTTCACATGATTGCTCTATTCACGTACCTATCATGTACATTCCAATGTACCTCGAGGAACATTCTTTACACATGATCAGTATGTACTTGTGTTGGGTGGGACGTTATACCACGTGTTTGGTTTTTGGTCGATTTTATCCCCTTTGATGAGGTGTTATTATCCTATATAGTTATATGGTCATGTATAGGGGTCCATTACCTTTCATAAGATATGGGTATATTTGTGCACTCCTTTAAAAATTTGGGAGGGGTACTTTGGCCCACCCCTTAAATTTTGGAAATTGACCAATTTAAACATTGGGTATTATAGCACAGGACCCTAATATGTATCTTGATAAATTTGGGCGGTCCACCTCATTCCCTTCTAGGGGTACAAAATTGCCAAAATATAAACGTAAGAAATACGTTATACCACGTGTTTGGTTTTTGGTCGATTTTATTCCCTTTGATGATGTGTTATTATCCTATATAGTTATATGGTCATGTATAGGGGTCCATTACCTTTCATAAGATATGGGTATATTTGTGCACTCCTTTAAAAATTTGGGAGGGGTACTTTGGCCCACCCCTTAAATTTTGGAAATTGCCCAATTTAAACATTTGGTATTATAGTACCGGATCCTAACATGTATTATGATAAATTTGGATGGTCCACCTCGTTTCCTTCTAGGGGTACAAAATTGTCAAAATATAAACGTAAGCAATACGTTGTACCACGTGTTTGGTCTTTTGGCCCAATTTATCCTCTTGGATGAGGTTCTATTACCTTATATGGTTATATGGTTATGTATAGGGGTCTATTCCCTATCATAAGACATAGGTACATTTGTGCACCCGGGAGGGGTACTTTGGCCCATCCCTTAAATTTTAGAAATTGCTCATTTTATATATTTGGTATTATAGTACTGGACCCTAACATGTATTATGATAAATTTGGGTGGTCCACCTCGTTCCCTTTTAGGGGTACAAATTGTCAAAATATAAACGTAAGCAATACGTTGTACCACGTGTTTGGTTTGACCTAAGTTATCCCCTTGGATGAGGTTCTATTACCTTATATGGTTATATGGTTATGTATAGGGGTCTATTCCCTATCATAAGACATAGGTACATTTGTGCACTCCTTTAAAAATTTGGGAGGGGTACTTTGGCCCACCCCTTTAATTTTGGAAATTGCCCCTTTTTACATGTTTGGTATTATAGTATAGAACCCTAATATATATTACTATAAATTTGGGTGGTTCACCACGTTTCCTTTGATGGGTACGAAATTGCCAAATTTTAGTACAACCACGTGTTTGGTTTTGGCTCAATTTATCCCCTTGGATGAGGTCCTATTACCTTATATGGTTATATGATCATGTATAGGGGTCCATTCCATATCCCCTTAAATTTTGGAAATTTTCCAATTTAAGCATTCGGTATCATAGTACATGACCTCAACATGTATCATGATAAATTTGGGTGGTCCATCTTGTTCCCTTTCATGGGTAAAAATTACTAAAATATAAACATAAGCAATATGTTGTACCATGCGTTTGGTTTTTGGCCCAATTTCTTCCCTTTGATGGGGTTCTATTACCTTATATGGTTATATGGTCATGTATATGGGTTCATTTCCTATCATAAGACATGGGTACATTGACGCACCCCTTGAAAAATTTGGGAGGGGTATCTTGGCTCATCCACTCGGTTTTAGAAATTGTTTTAATATAAGCATTTGGTATCATAGTACAGGACTTCAATATGTACCACTATAAATTTGGATGGTCCACATCGTTCCCTTTCATGGGTAAAGAACTACCAAAAATCGAATTTCGGAGGTTATTGACACCTATTTAGCACGTTATATGGTTTATTACCTTTATATGTTTATGTTCCCTTTTAAATTTGGGAATTATCAAATAATAAAATTCGGTAAACGTTTTCTAGGACCCATTGGTGTTCCTCTTATGGCCAAATATTCAAAATTTAAATGTTATTGACCGGCTTTATTATTGAATAAGTACAGGATTTATTACTTTTTTCATAAGACACAGGTGTATTTGTGTACCAATCTTAAATTTTGGGAGGGGGTACATTTCTTATTGTCATATCAATAATTGGTAAATGTTCTTTGGGTAAATCATCGTGATCACGTGATCAGTTATTGACCTATGATGGGATTAGGAGTCCAGGACATTGGTACATTGAAACTTTGTAGGATAATTTGAGAATGCGTCATTGGTATTGATTATTACAGCCAAATATAAACGTAAGCAAGACGTTGTACCACGTGATTGACCTTGAGTTTTAGAAATCTGATAGCTAACCTTATTGAAACTTATGACTCATAGTCTTATGGGAATACATGCTACAACACTGGCAAAGTTATTGTTGATGCAATTTGATTGGCTGATCACTATCTTTCCTGCAATCTGATTGGTTGATCACTATCTTTCGTGCAATCTGTTTGGTTGATGAGTGTTAAATCTTTGCTGTATTCAGTTTTTAAGTTTTGTTTTACATTTAAAAATCTTGTTTTCGTTCAACATTTTGCACTCAATGATAAATATGATCAAAACCGTTTATTTGTTAATCGAATAGTTAAAAACCGGATAAAGTTTGACGGTTAACCGTGAAACGTAAAAATTTTTTAGTTTGAATTTTTTTTTTGCTTGAAACATTTTGTTTGAAAATTCTTGCTTTCAAATTTTTTGTTTGAATTTTTTGTTTCAGAATTTTGTTTGAAATTTTTTGACAACTTTTGTTTCAAAAATTTTTTTGTTTGAAATTTTTTTCGTTTCAAATTTTTGTTTAAAATTTTTGTTTGAAATTTTTCGTTTCCAAATTTTTTGTTTGAAAAAATTTTTGTTTGAAATTTTTTTTGTTTCAAAATTTTGTTTGAATTTCTTTCGTTTGAAATTTTTTTGTTTGAATGTTTTTCGTTTCAAAATTTTGTTTCAAAGATTTTTGTTTGAAATTTTTTGTTTCAAAGTTTGGTTTGACATTTTTAAAGTTTGTGCACTCATTAGTAAAGAACCGGAACTGTTTAGAACTAAAACCTCTGGCAACATTGTGGTGCAATAGTACACGTCAGAACATGGTGCAATAGTACACGTCAGAACATGATAATGAAACGTCATCAGTTTTGCATCATATATAAGTATCGTTCGCGTTAGTATTCATGATAACATCATCATGGCTACTTGTCTGCAGTTTCTAAACACACGTGATGTGATGAAATCATTTACCAAGATTACTGATTTACAACAGAATGTACCTTATAGAATCTTAGCTAGCCAAATGATCCCTACAGAGTTTGGATTAAGAATCGTAGTGAAGCTTGAAAATGATAAGAATATAATTTTACCAGCAAGATATTTACCCATGGAAGCATCAAAACAAGAAGAACTGCTGCGTTTCTTAAATACTGGATCTGTATCTTTATGCTATAAAATACTCTTGGGTCGAAGTCATCAGTTTGAATTTAGTACACAGCCGGATTCGTCAGCAATTGTGATGAAATCATGAATTCAAACGTCAGCACATCAGACATAGTTGTATGAATGTGGTTGGTCAGCATGACGTCAGGAACTGTGATGAAACCATGAATTCAAACGTCAGCACATGACGTCAGCCGTAGTTCTATAAATCAACCAATACCGTGAAATCATTTGAGCAAGTGCTTTTCAGGAGGAAAGATGTGTACTTCTAACGATAAAGAATTCATCTTCGCAAACTATTATCCAATAAATATATTTCAAACAAAACATGTGATGATTGGTATCAGTGCTAGAACATTTGAACCAGTGATTCGATTGGGCAAAGCAGAACAATTTGGTGTACAACTGACCTGTGAAGAATGGCACGAATCGACCAAATGAACGATTATTTTCATGATGAGCTAAATGTGACCATAGTCAAATCATTAGGCTCAAATCATGAAGTGATGCTGCGTACAGTCCTCGAAGAGAAGATGGTGCTGTTACGTAAAAAGAGTACATTTCATGTCCCTCGCAACATGGTGTATCTAACACAAACAGAATGGAACAAATTCATCAGCGTATTCCAGTGTGTTAAACATGCAGTGGAAGTGTGTAACAAAACAAGTATATTCCTGAAAAAGTACTATTTTGAAAAATGTGTTATGCATATTGTACAACATGTATCTAGATATTGTGATGGTTGTCAACATCGTTCGTGGGTGCATACATGTATTGATAAACAGTTTATTTGTGATCAAATGGACATTGAGTTTCCACCAATTGATATTGCATTAGACCTTAAAAGACTTCAATTGGAATTAAAATTATACGCTAAAGACAAGCTAGTGCAAGAAGTTCAAAATACATTGTATCGACAATATCCAGAACCACTATCTGGTATGGATGTATGTGGA
Organism: Thermobia domestica; assembly: GCF_964235325.1. Lineage (NCBI taxonomy): Eukaryota > Metazoa > Arthropoda > Insecta > Zygentoma > Lepismatidae > Thermobia > Thermobia domestica. The sequence continues at coordinate 33,721,271 of NC_137468.1, forward strand.
GTGTAATAAAATGATCCATTTCAATGAATTGTGTTTTTTTTCATTTCAAGTACAACCCCATATTCTGACGTGTACTATTGCATCATGAAAAAAAATATTGACAAAGGTTTTTGTTCTAAACAGTTCCGGTTCTTTACTAATGAGTGCACAATCTTTAAAAAAAATGTCAAACCAAACTTTCAAACAAAATTTTTGAAACGAAAAAATTTGGAAACAAAATTTTCAAACGAAAAAAATTTCAAACGAAAAATTTTAAACAAAAAAATTGAAACAAAAAATTTACAAAAAAATTTTAAACAAACAAAATTTTGAAACAAAAATTTCAAACAAAAAATTTTTTCAAACAAAAATTTCAAACCAAAAGTTTCAAACAAAATTTTGAAACAAAATTTTTAAACAAAACTTTCGAAACAAAAATTTTTAAACTAAAAATATCAAACGAAAAAATGTCAAACCAAAGTTTCAAACAAAAAATTCAAAAACTTTTTAAATGTTAAAACAAAACTGAATTCAGCAAAGATTTGAAACTCATCAACCAAACAGATTGCACGAAAGATAGTGATCAGCCAATCAGATTGCAGGAAAGATAGTGATCAGCCAATCAAATTGCATCAACAATAACTTTGCCAGTGTTGTAGCATGTATTCCCTTAAGACTATGAGTCATAAGTTTCAATAAGGTTAGCTATCAGATTTCTAAAACTCAAGGTCAATCACGTGGTACAACGTCTTGCTTACGTTTATATTTGGCTGTAATAATCAATACCAATGACGCATTCTCAAATTATCCTACAAAGTTTCAATGTACCAATGTCCTGGACTCCTAATCCCATCATAGGTCAATAACTGATCACGTGATCACGATGATTTACCCAAAGAACATTTACCAATTATTGATATGACAATAAGAAATGTACCCCCTCCCAAAATTTAAGATTGGTACACAAATACACCTGTGTCTTATGAAAAAAGTAATAAATCCTGTACTTATTCAATAATAAAGCCGGTCAATAACATTTAAATTTTGAATATTTGGCCATAAGAGGAACACCAATGGGTCCTAGAAAACGTTTACCGAATTTTGTTATTTGATAATTCCCAAATTTAAAAGGGAACATAAACATATAAAGGTAATAAACCATATAACGTGCTAAATAGGTGTCAATAACCTCCGAAATTCGATTTTTGGTAGTTCTTTACCCATGAAAGGGAACGATGTGGACCATCCAAATTTATAGTGGTACATATTGAAGTCCTGTACTATGATACCAAATGCTTATATTAAAACAATTTCTAAAACCGAGTGGATGAGCCAAGATACCCCTCCCAAATTTTTCAAGGGGTGCGTCAATGTACCCATGTCTTATGATAGGAAATGAACCCATATACATGACCATATAACCATATAAGGTAATAGAACCCCATCAAAGGGAAGAAATTGGGCCAAAAACCAAACGCATGGTACAACATATTGCTTATGTTTATATTTTAGTAATTTTTACCCATGAAAGGGAACAAGATGGACCACCCAAATTTATCATGATACATGTTGAGGTCATGTACTATGATACCGAATGCTTAAATTGGAAAATTTCCAAAATTTAAGGGGATATGGAATGGACCCCTATACATGATCATATAACCATATAAGGTAATAGGACCTCATCCAAGGGGATAAATTGAGCCAAAACCAAACACGTGGTTGTACTAAAATTTGGCAATTTCGTACCCATCAAAGGAAACGTGGTGAACCACCCAAATTTATAGTAATATATATTAGGGTTCTATACTATAATACCAAACATGTAAAAAGGGGCAATTTCCAAAATTAAAGGGGTGGGCCAAAGTACCCCTCCCGGGTGCACAAATGTACCTATGTCTTATGATAGGGAATAGACCCCTATACATAACCATATAACCATATAAGGTAATAGAACCTCATCCAAGAGGATAAATTGGGCCAAAAGACCAAACACGTGGTACAACGTATTGCTTACGTTTATATTTTGACAATTTTGTACCCCTAGAAGGAAACGAGGTGGACCATCCAAATTTATCATAATACATGTTAGGATCCGGTACTATAATACCAAATGTTTAAATTGGGCAATTTCCAAAATTTAAGGGGTGGGCCAAAGTACCCCTCCCAAATTTTTAAAGGAGTGCACAAATATACCCATATCTTATGAAAGGTAATGGACCCCTATACATGACCATATAACTATATAGGATAATAACACATCATCAAAGGGAATAAAATCGACCAAAAACCAAACACGTGGTATAACGTATTTCTTACGTTTATATTTTGGCAATTTTGTACCCCTAGAAGGGAATGAGGTGGACCGCCCAAATTTATCAAGATACATATTAGGGTCCTGTGCTATAATACCCAATGTTTAAATTGGTCAATTTCCAAAATTTAAGGGGTGGGCCAAAGTACCCCTCCCAAATTTTTAAAGGAGTGCACAAATATACCCATATCTTATGAAAGGTAATGGACCCCTATACATGACCATATAACTATATAGGATAATAACACCTCATCAAAGGGGATAAAATCGACCAAAAACCAAACACGTGGTATAACGTATTGCTTACGTTTATAGTTTTGGCAATTTTGTACCCCTAGAAGGGAATGAGGTGGACCGCCCAAATTTATCACGATACATATTAGGGTCCTGTGCTATAATACCCAATGTTTAAATTGGTCAATTTCCAAAATTTAAGGGGTGGGCCAAGGTACCCCTCCCAAATTTTTAAAGGAGTGCACAAATATACCCATATCTTATGAAAGGTAATGGACCCCTGTATACGCCCATATAACTATATAAGGTAATAACACCTCATCCAAGGGGATAAATTAGGTCAAAAAACCCCGAAATTTGAATTTTTGGCAATTTTTTACCCATGAAAGGGAACGACATAGACACCCAATACTGATAGAGGTACATACTACGGTCCTAGGCTACCATACCAAATTTTTAGATTTGGCAATTTCCAAAATTTAAGGGGGGGTGGTCCTATGTACCCCTGCCAAAATTTAGGGGTTGGGCCATCCAAAAATTTAAAGGGGTGCACAAATGTACCTATGTCTTATGAAAGGAATGGACCCCTATACATGACCATATAATCATATAAGGTAATAGGACCTCATCCAAGGAGATAAATTAGGTCGAAAACCAAACACGTGGTACAACGTATTGCTTACGTTTATATTTTGGCAATTTTGTACCCCTAGAAGGGAATGAGGTGGACCACCCAAATTTATCATGATACATATTAGGGTCCTGTACTATAATACCCAATGTTGAAATTGGTCAATTTCCAAAATTTAAGGGGTGGGCCATGGTACCCCTCCCAAATTTTTCAAGGGGTGCATTAATATACCCATGTCTTATGAAAGGTAATGAACCCCTGTATACGCCCATATAACTATATAAGGTAATAACACCTCATCCAAGGGGATAAATTAGGTCAAAAACCCCCGAAATTTGAATTTTTGGCAATTTTTTACCCATAAAAGGGAACGACATAGACACCCAATACCGATAGAGGTACATACTATGGTCCTACCCTACCATACCAAATTTTTAAATTTGGCAATTTCCGAAATTTAAGCGGGGTGGTCCTATGTACCCCTGCCAAAATTTAGGGGTGGGCCAAGGTACCCCTGCCAAAATTTAGAGGGGGTGGTCCTAGGTACCCCTAGGTCATTGACCCCGGGCCAAGGTCATTGACCTTTGACCTATGACGTCACAAAAATTTTTGCTGACTCGGCGAGATATACGGGGGGGCCTACTACTCCATGTATATGTTGAGTTTATTATAAACTTTTAAAAATATATAAATAATAGCTTAAATAATATTTGTCACTCAAAAAACTGGGGGGGGGCTAGGCCCACCGACCCCAGGCTAGATCCGCCACTGACCTTTTATTAACAATATGCGTTTAATTTTATAAAGACCCAATAGTGATTTCAGATTTCTCCTTGGGTAGATTTTCATTACATGAGAATGAAGAGTAATGTTATAAAAATCCCACACTGATATCCCACAGTGAACATGAATGGAAATTTCATTCGAGTTTATTAGAAATTTGAAATTTTTTCTCTCCTTTAGGAGAGCTGTTTTATACTTTGATAAGGTCTCTTCTTCGTAACTGCATCTAGATATTCTATCCTTCGTCTTCCTCTTCCTGGTTTTCCTTCTGCCTTTCCTTCTATCAGCACAGTGATCCAATCGGAGTGCAGAATAAGATGACCAAGCATGGTGTTTCTCCTTTCTCCTATTATCTTCATGATCTGTCGTCCTTCATTAGCTTCCTTTAGTACGTCTTCGTTCCTTTTCTTTCGGTCCATTATATGAGCAGCATTCTGCGCCAACACCGCATTTCAAATGCTTCCAGCTTGGATATTTCAGCTTTTCTCAATGTCCACGTCTCTGATCCGTAAAGCGCCACGCTCTATACCAGTGTCTTAATAAATCATTTTTGAACGTCCAAGGACATTCTTGATGTTAGCAGTTATAGTTTATTAGAAATTTCAATTTTTTTCTCTCGTTTGGGAGAGCTGTTTTATACTTTGATAAAGCTGTTTTATTGAATACTTGTTTAGCCTGCGTTATTCTTGAACTTACGTCTTTTTCACTTCTTCCGTAGCCATAAATTTTACGTTTGTCCTTTCCTGTCCTGCTCTTCTGCACTTTATCACTTTTGTTTTCTTATTTATCTTATAAACTGGATTAGGATTAGGATTTAGATATTGAGTTTTCGGTATTTATGACCATGCTACCCCGTCACGTATGAGGAATGAGAAGGAAGATCTAAATTATAATTGTCCAGCACTTATTCAGTTCAAATCTTTTTATATCTAATGTTTCTAATGTTAGGAAAAGACAAGGTAACGTGATGAATGGTGATAGGTATAATAGGCAGAGTTGCTAACCTTAGAGAACAAAATTATCGATTTCCGTCTTTAAAATTATCATATATTACCAAAAAATTATCATACGCTTATTATGCACGTGATAATAGTAAAAACAAGTATAATACTGCTAATAATAGCAATAATATGTAATAAACTTGTCCACTAATCTTGTTTCGAACTCCGGCGTCACTGTCCTCACTTCTTCTTCTTCTTCTTCTTTTTTAAAACTTTATTATCACTACTCTGAACAACAATAATTTTTCCATCCCCTCGTAAACGTCATTGAATTTAAAGAATGGATGCAGGGTTGCTATTTGCCAATTCTCAAATTGTTTTTGATTTGTTTTTAGCGTGAATGACTGTTAAAAATATCAGTGTCTGTGTTTTATAATTATTTTTCGCACATCTACAATTTATTTGCACATTCAAAAACTACAAAAAAAGTATGTTTCTAAAATTATCGTATATTTAAATATTATGACAATTGAATTATCGTATATAGTATTAAGGCTTAAATTATCATTTATATCAGGAGAGATTATCGTATGGTTGACAAGCCTGATGATAGGTGTATTTTAAATAGGGTGCTAGAATAAATTACGCGATAAAAGCTCCCGAAAATTAACAGCAACAACAAACATTATTGCAAGGTTTGCATTTTCAAGTACTTAAATGAAATAACAGTATCAGTGATTTAATATGAGAAGTAAAACTGTAAATTAACATTGATTCTACCCTAGTAGCAAAATTGGTTGGCCCAACGTTGGGAAAATGGTGGCGATGCGACGTACCAACAGTGACCGAAAGTCGGATTTGACCATTTTTGCAACCATTTCCCACCTATTTCGCAACCGAAAGAGCGATTCCGCGACATTTATCCAACGCTAAAGTAACGTATTTCTTGGCTGGGAAAACAATCAATTCTAGTATCGTTGCGTGAAGGTCGGGAGAATAATTAGTTGGCTAACCATACATTTAATCAATGTTGGGCCAACGTAAGTTTTTCCACTATACCGACCATCACACACCGTTTTGACGATTCCCAATGGGCCAACCAATCTTTCTACTAGTGGTGTTGCCCACGATACGATAAATTTCTCTTCTCGAAAACGGGACAGAAGTACCTTTTTAAATTCGAGGTGGGATGAGCAACACGACAGTTATCGTCTCATTTTTTGAGACGAGACGAGAAATTCTACGAGATTATAGATCTCAAACATTGTTTTATTGTTATGTGATTCATAATATAAAAACTGTAAATGGATGAAGTGGTTATGCAAACAATTAAATACATTTTTTAGGTTTAAAGATATCCAAAGAGTTATACAATATACTCCAACTATAAATTTGGTTTAAATGTTGTTATATCACACCCTTCGTGGGCCTCTCGTAATTGCGGAAGGATTCTGATAGCTTCTAATTGAAATAATAATAATAAAAAAAAACAGTTGAGATTGTTCCAAGAGCATTGCCAGAACGAACTTAAAAGAATGGAGAGATGGAGCGGGAAGGATAACTGTGATTAACCCCACATGTAAAAGTAAATCTTTTTATACGCACCTTCTTCTGTTTCTCGCAAAAATTCGCAAAACATCATTTCTCTATGACTTATAGTTCCCGAGGTATAGCTCCTTAAATCTCCGGAAATTCGAAATTTTTTGGCCAATATCTGGGGAACGTTGGCCAGGTTTGACCAATAGCCAGTTGATCAGTAGCCATCGGTTACTATTTGGTACCAAAATGTTCACCATCCTCTTAGGTATTGATCAACATCAATATCATCTCTCTATAGCTTATGGTTTCCGAGATATTGCTCCTTAAATATCTGGAAATCAGTCATTTTTTTGGACAATATCTCGGAAAAGTAAGATTGACGCGAAAAATTCAATCACTTTCTTAGATACTTTTTGATGCTCTATCGAATGCAGGGTTCAAAATTTAAAAAAAAATCGCAAATAATAAACAGATAGACAGATAAACAGACACACAGACATAGAGAATTCAGTAACGAACTTTATAAGTTCGTTGATCAACGCATCAATTTTGAGGAACTTTATTTCTAGTCTCGCGTCGTCTCGTAGGTAACATTAATTGATTCTAAGCTGCAAGTCAAGCTGTAAATAAAGATTAATTCAAAGCTGTAGACCAAGGTGTAATCTATGAATTAGGATTAGTTCAAAACTGTAGGTTAGGCTGTAAATTGAGATTCATTCCAAGTTGTTGCTTAATCTGTAAATTAATATTGATTCAAAGCTGTAGATTAAGCTGTAAATTAAGATACATTCAAAACTGCAGGTCAAGCTGCAAATTAAAATTGATTCAAAACTGCAGATCAAGCTGTTTATTAATTTGAAACTGTTGATAAAATTGTAAATTAAGATTGATTCAAACTACAGTAAATAAGTGAGCATCTGTTTACATATTTATTTATTTTAAACAGTTATAGAAATGAAATCTTTCAGTTTAACGTCCCACGATTATGACTTTTAGACTAAGGGAGACGATAATTAAACCAAGTGTATGATGATTGAAGAATTGGTGGAATGAGACAGTGGGGGAGAAACGGGAATACCCCGAGAAAACCTACGGACACGATGTTGTCCACCACGAACTTACTTAGCTGGGAATCGAACCAATGACCCCACGCACCAGAGGTAAACGCTCTACCACTTTTTTTTAAAGGTCATCCGATCATACCTCAGTTCCCTGAGCACCCGAGTTTTCTCGTATACAGGGTTTCTTTAACCTTTACCAAATTCGACAGGGACACGAACACATATATATCCAGGACAGTTAAATTTTTCATAGAGTCTCCCATCGGGAATCGTACCCGAGACCCCGTACACCAAAGGCGGACGGGCTACCCAAGTAACATTTTCGTTGTCAAACGGTGTGCCAACCGTTGTCTATTTGTAGGCATTGTTGGCAAAGCCACTATCAAAATGCTAACGGCAAATTCGACAATCCATCAACCATCGATGACAACAAGCGAGAACAAAACAGTGGTTCAACGTAGGTGCATCGTTGTTTCGGCAAAGCATCGAAAGACGATGTTTAATTTGTTGTCACAATGTTGGCGTTCCGTAGGATAACGATCGTTTTTCAACTGTTTTTTTTCACGTTAATGTTTTGTTGGCATTCCATTGGCCCAACCACACCATAGTTGGTAGATTGTAGGATAACGATCGTTGGCCAACTGTGATTTTCTCGTTGGCATTTTATGGGAATTTCTTTGGCCCAACTCCTCCATGGTTGGCACACTGTCGTCCATTGGTTGGTTGGCCAACTGTACACAATCTTCTGTTGGCCCAACGTTGCAAATAATTGTTGGCATAACGATTTGCAGTACCGCCAAAATCACCGTTGGCCAACCAACTATGGTCTGTTTGCCCAACCATTTGCCAACCCAAAATGCTACTTCGGTAGCGACTAGGCCAGCGGGGAGGACTACCACTGAGCCACCGTGCCACCCTTTAACAACTATATGTCCACCCTTTTACAATTATAGCTATTATATTTTATGTATCTTTCCTCTCCCTTTCCCCTAAGTTGCACTGTCAAAGTGAGATGATAAATGCTATCCCAGTCCCGAATCTCATGTATGTTGAAAATTTGATCGAGATCGGTCTCGTGGTTCAAGGGTTATGAAGTTTTATATATGTCCCCTCCGCCCCTCTCCAAAGTTGTGGAGCCGAATTTTAATTTAAACGACATCGAAAGTATCACTGTTTATCTAAGCGACTCCGAAAACTATGGATATGACACTAATATCGGTCATTTTCGGTCATTATCTCGCACTTCCCTATGTTGCACTGTCAAAGTGAAATCTAAAAATCTATTTAATATATTGAAAATTTGATGGAGATCGGTCAAGAGTCATTAAGTCACAAACATAGTCACTATCATTTATATATATATATATATATATATATATATATATATATATATATATATATATATATATAGTGGCGGATCCAGGATATGATCAAGGGAGGGGCTAAAGCATATTTTGCCGTTTTATCCAGTGTAAAGCAGGATTCAACCTAATTTTATCTAGTGTATATCTGAGCTTCAAGGGGGGGGGCTATAGCTCCTATAGCCCTCCCCTTGGATCCGCCCTTGTATATATATATATATATATATATATATATATATATATATATATATATATATATATATATATATATATATATGAAGGTAAATTGTCATGCGTAGTTTTCGAGTAAATCAAAAACATGAAATTCTATAGCGCTAAAAGTTGTCGTTCGTTGCTATTTTGCTATGTACACTATTACTAGCAGTTTGTTGCTATATTTGTTTATCTTTTCCTGAAAATGGCTCTCGTACTCTTTATACACATACTACTTGTAACCAGTAATTACTATAAGTTCAGTTTACAAAAAAAATCATTAGGGTAAAATATCTGTTAGATTTGCTCACACTGCTCTTCGTATCTGCAGTAACATCTGAATGTTGTAAAAAAAAAACTACAGATCTGCAGGCTTTTTTTGGATGATTAATGAAGCGGGACGAGATAAAATCTTTTTCTTAAAAAAAAATAGAAATGAAAAAGAAAAAGGTCAGCTAAAATGTAGAATCCTCGGGGATGGTGAAAACATGGTTTGAGAATGAACCAAGATATCTGTGAAAATAAGACGAATTGCGACAGAGGCAATGCCATTACTTAAATGTGACCACACTATCCTCCTCCACACGTTTTTCCCATGGGCTACTACCGCCATCTATTACCTTATTTTCAAGTTTTCTTTCATTCTTTTATTTTCTGTTCCGTGCCTTTCAGCGCTACGTGAATAAAACGATGGAATTTACGAGTATGTTTTTAAACTATATCTCTTCAAGTGTGATTTCCAATTGGAAAAAGTCCTTTATTGATTTTTAAAAGCAAATAATTATTAATGTTGTTTTGGGAAGAAACAATCCCGAAGTCCACACGCCATATTTGATGGCTTCATAACAAATAGCATCTTAACAGGGTAGGCCCCTGGGCGAACCAGTGTACTGGGGTCCCTACGGCTAAATCTTCAGCTTGTAGAGCCCTTTCAGCCATTGACAATTGAGGACAACTCTGCTCATAACTTGGAAATCAAAAAAATCTACCACAATATTTGACAAACTTGTATAGCAGGTAGAGGTGTGCACGAGCCGGAATTTATAATGCGAGGCCCGACCCGAGTCCGAAATATGTTTTAGTCTTTAGGCCCGATCCCGGCCCGAGTCCATAATCAAACGAGCTCGAAATAAGCCAGAATTACAAAAAATTAATTATCGTAAAATTGTACTTTCATTTACAGTAATTAGAGGTTTAATTTTGCGGTTGTGCTTTAAATGTTCTTTAGAAAGAACGATCCGATAAAAATCATTGTACAGTTTATTTACAAAGTTAGGCCCAAAAACCCGAGAAATATGGTTGTATATTTAAAAATTTACGGCCCAAGCCCGAAGTCATATATGCTTTGTAGGCCCGAGTCCGGCCTACTGGATGGGCCGTGCCCAAGTTTGGTTGCTCAGCCCGAGCCCGTGCAGACCTCTAATAGCAGGCCAAGGTATACCATCCAGTACTGCCAACCTGGAACTTTATAAAATCTGTTCTCGGAAGGTAGAATTTCCCATTTTTCCAACGCGATATACTACGTAATTACAAAATTTTCAAAATTTATAAAATATGAAAATTGAAACTATTATATGTCACTTACTTCCTTCAATACTTGAGAAAATTATTCACAAATTCTGATCTTCTAGGCTCCTAATAAGTATTTTCCTGAATTAAAAAGAGATTATTGTTAATGAGAACAACTATATTTTGTTACAGAATTTAGTAGTTACGTTTTTGTGCCATAATCTTCTATTGAACGTAATGAAACCAGACTAACTTAATTCTTCAGTTATTTCGTGTGGGATGTTTTAGAAATTGGTTGTTTGTCGTTTGCTAATTTACTTTTATCCGTTCATGATTTCTTTTTTTAATTCTAGAGTACAATTTACGTTTCTTTCCTTTAAAAAAAAAAAAAAAAACATTCATGTGTTCCTGCATAAATTACTTTCACATTAACATGCATTTCCCAACAACAAAATTTGACAATTAGCAATGATTTCAAGTCTATTATGCGTCATTAGCCTACGTCCATTAATAAAGAATTTTCTTGGAGTCGCTAAAATAAATATATGAAAAATAATTTTAGGAATGATCAAAAAAAAAAAAAAAAAAAAGGATCAAAAGATTGCGAACTTGGCTAATAATTAGATTTTGGATCAGGGCCACAAAATTTTTGAACGGACCTTAAATAGAGTTTTCGTATTTTCTACGGTGTAAGCACATCATACTGAGTTAAGTGATAGTTTGGGTTTGACTACACTATATGTAGTTCTCCAGATACAACGCCTACAAGACAATTTTTGACTGAAATATAACGGATCTTTTGATCCAAAAATCTCATATATGCTGTCAATTTTGACGAAAATTCGCTTTATCCCTATTCGAAGAATGACTGTCAAAAAATCTCATAAAATGAGATCTTTCCCACGGGGTAGTATTGTCGACCCCTTCGGTGACCATCGACCTCACCGTCAATCTCCTTGGACACCATGGACCTCAGATCGAGCTCGTCCATCATCAACTTTTTTTCTAACCTTCACAGGCACCATCTCGAGTCCTAAGTCATCCTCTCTAATCTACCACTATAGTAATAATACCATATACTATTATTTTATCCAAAATTTATTAACTTTTATTTTTAACTCGCTGAAATACCCATTCTTCGCAAGGGGGCTGTATTTGGAAGTCAATGCCTGTGGCAGTATCACCATTCATCTCAGCGTAGGCCCGTATCCAGGGGGGCCTAGGGGGCGGCCCCCCCCCTAAATTTTCGCTGCCCCCCCTAAAATATTCACGGTAGGCTTGCAAGTGCACTATAATATGGTGATGAACTATAAATGATTGGATCGCCCCCCCCTAACTTCAGCCGGGACCCCCCCTACATTTTTGGGCTGGCTACCGGCCTGTCTCAACGACAGCAAAAATTATGGATTTGACACTAACATCAGTCATTTTGGATTATTTTTACATGTCTCGGTACCCTCCCCCCCGCAAGTGAACCCCGGCCCGAATACAATGGTAGCCGAATTTGAAAGTCATTGATAATGGAAATGTAACCATTGATCTCAGCGACCGTGAAAACTGTGGATTCGACACTTATATTGGTCATTTTGGATTATTTTTACATGTCTCGGTATCCCCTTCCCCCCCCCCCCCGGTGACTCCCGGCCTGTAGCCGAAAGGGGTGAATTTGGAAGTTAATGCGATCAGAGTTTCACCATTGATCTCAGTGATCTCGAAAACTATGAATTCGACACTAATATTGGTCATTTTCTACTACTTTTACATATCCCGGTAAACGTCCCCCCTGAGACCCCCCTTGTTCGAATTTTTTTAAAAAAGCGCTTCGTCTTGGACCGGGCCAAGGTACCTGTGACCAAAATTTGGTTACATTTGGTCCACTCATCTAGTCTTCAGGTCACACACAGACATACAGACTCACAGACCAACAAGTTCTCTATTTTATTTATATTAGGTAATTGAAACTTCATTGCTGTTACAGAGTTTTTGTATAGTTGCCTGTTGTTATTTATGCAAAGCAGATTTAAAGAGATTTAAATTACTTATCTCTGCTAGAAATAGTAAAAACATTTTTCCTTTCTCGACATTATCAATATTTTGGGAAATACCTGAACTGATCATCACAGTCACAATCAATTTAATCTATTTTGAGATTTTGGGATTTAATCTGTTTAATGTATTGGGATTTCTATCTCTTTATAAAATACGATGTTCAATTAAGTCATTTGGCAACTGAATTTTCATCACAAAATTTACTTGCTTCTTTAAATGGTCAGTTCAGTCTGTTCCATAAAAACTACATTAATGAGGAAGTTTTCTTTCAGCTTTGCAGCGTGTGACTGGTCTCCGGAAAGAATTTTTTTTTCTGTTTAAATTCTAAATAGCTGCACACCTATTTTCTCTTAGCGCCCTGGTTACACCGTTGTGGAGAAAAAGTAAGGGACCGAGATCTTTATATTATTATTTTAAAATTCCTTCTCGACCATTCGTTAGTTGCTAAGAAATATTAGATTTGGGGACCTGAAGTTCGAGCTCCGTTGGCGTGGACTTCAGCTTTCTATGATCTAGCTCAGTGCTGTCCAAATGGCGGCCCGCGGGCCGCATGCGGCCCGCCAAACCATTTTCTGCGGCCCAGAAAGCTCTCAGGACTTACGATTGTTATTACTCATAATATTTTCATTTATATTTATTCACTCTTTTAATATTTCCATTTTTTTTAATAAGGCACCTATTTAGCGCTTCTGTACAACAAAAAGGCGCGGGCATCCACGGCAACACATTTCCTTAACTTTTGAGAGTTTAGTCTAAAAAGTGTGTCAATGTTTTGTAGTACTTATTTGTATGAAAGTGTATTTCCCACCATGAAAATTGTGAAGAATCGCTTCAGAAGCTGCGTTGGAAATTCTTCTCTTTTACATCTGCGGCTCGCAACAACAGGAATGGATTTAGATATCCCAGCTCTTGTAAACGCTACTAGTGACCTTCATTTGTCACATTGAATACGTATGTAATATTTGAAATACATTTTCTATATTTTTCTTTTGAAGTATAATAATAATAATAATAATAATAATAATAATAATAATAATAATAATAATAATAATAATAATAATAATAATAATAATAATAATAATAATAATAATAATAATAATAATAATAATAATAATGTATTATTATTATTATTATTATCATTATTATTATTATTATTATTATTATTATTATTATTATTATTATTATTATTATTATTATTATTATTATTATTATTATTATTATTATTATTATTATTATTATTATTATTATTAGCTGCGGCCCTCCACTTTACTAGTAAAGACAGTTATGGCCCTCAGGCTGATTATAATTGGACACCACTGATCTAGCTGATTATAGTTGCGAAACATGGTCGCTTACTCTGCGGGAAAATCGCAAACTGAAAGTATTTGAGAGTAAAATCCTGAGACGAATATTTAGACCTAAGTGGAACGGGAATGGTGGAAACTTCATAACGAGAAATTGCATAATTTATACAGTTTATCAAACATTATTAGGAACATCAAGTCTAGGAGGCTCAGGTGGGCAGGTCATGTAGCTAGAATGGAAGAAAATGAAAGCTAGAATAGAATGAAAGCTAGGACGCTTTCAGAGTTTTAACTGCAAATCCAATCGGAAAATGACCATTAGGGAGACTAGACGCAGACGGGAGGACAATACTAAGATTAATCTCGCAGAAACAGGAATACAAAGTAGAAACTGAATCCAATTGGCTAAGGATAGAAATCGAGGAAGAGCTTTAGTGTACGCTGCATTGAACCACCGGGCTTATCGGCGATAGAGTTATTGTGCTGCCAAAATGTCTTGAGCCGCGGCAAAAATGCGAACTAACGCACACACCCATGCGTTGAGCCAATAAGGGTTCAGCTGTTGTTAAGCGAGAAAAAACGAGTGGAATTCCTTCAGCCGATAGCAGCGCTTGCAACGGAAGACTAGAGATCAAGTCAATGTAGCATATCTATAGCTTGTTATCGCACCAGTATCATACTCTGGAACACATCATACATTTACCAGCACAGACTTATGAGACAAGTGAAATTTGCAAATTAATTTATTCAGATCTGGCAAATTCGAGCGTCGTAATGTATATGATTATGTTAATTAACACACACTTGTACATAGGACTCTATTGACCACACCCATCTCAACACAATATTAGGTATAATAATAAATCATCCGCCGCGCGCCCGTAAACTTTGTCTCTCTAGTGGCTGCCTAGTTCGCCTATATGGACAAGCCGGCTCTGAGACAAACAGAGTAGATCACCACTAGGAAACGGTACACTAACAAACTGCCAATGCTGAGTCTACGGAGCAATTGGCTGCAATGTCAACCAATCCGATTGCCAACGTTATCCTTACGAAAGAAGTAGAAGTGAAAATGGGAATGTGAGGTAGACACTCTTGGATAAAGTAACGGCAAAATGTTAGCTGGCCAACAAACACTTTAAACATGTTAGGTCAACGTATTTTTCAACTAAATTTTTGCAATTCATAACTACGTCAACCATTAGCCTACATATCCCTACTAAATGTGCTGCTAGGGTTTACTTAAAAAAAAAAAAAAAAAAAAAGTCTGCCGACTTTCATGGCCTTAAATATTTAGTAATGAATTTTAAAATTTGCAAACTTAATTTCATTCTATTTAAAAAGCACTGGAAATCCAATCGGAAAATGACCATTAGGAAGACTAGACGCAGATGGAAGGACCATATTAAGATTAATCTCGCAGAAATAGGAATACAAAATAGTTGAAACTTCTGACATAGTTGAAACGGCGATCTATTACACTGGGCTAGGGATCGCAAAGCCTGTCTATCCACGGTTCGAATCTCTCTCTCTCTCTCTCAGCGCATCGGTGTTATGTATTGTTATTTCACGGATTTGTTTCATTATCATTATCATTATCATTTGTTGCCCACGAGACGAGAAATAAGGTTTTCTTGTCTCGTCTCGATTCTCGAAGAATTATTTCTCCTCTTGTCCGATTCTCAAAAAGCTTTTCTCATCTCGTTTCGAAATTTTTTCGGTCCGTTTTGTAAATTTAAATACAAAATTTATGTCTTTATTTTTTTCTTCATTTGATCTGAAAGTTATTAGAGCTTTTTCCACGACACGAGATGTATATAAATGGGTATGATATGATAACATTTAAACCATATTTATTACTGGAGTATATAGTGTATCTTGGGTATCGTTAAACGTTGATAAATGCTCTTTACTGTTTTGTAAAATCACTATAATACCAATTTATATATATTTATACTGCGAATCATGTAACACTATACTGTAAAAAATCGTTGTGTTATTTCAACAACATGCCTATGTGTTAACACGATTGTGTTAAAATATAACACAAACAAGTGATTAGAACAAGTCACTCTCCATTTGGAGTTGTGTGTCAAATACCGGTAGTTGAAATGATACACAGCCTGTGTGTTAAGTTAACACAAGTGTAGAATCTTCGGTGTTATTTTCTGCGTGATTGCCAAATATGTTTGGCATCTAATTATAAAGGCTTATGAATTGAAGCTACAGATAAACATAATAGGAAGAAATACTTAAACAAATCCAGGTATACGCAAAATTTCAAAATACAAACCGCGCGATGTGTTTTCAATTGTTTTACATAATATTTTTGAAGAAAGTCTATCAACACAAGATGTGCTAAGCATGTGCCATTTCGGTGTTCTAAATTCATCTCCCTATTTGATGCATTTATTGCTTCTTTTTCTAAGCGATTGTGTACTAGAAGCAACCAACGCATCAACTTTATTAGATGGCAACTGGCGCCGATCATTTGAAAGTGAATATGGAAGAGCTATAAAATAAAGTAAATAGACAGTCGTCATTTTGTTATAAAATTAGGTCTACATGGCGAGCAGATTTGATCTTATCTCGAACGGTTATCGTCGAATATACGCGGCTTAAAGGAGCACTCTGATTAGTAAAATCCAAAAGACCTCAACAATTTACCCCTCTACAAGCGACGCATTCTTTATCGCCTCCGTGGACAAGTCAGAATAGCACGCGGCTAGTAATTGAAAGGTTGGTGGTTTGTGGCAATGGAGTACATTTTTTTTATACTTGTTTAAAGTGTTTTTTTAGACTCAGCATAATGTAAACACATTACGCATATAGGCGATTTAACATATTTTGGGGGAGTAATTTTGTGGTTCATTAACGCTGACGGCACGGCTCAACCCCGGTTGTGTGTTAAAGACGTAACACACCTCCTATGTTAAACGCGAACACCGCGGGGTATGTGTTGAACTAACACCGCATAGTGGTAGTCACGCTGGAACCACTGCACTGTGTTAAAATTGAGTTGAATTAACATAACAATTTTTTACTGTGTAAATCTGTGTTTGGATTTTTCATAATTCATTTTTCGTCGTCTCCTTTACCCTAAACAGTAGGAAAACGTAGAAAAAAACGTATACTTAGAAATACAACACAATAAGTATTTTTTTAATTAATAAACTGCTATTGTTTGATAATCTACGTAATTCCATGGTATTTTTGTTTGTATTTTTTTTCTCTGTTGCGTGGTAAGTACCTACTCGAAACCGAGATTCGTCCTCCATCTTTAATCACCAATTTTCATTTTTACCTATTTTTACATTTAAATTACTACGTAACGAAACTATTCAATCTCTGAGCTTGAAAAGGAGAACATTCCGACAAGACTTTACTTTTAGAAAACGAGAGACAAAATAGCTTTCCGAAAATAGCGTTGCTCATAGAAAAATATTTGCACTAGACATTTGTATTGTATCGTATGTCAATTTCTTTCATTTTTCAAAACACCAAAAAATCATAATGAGATTGGATATTTGGTATACAGGAATTGGTTATTTCAACTTTCCCCCCTTATTTATTTATTTATTTTTGGAATATTCTTCTTTTCCCGCTCACTGATACGATTATTAGTGGCATTATTTATTGATACTGGTGACTGGAACTTTGGTCTGTACCTATATATGTAAAATTTCAGTTGAGCTTATAGAAGAAGAAGTGCCTACTTATTAGATGCTCTTTGCTATCTAAAGTGATACAATGTGTAGAATATCACGCTGATAATTATTCATAAACTACGAACATAAAAGTCTGCTTATAGGTATTTGGTAACAAAACCTTTGAAGTTTTTATTAATTTAGAAAATGTCGTGGAATTTTACGAGATGTCGTCAAGTTAAATATATATTATACCCTACATCACTGTTCTTGCTTTAAATAATCCCCTAATGTATTCTATAGTGTCATTTTCTTGCCGCACGTCCACTTAATTGACTGCAGATTAACAATGTACGTATAAACTTATTTGCCATAAAAACGTGTTAAATTCCGTCAAGCCTTGCCGCAATTACTTGTATTATGATAAATACTACCGAACCTAATCTAATCTAATTTAAACTAACCTAGGCTAACCTACCGAAACAAACCTAACGTAACGCGTATTTTATAAGCTGCGTGATTAACGGAATTTATGCCACATAAACGATTATTAATGTAGAAAACACGCAGTAACATGTGCTAACTGGTCACTATAACCAAGAATTGCGTCTAATACCTGTGTTCAGAACAGAGTAAAGCCGGTAGGCCTGGGTGGCAGTGCGAAGGTGCGTCCGTAAAGAAGATTCGCGCAGCGACGTTTGGTATGCGCAAAAACTATTATTAATGCGAAAAATACCTACCTGTGCTAGGTTGTCACTACAAACAAGAATTGCATTTATTCTTACCTTGTTGTTTATTCTTACCTATCTAGCTTGTTGTTGAAGAATTATTACATTTTTCTTTGAGCAATACGGATCAATTTCAAGATTCCAACAAATTTGCGCTAATTTTAAGACTATGTATTGTGCAGCACTGATGTAGAGATAGTGGTGAGCCTGCACTTATATTGCTATTTTTTAAGTATATTTTTGTATTTTACTGTGTTTTTTTTTCATGTTCGAGGGAGATATGTGATGAATTTGTGCTAATTTCGAGATAATAACACACCTCGTGGAGCAAAGTTAATCTGAGCGCTCTCTATGTAGCTTTATTTATTACAAATAATGCGAATCTGTAAAATGTTAGTAATATATGAGAATAAGTACAGTTTTCCTACATTGTGCAGAAATTCAGTACGGTAAAATTAATATTTTATACACCCCTCTTTCATGTAAGTCACTCACTTTAATCGTAAAATTTTCCATTTTATGACGACATATCGTAAAATTTCATCGAACATTTATAGTGTTGTTATCATTAGAAACAGGTGTTAACTTGTGATATTGCGATAACTGACTATTATTAATTTCTCTTAAAGGATTGTCTGTCTTAAGAAGATCCAGATTTTTTTTTCTTTCGTAGTCGTAGAAACGATGCAGTGACAGTCGGGATAATGCTGTTAACTTAATAATACGAAAATATTCATTTCAGTCAGATGTAAATAGAAAGTGTGAAGTGTGGAGGTGCTCTATTCTGTTGAAATCATATTATTGTGCGTGTAACGAAATCTTGACGTGCTGCAAAGGTAGCTCGCTAATCGCTACAATATTCTTTCAGTATCTAGACTACTAAAGATACTGATGAAGCTGTTGCCAATAGTCAGGAACGCCCACAGAAGTTTTCCAATGGGAGTAAAAGGCCTATTATAAGAGGGGTAAAAGACTGGCGCACAAGCACAGTCGCGATTACACACGCAAATTTTGATATACGCGTGCACATAATACATACTATGAAACAACAGTTATTTGTGTATATATCCTTATTAACTACAATAAA
The DNA here is from genome assembly GCF_964235325.1 of Thermobia domestica. Taxonomy (NCBI): domain Eukaryota; kingdom Metazoa; phylum Arthropoda; class Insecta; order Zygentoma; family Lepismatidae; genus Thermobia; species Thermobia domestica. Next base: position 33,740,651 of record NC_137468.1, read on the forward strand.
TAAACTATAATACAATAGCATTTAATATACGTAAATATAATAAGTATTGAATGTGAGATCGAATTTGTGTTTTGACATATATTTCCAAGAACTGAATACCCTTCAAAAAACACAATGGGAGGCAATTCGAGCATCGAATTTGTGAGCATAGCTACTGTCTCTATTGTTGCAGAGTCTTTGGTAACAGCACCCGCAACACTTTACGTGTTTTGCCCAACTGTCAGACACTAGCTTTCCTTAATCGTATAGTAATTCCATACAATTTTCTTCTTGAAGTTGTGGTATTAGCGATATTGATTTCTCTTTATTTTCTATCTTTATTTTCTGAATAGACTCTAAATACTATAGTCCGCACTTGCATTTTGATTCAATGCAGTGATTTTTTTTTATGCATTGATAGCATTTTCTACCGCTTACATCTCGGCAGATCTTTATATGCTGTACTAGACCCTATATACGATATTCTTTCTACGTCATGAGAAATAAAAGTCTAATGGATTGAGGTCCTATCATATCAGGAAGCTAAGTAGACGTGGAGTCTAAATAAAACCTTGATTCTTTAACATAAAGCTAAATTTATGACGCTGTCGGCCCTAATGGAATAGTTTTACATGGCATGTAATTTGGTATTATTAATAATAATAATTACTGATTGTTTGGAAACATATAAACAAAGATCATATAGAACAATCCTATAGGAGGTTTTCGGCATCCTGAATCCGAAATATATTATATAGCATACGAAATTGCTATAAAGTTTGCAATCTCCGGCCAAGTAAGTTTGTGTGGACACCACATACCGTGTCCGTTTGTTTTTTTTTCCGGAGTGCTCTCATTTCCTTCGATATTCACATTCCACCAATTCTTCCATCTTCATTCACATGCCTTAATCATCCGTTTTCCTTAGCCTAACGGATATAATCGTGTGATGTTGGCAGGAGCGGATCCATGGGAGGGGGCGATCGCCCCCCCCTCCAGAAGAGAAAACTTTCTCATTTTATATATAAATAAAACCCATCCCAGAGTTTGGAGCTCTTGAAAGTAGCTCTGTAAGTAGCAGTATTATAACTCCTCCCCCCAGAAGTCCGTCCTGGATACGCTCCTGAATGTTAAACTGAAAGGTTTCATTTCATTTTAAGTTTGCAAACTGATGAGTAGCGCACTACATCAGACGTGAATCACTATTCTCAACATAGTTCTTGTAAAGAATTCACTGTTCACCTCTGAACCACAACGAACACAAATATACAACCCTGTTTGGAAGAAACGTAGTTTACAAATTAATTCACTATGTTACTCACTATCGAAACCATTTTCAGGCCAAATAGTATGGGATAGTAATTAGTACTGATTGCTAGTGATTAATGGTACTCATTGCTAGCAAATGTTTCCACCTGTTACTGCGGATGATATTTTGTGTCCCTACTGCGTCTTTCGTTTAAAGTTCCTGTAAAGTCAGTCTCAATGAAATTCAATCTCGTATGGGCATTGCTTTCCTTGCTTTCTAGATTAAATAAAAACAAAATAATAAAGAAACCTGCTTAAGTAGGCGTTTATTTATTTTAGATGAAAACTTTAAGTATCAAATTTCATTTCTCTACCATTAAGGAGTTCTTAGATATGGATATCTACCCCTTCCATGTTGAATTTCGAAAGAAAAACCCTCCTTAGTGGTATCGTACATCACAAATCTTATGTACTGCCCAAAATCTTTCTAGCTTAAGAGTCTTCATCCCCGCGAAATTAAAAAACCGCTAATTTTACAGTAATTATGTGATATCTTCAAATAGATAAAAGATAATTGAAATATGGAACAAGAGCGCCCTAGACAATATTATTTTGCGTGAGGTACCGTTATCACAAGTCACCTAGTGGTTTTCCGTTTTCAGCTGTTTAGAAACGCGAAAATAAATGCCGATTTTCAAAATGGCACGAAATCGAAAGAAGATAAGTGAGTCGTGATAACGGTTTCTCATGTAAAATAATATTGTCTAGGGTGCTCTTGTTTCACATTTCGATTATCTTTTATCTATTTGAAGATATCACATAATTACTGTAAAATTAGCGGTATTTTAATTTCGACGGGATGAAGACTCTTAAATAGTTCGTCTTAGGCGTTGATAAGTGTGTCAGTTAAGACTTCTTCTTACAATATGTAGAGATTGATTAGGGTCTTCAAGCATAACAAATTATCTAGATAACTATGTCGATTGTGAAATCCTATTGGAAATATTGGATATAATGGTAGTAGGTCGTACCTATTGGGATAAATATTAATATGATGAACTATAAATCCTTTTTTTAATAGTCATTGTAGAGGTTTGTCTGTTAAATATCGACTGAAAGCAGGGAATTCATATTATTATTATTCAGTCCTAACTCTCTTTTTTGTCTTTGGAAATTCTGTCGAAGAATTTGAAGCTTAAAATACATAAAACGATAATTACGCTTCTGGTACTGTATGGTTACGAAACATGACCGCTTACTTTGAGGGAAGAACGTAGATTGAAAGTACTTGAAAATAAAATCCTAAGATAAATATTCGGACTGAAGGGGGAAGGACGATAATGGGAAATCGAGGAAACTAAATAATGGAGAACCGCATTATTTATACCGTTTCCCTAACATTACTAGGGTGGTTAAGTCTAGAAGGCTCATGTGGGCAGGTCATGTAGCCAGAATGGAAGAAAGTAAGATCGCTTTCAAAATTCAAATTGGAAATCCAATCAAAAAGGCCACTAGAAAGACCAAGGTGCAAAGTCCTCTCCTGGCCCCCCCTCTGTCTCGGCTTGGGTGGTTTTTTGTTCAATATACCTCCAGCCTTATTAGAGTTAGTTAAATAAAGAAGCAAAACTGTGTCTATGTGTGGTCTTTATTCGTTTCTGGAAATGTATGGCTATCGTAACATTCTAGGATATAATAGCATGATTGAATGGTAACGTAATTTATCGAGGCTATTTGTTACCGTCAAGATCATTACGACTGCTTAGGATATGATATGGTGACCAGTTTGAAGGACAATGCGGTGAAGGTTAGCGAAGGTTTGAATCATTAAAAGAAAGGATCTTCCTTGATGTGGTGCTATATTATTTTCTTCAAATCTTGGCTGAGTGTTAGCTTTTTGTTCCGAATTGTGGCAATTATTTCCATGTTTTTTGCGGAAGCTGTTAGGATCGTCGTAACCAATATATTGCTCATTGGATAGTTAGTTAATACCCATGCTATCCTATTTTAGATATCCATACTTGAATTCATGAATTACGAACTTCTTTCTGCAGAAAATGGTCTACTAGTGTCTCATAAATTGTTAAGTATGGCGGGGAGTTTTACTCATATATGCAGATTCGTATTAGGAGGGCTTAACCATTGTACGACATAAGTTGTGCAGAAATATACTATGAAAACGACGATGTAAAAACACGAACCATCCTCTGGTAGATGTCCATTTAAAAAGCGTGACTTGTATCTAAACCGCGTAAGGGTAGGACGAAGCTGGTGGGCGCGTCAGCGACGGTGATATGCGCGTAAACAACGATAATGGATAAACACTGTGTTCTTCATGTTAATAGATGCCTTATATGTCATTATGACTTAACATACTGCGTTCACATAGGAATTCAGTTTATCATGCGTTCTTCACCTTATGGATTATTAGGTGCTTAAAAGCATACAGTTTGGATTATGAATGTCAGAGATAAGATCACCATTTGGTTATATATATTCCTCTCGTTGAAGTAACATTCGCTACAACTTCCGTAACTTTTACTAATTTATGAATACCAAGAATAGAACAGTACCCAAATGACTAATAGGAAAACCGCTATAATAAGTAATACGTTAGATCATGACGTTGAGGTTCAAGTGGAATATTTAACTTTCAACATATTCGAACTCCGACCAGTGTTTCTTTCAGAAACAATGTTCCGGGGGGCACACTTAGTATTCCGGGGGGGAGGGCACTGCTGATACTATTCTATTTATTATTATATTATAGACTTAATATTTTGATCTGCTCCGGGGCACTCTCAGAACTCCGGGGGGCAGTGCCCCCCACAAATAGGTCTGGAAGAAACACTGACTCCGACACTCATGATATTACAGAATTCTTTTAAACACGGATATGGAAACTTAATAATTCTCAAAAGTGTTCTAAAAACATGTTGTAATTTGATATTTTATAATCATGCTTTTTAAAAATTATATTAAAACAAGATTATTTTCCAGGTAAATACATTTTTCAGAGCATACACTATTAATAGTCATTATTCATTTTTGTTCTTGCACCACTGCCACCTATGTGACAATTGTATAAAACATTGAAGCGTGTGCATCAGTGCCTACATACTGTAGCAGTTGTACGGTAAATACAATTGAACAATATAGGTGACATGTTTCGGGGGGAGGGGGGGAGAATCCTGGCAAAATTATTATTTTACGAAGCAAGGCTAACGTATATGGAAATATTTTACATAGGCAACACAATATATCAAGTAGTCTGAAAAGTAGTGAACCGTTTGGGCACGAGATGAAATTAGTGTTCCAAATCTCAGGGAAATCAGCTCATGAAATAAAAATAGTTCTAGTATTGAAATGGAAAGAAGCTACTAGAATAAATAGTTTTAAGGCATTCGAGTAAGTGTGCAAGGAAATAATATTTTAGTCATTATATGGCCACATTCGCATTCTTTACCTATGCTAATATAGACCTAGTACATGTAATGGAAGCTCCGCAATAGAATAAACATTTTTTAAAAGACGGTAGAAGACTATTTTTGTAAAGTAAGAATACATTTATACAGGCCGGTAGCCAGCCCAAAAATGTAGGGGGGGGGGCGGTAAAAGTTAGAGGGACCCGACCCAACAATATTATAGTTTATCACCATATTATAGTTCATTTGCAAGCCTACCGTGAAAAGTTAAGGGGGGCAGTGAAAATTTAGGGGGGCACCCTAGCTCCTCGTGGATACGGACCTGCATTTATATTCATTACATGGATCCTCTCAGATTGTTCAAATGCACGCTATTTTCTATTCAGATTATACTTGATTGAATTCTCTTCAATGTAATCACGGATTTACACATCATATCTCATATTTCAAAGTTCTTTCTATCGCAAAGTCCATTAATACAATTCAGTATAAGGAAGTATACGATCCAAGGTGTAGAATTTCTTAATAATAATAATAATAATAATAATAATAATAATAATAAACATTGCTACAACCACCGATTACCCTGATGAACCACTCTCTACATTCCTAATGGAAATTCAAATCGTTCCCACAATGCAACCAAAATGACTCCGCGACACTACCGGCTAGAGTTGTAACTAACTGCATCGTCTGCTACTGGCAGTAGCAGTGCTATTGGCTAATTCTATCAAACTCACACGCTCTGAATGATTTGATTCGTTCTTGCTTTTAGTAGTTTGTGATCTCCCTTGAGTGGTGGCGCCACAGTCTCAACAGTTTCAGCGGGAAGAGCAGGTAAAACCTCTTATACTATATTGTTACTCTATGGCTACAATTGGGCTACGTTGGCTTAGTGGTAGAACGTTCAACTCTGAGGCGTAGAGTCGCTGGTTCGATCTCTGCTCCTGTTAAGTGAGCTTTGTAGTGGGCAAACACCGAGTACGTGAATTTTCTAGGAGTGTTCACTTTCCTTCCTCTTTCTGTATTCAATCAATTTCATCACCACCGTTTCCCTTAGCCGCGATGCATAATCATGTTATATTAAACTAAAAAGAAAATTGCCACATTTGTTTTTTATATTTTCGAGCGATGATGGAAGAGAAGAAAATATTGAGGTTGCGAAAACATTCGAATTCGAAATTTCAGCGGATTTACATGCTTCATAGCCAATACACCCCCCTCCCCAAAAAGTATAATTGTTTTATGTCTGTCAGTCCATTCGTTCAGATGTACACTCGCCTTTAACTCATACCATTGGGTGAGTTATTTTTCGATCACTTTTCTCAAGAACGACGCAGGCGATTTTGTTTATGCAGGGTGTTTTAGAACAACACCGACAACGTTTTGGGAGGCGATTCCTGACACTAAGATAAGACGAAAAGTAAAGACCAACCTGGGTGCACAAATGCTTCCTTTTGGAGTTATAGGCTGTTGAAAACATGAAAAAAATGAACTTTAAAGGTCAATATAGCTCCAACACTACAGTATAGGATCTATCATAGTCGGGTCAAGACTTCACTTAGGAACTAATATGTGCGCTTTCCAAAAATACATGTTTCGGAATCCTAAGGCACTCACGCAACAATTTTACACAGGGAGTTTGCCTACGGGCATATAATTTGAAGTTATCACCAACTACCTCTATAAAATTGTTGCAGAAATATCGCAGAACTCTGAAACTTTGATATTTAAATAGGGAACATATAGTTTCTCGGTGAAATCTTGATCTGACTACGGCAGGTCCCATAGTTTTGGATCTATGAACCTTTAAAATTATTTTTTTCATGTTTTCGGCAGCCTATAACTCCGAAAGGAAACATTTATACACCCAGGTTAGTCTATACTTTTTGTCTTATCTTGGTGTCAGAAATCACCTCCCAAACGTTGTCGATGTTGTTTTGAAACACCCTGTATTTTATAAATAAATATTTCATTAATAACCTGAATTCATTTGTTCAGAAAACAAAGTTACAAATAGCAGTTTGCTTGGTTGTTTCCGGACTATTTTCTCAAAAATGACTCAGGCGATTTTGTCCATATTTCATTTTTTTTACAGTCCAGTACGGGATAAGTAATTTTTCAAGAAAAAAGATCCAGAGAAGAACTCAATGAATTTTGTTCTTGTTTCATAGGTAAATGATTTATTAATTTAATCTGAGGAGAATGCTACACTACTAGTTTATCGTAGAAAAATCCAAAAGGGGTAATTCACTCTTGGGGCTGTTATTTTCGGATGTTTTCTTTTTCGAAAACAACAAAATATAAAAGTTCCGTGAATAACATTATATTATTATTATTATTATTATTATTATTATTATTATTATTATTATTATTATTATTATTATTATTATTATTATTATTATTATTATTATTATTATTATTATTATTATAATATTTGGACCTGGAAATGTTTCTTCCACTTTCTCGATCTTCAGCTTCCTCTTTTAACTCCCAATATTTTCTTCTATTCTTCAAACCATCTATTAGTTGTGTTCTTCCTATTCCTCACTTTCCTTCCATCTTTCCTTCTAAGATGGTATGAAGAAGACGATTTCTTCACGAGATGTGTCCAATCTAATTGGTCTTCCTTCGAAGGTTGCTGGCTAATAGCGTCCTCTTCTCTCCCATATGTTTTAAAAATCTTCATTTGTTATTCTCTCTGTCCATTTTATCTTTTTCATCTTCCTCGAACACCACATTTCGAAGTTTCCCAAATATATCTTCTCTAACTTCTATAATGTCCAAGTCTCTGAACCATACAGTCCGATACATCCATATATAGCACTTGACCAACTTCTTCTTAAGTCCAATATTGAGGCTGCTAGTTAAGAGTGAACTTTTCTTTTTGAATGCTTCTTTACTTATGACTTATCTAACCTTTCTATACAAAATAAGTTATTTTAATACAAAATGATTCACAAGGGGTAGTTTACCGTTGGAGCGAATTCTTTTTGGACAATCTTCTCAAAAATGGCTAAGGTGATTTCTTTTGTTCTTTTTACAAAAAAAAAAAAAAAAAAAAAGTTTCATTAGTAATCTTATGTTTGGTCATTGTAAATAGTGTCGGCAAAGCCTGAAGGCAACCTAAAAGAAGTAAGAAAATCGTTGTTCAACAGATTGGAAATGTTTTGTCTCCACCACCACCTTTATGAGAAGCTGGAAACATGAATAATTAAAATGTATAGTTATTTCATGAAAATACATGAATACTAAATTTGGAATAGCTTTAACAAAGCTAATATTGTAATTATAAATGAGATACACAAAATACATATTTTAAAAGATGCAGCACAATTTGGGTAGGTAAAATAAGAATCTTTAATCTGTAAAATGTAGAGTGCTTTCTATATGTCAGCTGATTACAATACCTTCCAATTATTGAGGTAGCTCCATGACCTGTCGTCTAACGAAGTTTCTCCGTCAAAATCACTTCCTCGACAAACACGGTGTTCGTGGTTTTATTCAAAGGCTGGTTTTACAAAAACCCACCCCTTTTCTTCTCTTCTCCATAAAAGTTGGCAAACTTCAAATGTAAGGAAACATTCACAATAACGTTGTCATGACGTAGATCGAAAGTTCTAGAAGGTTTAGGACATAAACTTCCAAGGTTCAGTACCACAAGCGTTACCCTCAATCAACCTCACAGGAGGTGACATCGTCCAACGTGAACTTACCAATACAGCTAGCTGATAAAGCAGAAAATAAGGATTTCCACAATAAAATAATGTTTATGTTTGCGGATATAAATCATACCAGTCTGTAGAAAGCATTATCTGACATGTTAGTCAATATCAAAATATTGACTCCACAAAGTAACATAACAAAGTATAGCTGAAATATGACAAGTTGTGTATTGTGTAAAAGTAGCAAGTAGGGGGGAAAAAGGACAAGGATTATTATGTAGACATGTGCAGGGTAAAGGACTTCTGCTATTGCACCTAGTTTAATGAACCAAACAAGTTTTAACAAAATGCTTCAGAGAAGCTGGAGGCTACATGAGTTCAAATCTTCTTGGGAAAAAATAAAATTTGTAAGTGGCATCCAAAAGAATCGAATGACGGACTTCCGGGACCATATCTCTCATCATGTAACACTTAGAATATGGCATATCTCGTTTCTCCTGCGAAAATCCACAAGGGTTAGTTAGCATTTTGAGTGGGTAATTTTCCGACAATTTTCTCAGAACCGATTCATGCGATTTTGTTCATATATCATTAAAAAAAAAATGTTCCATTAACAACACTACAATACAAGATAAATTACTTCTCATGAAGAAATTCTCAGCGGATAATTTACTTGAGGCTGAATTATTTTGGACGAGTTCCACAATATGACTCAGGCACTTTTGTTCATGTCATAAATAAGAAATTCATTAATAATCAGTGGTCGAAGTGAGTCGGTATACGGTGCTATTCCATACCGCCTCTGGAGTTTGAGTTTGAAGGCGTAACGCCTCTGGTTTCCGGCGATCAAGACATATCGTCGCTGGAGAGTAGATGCTAAATTCCTTTAATAAATCAATTTTTATACACTGGAATTGACAAGTAGCTTTGCACTAAAAAAGATTTTATTTCTTATGTAGAAATGATTTCTAAGTTGACAACACCGACATTTTTGTTATCTTTTTTCCTCCTTTTGTGCCATATTCAATTGTTTCTTTCATATGTATGTGTATGTCGTCTTGTCTTAATTCATACAAACGTCGTGTTTTGAGTATGGTCAGATTTAGTGGTTGTCTTCTGTGGGGGCGCATCTTCCGGGGATTTGGAATACCCCTCATTCGAGTAGGGAGTCCGGCAGTTTTCCCGCAGGAAATTGTTAATATAAAAGCTCGGTTGCTAAGCATTTTCGTGTATGATTCTCTATCATACAGTATAAGGGGATTTCTATTTATTTATTTATTTTTTTTTCCAGAAAGTTGTTGGCGAGGGATCAGTCTCTTCATGTCTCTTCTTAACTAAAGAGAAACTGTCCAGTGGTTTTTGGGCATTATGTAAATAGAAATGCAATTTTTAGACAACATACTGTCGCTGTATTTCAACATTTAGATAGCCGACATGTCGAGTCAAAATCGTAATAAAACATACCGCCTCTGCTTTTTTTTCCACTTCGAACACTGCTAATGATCAGACAATATGACATAACTCATATGTCCTGAAAAAGTCTCCACAAGAGGTAGTTTATTCTAGGGAAGTTTTTTTTTTCGAACAATTTTCACAAAAAATGATTCAGGTGGTATTCTTCATATTTTATAAATAAATGTTTTATTAATAAGTTGGAAAGATGACAACTCATCTGTCCTGAAAAAAATCCGCAAGGAGTAGTTTACTTTAGACGACGAGTTTTAATCGGACAGTTTTCTCAAGAACGACTCCGGCGATTCTGTTCATATTTCATACATTTGTATATCATTTAGTACCCCTATAATGTTGAGTAAAATGACTTTTTGTGAAAATATCCACAAGCAGTAGTTTGTTCTTGGGGAAGTTTTCTCTCTTTTTAAAAATATAATTTACCCAAATTCGACTCATGAGATTCTGTTTATACATAATTAATAACCATAATCTATCCCGTATAAGTCACTTCTCATGAAAAATACACAAGGAATAGTTTTTTTTTTTTTTTTTTTTTTAAAGGAGGAAGTGTAAGTTTTCTTCAGACAAAATTTTCCGGAGATATTTTATAATTTTGTTTGTATTTCAAGTATTAATTGTCTCAACAATAACTGCAGTATAACAAGATCTAATTTACCATATTGAAACAACAAAGTTTAACGCTGTTGCCTGTACCTTTTTCTTTTTAATTTGTTAAAATATCGAAGGATTTCAAAATCCTGGAAAGCTTCATTGCCTTAGAAACATTTGTTGCCAACTGCATCCAGTCAACCTCTGTGTTTGTCCAAGTCCTCGTTTTCTCCTTTTTGGCCTACTTTATTCAGCTTTAAGATATGAAGCAAAGGTTTGTTTCGAAAAGAGAGAGAGAGAAAAAACTGAAAGATCTCTAGCGAAACGGTTTACGTCGAAACTTGTGCACGAATGAGCAGCCTTTTGAAAGAATCACGTTACTATGGCTTCATTGATTTACTGCAACTTCGTGTCCTGACTATACAATTCGCCATTTTCATCATTTTTCGCAAAGGGAGAAGAAAAACAACTGCAAGGGAGAAAAACTAATGATCAACGTAAATAACAGGCTCCTATTTTTTCACAGAGACGACATAACACACAAGGACCTTCATTTATGGAACACATCATTATCTAAACAAGGGATTTGTCTAGGCTCTGAGTTTGTAAACAACCCAATAAGCTTGAATACCGGGTGGTCCGTACATCTGGAACCAACCTTTTATTTCAGGAATAATTAATAGGCTTATTTGTGGAAAATATTGAAACTCGTATTCTGTTAGAGCTTCCTCGTGGCCAAGCGGTTAGCGTACGCGCCTTTGGCGTGGAAGACCGGGTTCGATTCCCGGTGGGAGCTCATGTGGTTCGGATTCCACGTTAATCAGTAGGTCCACGTCTCATATAGCCTTGCTACTGAAAGGGACGCTAAACTAAACTCAACTCAACTCGTATTCTGTTAATTTGAGAGATTGACATTTTGAGCTAATAAGCCAGGATGGGGGTAGACGTGAGACAAGCCAAAAATTGAAACAGTAGAGAGAATTGACTAATATTGTTTGAAAAATCTTTGTGAGTTAAACCTTTTGATCCAACTTCATTGCAGATAAGCAAGGAACTACCAATAATGCCAATGAAAAAAAAATCCACTTTTGAATAAATTTCTAATTGTTCTTTTTATCCTAATTTGAGAAATGGAACTATTTTTTTAAAAAAAATTCATGAGATTATGAGAAAAATTATCTCAAAGCTGGGATATTGATAATAGCAGCAGTGCTAGTTCAAATAATTTTGACCCAACTTTTTGAGGTCATTTTTCTCATAACCTGGTAGACAGGTATGTTTATAAACGATTCCATTAGATTTCGTAGCCTCAAATTAGTATAAGAAAACTCAATTAAAAATGTATCCAAGCGAAGGTAGGTTTTGTTGAACCATTGACATTAGGGGCGGTTTTTGTAGAAACGCGATGCACACATTTGTCACCTCAACATAGAAGCAATGTGTGCGTTGGAAACGTCGCTCATGTATAGCGGTAAAGTTTGAAGCGAAAATGCCCACACTCTATTTTCTTTTCTTTGTCATCCCCCGTTTAGTTTTTGTTGACTTCCGTTGGATGAGTACAAGACATTCCATCACGAGCTCCCAGTTGTATTTCTACTAGGGTATTTCCAAAACTTTTGTCCCTAATATTGAAATATTGCATCATTGGTAATAAGGCCTTCATGGTATATACTGTCATCTATGGAAGAAATAATGTATCAGTTGCAATTTTCTAGCTGCGACAGTTCGTTGGAGGGTAGCCATTTGAACTAGTCAATGTGCGTTGAGCTCGCTTACTGCCTGATAATGCTCCAGTCTACACAGCTGTTGTTGCGAAAGCTGTAGTCCTAAACTGGTCTCTAAAGTTTGAATTGAATCTTCTCGAAATCACAGTCTTTCAGTCCAGCTTTGTCTACACCATTCCCTGACCTTCTCTTCACTCATTCCTTTCGATCCGTAAATGGCATACAATGAGTGTCGGCTGTATTCTGTCCTTTGGCGTTCAGAAATTGCATGTCAGATCTCATTTTATATTTGACAGGATTTTGTATTAAGGCAGCCATTTCACCTTACTGCTACTCGCACTACGTAATTCCACTCGGACAATTCAATCTCTGTTGTTTGCACAGAATACTAGGGCATGTTTCTGTGCATGCTCAACTTTATCAGTATTGCCAACTCCGTGTAAAAATGACCGTTTTTTTTTTACATGCGCCTCGTATATGTAGTATCATTAATCCTAATTCTCAGCCTATTCTCTTGCTCCAGCTCTTGATTCTCAATTTCTCGTTGAGATACAAGAGAATGAAACTGGCCACCCTACCCCCAATCTACTAGCTCTCCCCTCCCTTTGCTAAATCGCGATAAGAGGCCTAAAACTTGCCTTTGGGTAGACAAGATAAGTTTGTAATTTATTCGTTATAAGCTTTTAAAACTTCAAAGATAATTTTGAAATGATTTGTACATAAAGAAGACTTTTTTCTTTCACTGTACAAGATTTTTCTGTATTCTTTCTCCATTGTCACCTTAAAATTGCCTTGCACGTATTGCCACTGAAATTTAAAAAGAAGTACGTTATATTTAATGAAATAACGATATCTGTAGATGTTGAAATATTTCTGTCATGGACACGGAAAGCGGAATGTGATTTCGAATCGTGTTTCTTCATGAATACAAAAACAGTTTGTCCCTCTGTAAAAGTTATGAGATGACACTAGAAAAACCTTTTGGGGAACCAGGAAAGAAAAAAAAACTCATTTGTCATATTGGTCAGCTTAAAAAAAAAAGAACAGAGATAAAATGCAGACGTTATCTTTACTGAGAGCTAAGGCGAGGTCAGCTAAAGCATATCTTCAATAACCATTACTCATTACTTCTATTGAATTCCTCAGTGGTGTCGCCAGGCGAGTGGAGCGGGGGCAGAGCTTGTAAAGGCAAGAAACCATACATAACTATCATATGGATCGGCGAATGCATTATTGGAAAACCGTTTTTCTAGTCTAGAAGTAGAATATGAATGAAAGTGGTTGGTCCAGAGCATCTGCGTTGAAAGTAAAACATCGACGGCCTTTTCAGGTCATGCTACAGTAAAGGATTGTACGCCTGACACAAAATAGGTCGTTTTTCTGTGTTACTTTTTTTCTTTTTTTCCTTTCTTATATGCTCACCTACGGAAGATACATTACAACTTCCCCCATTCCTCTGTCGATTGAATATGCTTCGATTCGATATCTTTTTTCTTTTCTATTTGTATAGACATTGATTTTTCACTTAAGAAGGAGAATATATACATAGAGGTCATAAAGATTTTCATTATCCACATCCAACGAGAATTCGACATTGATATTGGCTTCTGGTCTATTTAAAATAACGAATAGGCTTTATGGTATTGATTGGCTTACAACACTTCTACTGTTTTTTTTTTAATGCTGATAATCCAGCGTATTCACGTTACCTCGCTTCACCTTACCTCGTAATGATGAAAATTATCTTGAAGACTAGACTTACCGTTAGAGTGGCTCCTACAACTTTACACTGTCACTCATGTGTATCTTTCATGGATTTTACAAGTAATATGTGCCTCATTTTTAGGAGTATTTGCGTTACTGTTCCAGGACTATGTCACTATCAGAAGTTTGTGTGTGTTACAGTTGGGACTATGCTTGTCACCATTAAAACTGTGCTTGTCACTGTTAGAAGTATGTGTGTCACTGTTAGGATACGTTTGTCACAGTTAGGACTATGTTTGTCACCATTGGGACCATATCATAGTGAGAATTATGTTTGTCACTGTCAAGAGTATCTGTCATTATTAAGACTGTCTGTCACTGTTAGGTGTATATGGGTATCTGTTAGGAGTACGGTGTTCGGATTATGTCTATCATTGTTGGGACTGTGTTACTGTTAGAAGTAGGTGTGTCACTGTTAGGAGTATGTCTATCACTTTTAGAAGTATGAGTGTTTCACTGTTAAGACTATCTGTCACTGTTAGGAGTAGGTGTGGCACTGTTAGGAGTATGTCTATCACTTTTAGGAGTATGAGTGTGTCACTGTTAGGACTATCTGTCGCTGTTAGATGTATAGATGTTACTGTTAGGAGTACGTATGTCACTTTTAGGAGTAGGTATGGCACTGTTAGGAGTATGTCTATCACTTTTAAGAGTATGAGTGTGTCACTGTTAGGACTATCTGTTACTGTTAGATGTATACGTGTCGCTGTTAGGAGTACGTATGTCACTCTTAGAAGTACGCATGTCACTGTTAGGAGTAGGTATGGCACTGTTAGGGGTATGTCTATGTCTATCACTTTTAGGAGTATGAGTGTGTCACTGTTAGATGTATACGTGTCACTGTCAGGAGTACGTATGTCACTGTTAGGAGTAGGTATGGCACTGTTAGGACCATGCCTATCACTTGTAGAAGTATGTGTATGTCACTGTTGGGAGTACGTGTGTCACTGTTAGGACTATGTCTGTCACTGTTGGGACTATGTCAGTGTTAGCAGAAGATGTGTCACTGTTAGCAGTGGCGCATCTAGGATATGATCAAGGGAGGGGCTAAGCCATAGTTTGCCGCTTTATCCAGTGTAAAGCAGGATTGAAGCCCATTTTATCCAGTATATACCTGAGCCCCCTTGGAGCTATAGCCTCCCCCTTGGATCCGCGCCTGACTGCTAGGACTATGCCTGCCACTGTTGGGACTATGTCAGTGTTAGCAGTAGATGTATCACTATTAGGATTATGTCTAGAAATATTACTTTTAGAAGTATGTGTATCACTGTTTGGACTAATAGACTGTTTGGACATGTGGTTCACTTGTTTGTCTCTGTTGGGACTGTGTCACTGTTAGGAGTACCTGTGTCACTGTTACGATTATGTCTGTCACTGTTAGGAGTACGTGTATCATTGTCAGAAATATATCTGTCACTGTTAGGAGTATGTGCATCATCGCTAGGAGAAAACAACCGACATTAGATACAATCTATGAATTAAAAGGTTATTAGGATCACACAAGTGAGATTTATAATACTGTAATGTTAGTATGTCCGTTACCCTACACGATAACCCTTGAACGGAAACGAATTTTTGAACTCTGCTTTTGACAATATACAGGGTGGCCCAAAAGAAGGTATACAGTCTCTTACTGATCGACTTATGGCATTTTATATAATTTACTTATTGTTATTCATGCAGATTTACCTTAGACTAGTTTATTATTTGTTTTGAGTTTCTTTTTATGTATACGCTAAAGTCGGAATAGGTCGAAACAAATAACCTTATCATCTTAATAAACTGTCATATCTAATGAATGCAGGATTGTATACCTATTTTTATGCCACCTTGTATAACTAGACTAGTTATCTCGACATACTGCATTAGTGAAATTAATTTGTTAAAATCTTCACGGGTAACGGTGGCTTTAACGATATATATCCATATCTCAATTTCTACTCTTGAACCAAAAGTAAAAGAAGTTACATATCTAGCCGTTAGATGGCAGTAAACATCCTTCAGCGGTTGACATGTATCGGACGAGATTGAAACTTTCAATACTTGGTCTTTTTTTTACTGTTTACCAGAGTTGATTTTGTTATACAGTAATATAAATAAATAAACCATCTGTTCCAACATAATAAACATTATAAATTATTATTGGCTACGATCTACACACATTTTAGTGCCATGAAAGCGCTCTTCGGGACGACGACGCACAAACTTTTAGCATTGGAAGGAAGGGGCGGTCCAGGATGCCTTTTTCCATTGTTCACAATTCCAGTCTTTATTTTATTTTATTTGTTTATTTTAGCCCGGGAATACTGTTTGTAATGTTTTCTGCTTGAAGGAATTGTTCTTTTACCATAAGCCTACCCCTCAAAACCATAGACCTGAAGGCGTTGGGCCACCGTCCTATTTGATACCGATTCGAAATGGCTCTTCCATAGTTTTATTGGTTCTTCCGGAGCGATTAATGTCTATTCCATTTGCTTGTTTTTCTGGTGAACTTGTCCTTAAAAGAAGTTGTTATTAACGTTCAGTACGTTTCTGTGCAATATTCACATCACTTTGTGAGTATCTTTCAAGAGTTCGATACACTGCTCCACCGATCATTGAGAACGACTCTCTTCTCTCAAACAACCACTTTAATACGTGCTTTGACTCTTACTTAACAGTTTCTCTTCCGCTTTTTATAATATTTGCATGACACTATTTAACTGGTTCATGCGAATAAAAACAGTAAGATCGCATGCCACAGATGTCCATCCAAATCTTTGAGTTGTACGTCCAACGGTTATGCTGGTTAGGTTAAAGGAGACGGTGATGTTGAGCAATTAATGAAATGGTGGAATGAAGAAAGTGGGAGGAAACGGGAGAACCCCGGGGAAACTCACGCACACGGTGTTTGTCCACCACAAAGTTCACTTCGCGGGGGCTGGGATTGGACCCAGAACCCCAAGCACCAGAGGTGAACGCTCTACCACTGAGCCACCGCGGCCCCGATGTGCGTCCAATTTTGCCCATATTACGACACAACTGAATGGTACATACCAGGGGCGGATCAAGGGGGGGACGATCGCCCCTCCCAGAAGAGGAAACTGTTATTTTATATATAAATAAAACCCATCCCAGAGTTTGGAGCTCTTAAAAGCAACTCTAAGTAGCAGTAGACCCTATTACAACCCATCGCCCCCCCCCCAGAAGTCAGTCCTGGATCCACCCCTAGTGCATACACAACTATTCGTTAAAGTAAAGAGCCAACTACTGACAAGGGTTCATACTCACATCACTAGTTGTCGTTGAAAATATACATCATGAAACAAAGCATGAACGTTAGTTGCCTGTTTATTAGTTATGTTTATTACTAAGCAGCTTTCCTCAATAAATTTCTCTTAATGTAAACAAGACCACGAATTTTCACGTCCTTATATGAACAACGATGTCGAGTCCAATAAATATGCTTTTGTATGGGCGCAGTGTCGGACATTTCTCAAAAATCAATAGTGTGCTCAGACTTTTGACAATGACTGTATATTTCACTTCATTTACGAAATTAAAAGTACAAGTTCGGGGCACAGTGGCCCAGTGGTAGAGCGTTCACCTCTGGTGCTTGGGGTCCCTGGTTCGATCCCAGGTCACGCTGTGTGGACTTTGTGGTAAACAAACACTGTGCTCGTGGGTTTTCTCGGGGTTCTCCCTTTTCCTCCCACTTTCTTCATTCCACCATTTCATTCATTTTTCATAATCACCGTCTCATTTAGCTAACCGGCATAAGCGTGGGACGTAAAACTCAAAGATTTCATTTCATTTCATTTAAAAGTACAAGTTGTCACATTTTTAGGCATACTTGGAATAACATATATATATATATATATATATATATATATATATATATATATATATATATATATATATATATATATATATATATATATATATATATATATATATATATATATATATATATATATATATATATATACATATCAGGATTAAAAGCAAACACAGAACATTTTATTGCATAAAACGTTCCTTCTGCACTCAAGGAAATAACTTCGAATTCACTACCACCACGTTCGTATTTGATTTTGCGAATCGCCTCTTTCTTCTCACTCCTCCGTCACTTGCCTACGAGGGATTAGAAACAAAAAGAAAGTTGAGTGAAGCGCTTCTTAGTGGAAAAGTTCATAACTATTGTACGATGTAAATAGGCTGCTTGTAGTTGTCAATTGATTACAGCCATTTATCGACAATACGAAAAGATATGAGAGATTCAGATAAAAATGTGCTTTTCTTTGTTAAAAAATACAAGCTTTCTGTTATATACCCAATCAGGGCCGTTCCGTAAAAAATCAGCGCCCGGGGCGAGAGTATACGACGGCGCCCCCATACATATATTCCAAGTATTTTTTCCTTTCTTTTGCCTCTTTTTCTCCCGATTTTTTTCGCCCCCTTACTTCGGCGCCCGGGCCGTCGCCTTGTTCGCCCCCCCCCACGGCATGGCCCTCTGTGCCTAATGCCACTTGATGTACGTAGTGCACCGCTCATGCAACTATAAACGTAACTGTTCTTTCTTTTAACTTTTTTTTTATATGAATATTTGAGAGATGTATTACTATTATCTTACGCTGAAGCGGAAAGTTTTATTTTTACCTGAACCAGGAGCGTCATTTCAAATTTTGCTTAAAGGGGGTGGGGGCAGACCCCTTGATATAAGTAAAATTTTGCGTTTTTCACTGAGTTACTACTATTCTATTGATAAAATCTATATACATCTCAAACTCAGGGAGGCAAATGTCCCTCCCTGCCCCCCTAAATGACGCCCCTCACCCGAACCCTACTGTTAATACTTCAATAGCATTTTACCTTTTTCTCGGGGGGTGGGTGGAAGGGAGTTAGAAAATAAACAATCGGACAACCATGCAACATGGAGTGGGGCCGATTCTATGTGGTCTACTAGCCGAAGAGGCTTCAAGTGATTACTTACATTTATGCTCATAAGTGAGTGCATATAGTACGTACAAATGATTCGGGCCAGAAAAAGAATATAATAGACGGAATAGGTCACAACATTCCATATCCAATGAGATTTCAAGTTTCACCGAAGGGAAATCTTAATACACGGAAAGTGGAAGTAGTACTGTCAAAATACTGGTAACCAGTGGCGTATTTACGATTTTGTTTCGGGGAGGGCTTTGCTAACTTTCGGGGGGGGGGGCTCTGCCTGAAATGTGAAAATTCTGCAAGATATTTCATATGCTTTACTATAGTAAGTAAGATTTCGGGGTGGGCTTAAGCCCGGAAGCCCCCCCCCTAAATACGCCACTGCTGGTAACCCATGTTGGACATGATCGGAGATATACCCAGAGGCATGGGAGCCTGCAGCGGGGTATAAGAGGAGACAAATGCCTCTCTGGATTTTAGAAAGGGGTTCCGTTCTTCGACATATATATGTCAAAACAGATTTGCTTACTTACCCACTACAGTATTGAATAAGATTACGTAAGTATGCAATGTGTCTCAATAATAATTGTTTTACATGAAGTTTATTTGCATCAAGTTGTGCATATTCGCGATCTTGCTTGTGTCAGTATTTTGATCCCTTACCCACTTGGAAAAGATAGGTATTGCGGGCTTTTCTGCCTGTCAGTGTAGAAATTCGTAGTTCCCACGGCCATTTTCCCTCTCGTGCCATGCTCTAAAATCGTCACTATCCAATCCAGGAGCGAATTAAGGCTTTTGGGGCCCTGGAGCCGACTTTTTCAAGGGGGCCCTATGTTACGAATAATTCCAGCGCATAAATTTTCTTTCTGTCTTTCCACAGCCTCATAGGCTTATTGAAACACGGAGAACTATGCTGTAATATTTTAATGTGCTCCGAGTTCACAATAATTAGTTTAATTACCTTCATTATTAACAGTTAAATGCTCATATACCACAGCGTAACACACAAATGCCAAATATAGCCAAATGATCAAAACCTGCAAACTGAGTCCCTACAAAAACACCAATAGAGTAAAAGGAGAAAAATCATATAAAAATAGGTAAAGCTGTACAAGGCTACATTGTTAGAAAAGTTTTCTTCCTACGTTTTTACTCTGCAAAGAATTCCATTATGTCATTAAACGACATTGAAATGACAGAAATATTTCAAAGGAATTGTCAGCAGAAGTCAATGATTTGGTTTGTAATAGAGGCCCAAAATAGCTCATTTCCCCCCAAAATAAGTATCGTGAAGACGCTGGTGGTAGAAGACTTAACTCTAGGGATACCACGAGCGTAGCGAGCGGGAAAAAATAGTTTAGGTCTGAAGCTTATAATATAAATTGATTGCTATATTTTAGAATTAAAGAGAGGGATTTTTTGGGGCCCCCTGAGCCTGGGCTCCATTGGTTCCGCCCTTAATCCGCTCCTGCCCACATCTACGGATCTGGGTTAGATTTAATTAAATTATTTCCTTTTAATTAATATAAGTTCAAAATGCATGTCTAGAAAGAGAAGTCGTTAACGTCTTTAGCATCATCTCCCGCTGGAAATTTCCATTAGCATTTTTTGTTCTATTTATCTATGCGGGTACTTATCTACGACGTTCATTGTTCCGTTTTACTTTTTCCACGTTTCCAACCTTCAACGTATTCTCTGAATTCAAATGAGGTTTCTTCTTCTTTATTGTAAGTAGAACTTGCACTTCCGCTTTTTATCTTTTTTTTTTTATCTTTCTTAGTTGCCACATTGTCCCCCTCTTTCTTACAGATGGCAGCACATAACTTCCATTTGTGCGGTTTAAGCTTTTATTTTCTTCTTCTTCTTCTTCTTCTTCCCACATTTCCTTGCTTTTCACAATAAAAAGTCATCATCATGCTTGAGGAAGCTTTAGGAAACTTTCCGAATACTTTCCGTTAATAAATGAGTTATCTTCAACGGTCTGAATTCTCTCGTACCCGTAACGTCTCGTGTGAAAAAAGGAAAGCAAATTATAAATACAAGGCTATCCAAAAAGTATATACAGGTAAGAATGTGCAGCTTTTAATTAAGAGCTCCTTAAACATGGTGTCCAATAAGAAGTTGGAATTGCATATCGAAGTACACGTAAACGTCATGCATATCGCTGTCGATTATAGTTTATCCTTTATTTATGGCACGTCTTTTCAGATCATTAATATGTTTGGTGGTTTTCTTTTTTTTTCTTTCTTTCTTTTCTTTCTTTTTTTTTTTTTTTACTACAGTACACTCCAGAAAGAGAAATAAACTAATATGGGAACGGGTGTCTCACTCCATATGGTCGTATCTCCCAATTTAAAACATGGAACAATCAATGGCATGTGGGGTAGGCGAGTGAAACGACGGCTGTGATGCAACGTTGCAGTTTGGTAAAAGGTTGAGCCTAAGCAGACATACTGCAGCGCAAGCTGGTGACAAATAACATCTTGTTCTCTGGCAACACCGCAACCCTCTCATTTGCTAACAGCTTTTAAAGGGAACTCGAAGTACAGCCTTCAAACGCCATGAACACTGCCCTTAACATAGTTGGCTTAGCGTAATTTGCGGCTACGGACAAAATATCTTTCAAGTAGGATAGATATTGATAGGACTATCTTCTTATCTCCAACGCGCCACTTGCAGATATGGAACTGTAGAGTTCAAATTGATTAATTACGAATTCACATGAGTTGGATCCGAGGCATCTTTATCTTTTAACAACTCACTGACAAGGGTAAAAGTGTGAGAAATGTAGGGAAAGTCGTTCTCCCACGTCCAAAAATATCTATGACGTGCCTCCTCTTCCTAAAAATACAATGGACAAAGATAGGCACGGAGGGACGAAGTGACGTCATGCGCCCCCTACATTTTCAGATCCACTTTTGCCGCCCCCTCTCGCTAAACTCGTTGTAATATTAATTTTGCAGTAAAAGCAGTGCCTATAGGCTAGTTTGACTGTAAGAACAGAAATTTGGATTTAATTTTCTCTTACACGCTACTACTTACTATACGTGTTGTGCGTCAACTTATTTTCAGTACAATTTTTGTTTCTTGCGATTTATTTCACCCATTTTATTCACTTAATGATCATTAATTAGAAAGACATAATAGACATTTTCGTCCTTAAATGACAATCGCACAAGTCCAACCGAAATCATTCAATTGGGAAGAAACTTGGTACGATGCTAGAACTTGATGTACTTTGTAAGAGTATAAAATACTATATTGTGCAGACTTCCGGTTCCCTAGTTATAGGCTGTCAAACTACAAAGGTCTTCAAAAATAAAACAATGCTAGCTGTTTCGGTTTAGTTAACTGAACACAAATATCCAATTTACAGAAATACCATTAACAGCGTAACACAAGTTAATGTACAGAAACACGCACATACATGAAGATAAAAAAAAGGAATACAACCCTCAATCAGATTGGTTGTGAAATCGTCTTTTTTTAAAGGTCAAACTTCGTTTGGAGCTTGTCCTTTTGTAGGTAGCTGCCGGAAGATCCCTAAGCAACATACAGCAGTAGTCTGCCATCATCGTAACACTCCAGTTTCCCTGATACCGTTATTCCATTCCTTTGATATCTTGATGGAAACGCTCCCTTTGCTCTTCACTCACTGCTCCCACATTAACAGGAAAGTAGTCAAGGTGGAAGTTCAGAAAATGGACTTTTAAGCTCATGGAGCAACCAAGCTTTCGGAACACGTGCAACATTTTTTTCACCATTTCCTTGTACTGTGGGTCCTTTCAGTTTCCCAAAACCGTTTTGATGACCACAGTAAATGCAACCCAAATCTTTTTTTGAGTTGGAGTCATTGAACTGATGAAGTCTTAGTCGGGTATGAATTTTCTAATATCAGGGCCAACAAAACCCGCGTACTCGCGTACTCGTAGTATTTGACCAACAAACTGTGTAGCCGGAACTACTTACCAACGTTTTACAAATCTAAGATGTAATTTTACTAAATTTGTTTTTATGATCAGAGTTATTGTTTTTGGTTTTTCTTTGCAATCCCGAACTCTCATTCATGACACATTACGATATGTGTCAATATTCCCTATCCGAACCAATATACATGTATTTTTATGTTTCGGGAAGCACAAATACATTTAATCTTCCGTGTTCATTTTTATTTTCGTGTAATACATTTGCAATTTAGCGATTTCCAACTACTTGTTTGAACACGTTACATTTCGATTCTGCAAAAACTTGATGTCACAGGAAGAAATGGGGCCATTTTCGACTTCGGTGCACCCAGAAGCGTAAAAATCAGCTAAGCTTATGCAAATAGCTTTTTGGTTGCAGGCCTGTGTTATGAGTAATATTTCCGAAAATAAAAAGTCATACAAGGGAACATACAGACCGGAATAAAAAGTAATACATTAGATCGGAATAAAATTTGACATGGTGGTGATAGACCTTGAGCTACTATACAGTGTGTTTATAAATGAATGGTGCGATTTTAAAAATTAATAATCTTATATTGGCATACCTTACAGTATAAGCAGCTTGAAAATAGCCATTTACTTTAAATTGTATCCTGGCTGCGAGAGCCAACTTGAAAAGAGCTATTTACGCTAGTTCGATTCTATGGCTGGGTAGCCAACGTGTGGCGTTACATTTTACAGTAATTAGAATTCTGGCAGTGTACGCCAAACTTGAAAAGTACCATGTTAAATCCTGGCTACGGGAAGCCAAACTTGAAACGTAACATTTACTCTAGTTCGTAGCTGACGTTAGGAGAAAGGAGAAAAAAATATTAGGTCGCCGATATATTCCTTTCTTACGCTACAATTATAGAGCAGTAAGCACAACGTCACTTAAATCCAGACTCTTGCACACTAATGGCATCGCCGGTATGGAGAAGGAGGAAGAATAAAAAAAAAATCATCATTTCGAAACAACACCACGTACCTTGCAATCATGTTTATTTAACTCTCTTGTAATAACGTATAATATTGGAAATAGCATTAGTAAACATAGCTAAACTCAATTGTCAGAAAAGAAAAAGGAAAAAAGATCATCTGTATTCGATCCTTAAAGATTTCAGAAACCTTCTAGCACCAACACAACTAAAGATGAGTAACAGCAATATTTGAACAGTATCCTCAATAACAAAAGTATATTGACATTTTCAAATAAATATCAGGACATAATCTTTGGTAGGCTGCATCACAGCAAGTGAAGGAAATTTCAAATACATTACTGTTCACAAAACATCTCACAGCAGAGGGAGTAAGCATGTGGCTGTGTCGACTAACCTTCCTCCCCAAACACATAACGTTTCCACTACTTCCGCAACCAACTGTTAAGGGGATATTTCCCTCGGCACAATTTAACATTTAACAGCGGCGGTAATAATAATACATACTGCAGAAACATTATAGGAAGTACAAGACCAACCAGTAAATTAGACTCTACCCCTGACACCCTCACATCGGAAATGTGAGTACTAGCGTATGCCCACTGTCTTCGACGCGTCCTGCTAAACTAGTGAATAGCACTATAGCTAAGATATGACATTGCAGTGTGGCATATGACATAAAATTTGCAGTGTGGCAACTTAATACTTAGATCATGAAATATATATGTAGGTATATGTATATATATATTGTGATAACTAATACGGAGTGTCCACTACCGGACAGACATGAGCTAGCTGTTGCTAATCGAGCTTTACTTCACCAACATAGTGGTCGTAAATAGACAATACGGAGTGCCCGCTACTAGACGAACATAAGCTAGATGGTAACGAGTGATACATTATACATCTACGCAACTCGGGAAATGATTCCATCTAAAGCAAGAGAGAAATGGTGTTGATATCAGACTACCCCATCGGCGTATGATTCGACTTACTGGATAGAGACTCACTTTCGTTTATTCGGACATGTTACGGACAAGATTCACTTGAAATGACATTGTAGAACTGAAATACATATAGTATGTAAATGCACTGAATAACCAATGATAAATGGATGTATATATATATTGTCTTTAGTTTATAAACGATTCAAACCACAGAATAAACACACGACGATAATATTATAGCACTGGATATTGTAAATGGAGACGACTTGAACGAATTACATGAAAGGCGGACAAATTCCCTCACAGTTCCGGGACGACATTATTCCTTTCATAGAATGAGATAAAAGATAATGAAACATAGTTACCTGGGACGGTGACCCAAAGCTTACCCAATCTTTCGCTGCTTACAAGTGGACAGCACCGACACCACAGGTCAGTTCAAAGGGCTCCAGTTCGGACAGCATCCTAGGGTAGCAACCGATCTCCAACGACCTCACAGGCATCTCGGTACATGACGGTCGTAATCATAGGCATAGGCACAGCTTGACCAAATGGCAACCTTCTTTGATTGATAGCAATCAAATACACTCCACCAATTCCCTCACCAAGTAGACAATCTCACTGCAAAGTTGCTGAAACACTCACGTTCACAACAACGACCGCAGACGGGAACTTCACTGAAAGATGCATTTAAGTTCCACAAAGCAGGTGGAATCAGACGACGAGTAACAATGGACGGAGTCACATATTAAGGAAAGCGGAGGACGGGGAATCGCTACGTCAAGAAGAAAAGACCATACATAATCGAGCTTGGTCCCAGAGACAGTTCTTGGGAAAGGACTGTTAGACTTCCACTTACATCACAGCAAACGATTAGCGAGTATCAAGACTATCCTAGTAAATCCTGTACGAGCACGAGCTGAGTGTTCGTAGGTAATTTATTGTAGTTCACTGCACGCACACTAATCTACCATCACTATTCCGTCACAGCACCTCCTATTTAAAGGGTTCGTGATGGGAAACAATCATTCCACTGCATGACACGCAGTAATCAGGTCAAAAGACAGGACGAAAACTACACTTCTGTTCTCACCACCATATTTTTCCCGGTACAAAGAGCTAAGACAAAGGGAGCGTGCGCCTGCATCCAACTCGCTCTCTGATTGGTCGCTCCTTACTACGCATTAGAGCGTAATACCGAAACGACAACTTTAATAGTAATATGTATATGACTAAATAGGAAGACCTAGGCGCAGATGGGAGGATAATATTAAGATGGATCTCGCAGAGATAGGAATACAAAGTAGAAACTGGATCCAATTAGCTAAGAATAGAAGTCAGTGGAGAGCTTTTGTGAACGCGGCACTGAACCTCCGGGTTCCATAGGCCATAGAGTTAGTTAGTAATATGACTAAATAGAAATAAAATTTATATGAATCAATGTTTATATTCGTACATTTATAATTAATCCCTCTGTTTAAACGAAACACAAAATTTCAAATTATTTCAAGCAGTCAGCGCTATCTTCAGAAGCTGAAAGATATCCGCCCGACGCAAGTCATAGACATACAAAAGAAAAGTAGCATACTACGACTACACACACTAGTCCAATTGTCGACCATCTTGAATCCTTCATGAGGGTCGAGAATTAAGAAAATATATATATAAAAAAATAACATTTACTAAGAGCTAATTAGACATTTCTACGAATAATCTCTTTGAGAAAATGTAACGCTCAAAGAGGAATTACAAGCAGCAACTGTCCAAGTTTCTGATGCATTTATCACAATGCTTTAATAGATGCATCATTTGCCACAAGACGCACATCTACACGGTAATAAAATTCTTCCCATACTTGGTGTAAATTGTCCGCCCTGATAGCCTGCAGTGCATGCGTTATCCCATCACAAACTTCCTCATGGAACATGAGCATTGGCGGTTCATAAGTTCTGTCTTTAACGTTGTATTTGTTCACCTTGCCACTTACATGGAAAGTGGCTTCATCTCAGAAGATGAGACTTTCTATAAAACCAACTTCCTCTGTTTTCAATTGTATCTCTTCACAAAAGTCACGCCTTTTCACTTTGTGCGCTGGTGTAATGATATGCACTAATCGCACCTAGTACGGTTAAAAAATAGCCTCTTACGCAACACCTTCCATACCGTATTCTTTGGCATGTCCAATTCTCTGTTTCTTTTACTAAGCGACTTGCTAGGATTTTGCTGAAATGTCTCGCGCACTCTTGCAACATTTGCATTAATCACACAAAGTCGACCAAAACTTTTGCACTTACACAATCATCCAGTTTCTACAAACTGTTGGCACCAGGGGTAAAAGTGGATCTGAAAAGGTAGGGGGACGGTAGGTAGCAACATACAAACTAACCAGCGTGACAGGAAAACATCAAGTTATAGCGCGTGAGAAATTTGGACAATTACCATTGCTTACGGTGTAGGTTGTACCCGTGTAAAGTAATAAATAGATTTATTGTCAGTTTATAATACAACATTCATTTATAAACACGCTGTATAAACATGGCGCCTGTACAATGTTAGGCTTTTGACGGGTTGTCAAATTGTGATACGTATTTTCGGAAACAAAAAGGTCATCTACGAACTGATCCAATCGCAATGAAACTTGACGTAGTGACAGGCCTTTATCTGCTATATAAGCGTGCAATATAGTATGTTGTATAGGCTTTCGGTTCCCGAGCGGTCAAATTTTGGGTCACATTTTCGACAACAGAAAAACACAACCGAACTAATTTGATTTGAATGAAACTTGGCATGGTAGTGGACCTTGATCTGCTGTATAAGAGCGTGAAATATCATATGTGCAGGCATCTGGTTCCTAAGTTAGGCAGAATCAATGTTCTAAATCAATTCATTGGACACAATAAAATCGTAATAGATACTATCTATTTGAATAGCAATTAAAGGCAGCCTTGGACACAATCGATGTTACAAATCAATTCATTGGCCATAATAAAATCTATAGATACCGTTTGGAAAGCAATTTTTAAAGTCAGTCTTGGACAGAATAAATAAATGAAAATCAAATGAAAGATTAAAAAAAAAAAAAAAAAAACAGCTATCCGTATTTCACTTGTGTACTTGATATACTGTATGTTACTACCAACAGAAGTTTTTTTAAATTCAAAATAATTGTATATGCCATTAGTGAAAAGTCATTTAGAAAAACATGCTTAATTTATAGAACAATTCCTATAAGATAATATGGAAAGACATTTACTAATTACAAACAAAAATCCATTGATATGATCTAGTTTCGGTCAGTCAGAATCAAATATTTAATAACGTTTTGAACTGCATAATTTTCGTTCAGCGAGAATGTTACCTCGCATAATGAGCAGGGACCTCATTTTGTTGGTACCACTCAGGATGCATTTGCCTAATCTCTACAGTTGAGGTATCAACTGGTCGCATAACATGGCGCAGTATGCACCTCTAGCGTTACACAAATAAACTAACTAACTAACTAACTCTATGGCCTATGGAACCCGGAGGTTCAATGCCGCGTTCACAAAAGCTTTCCACTGACTTCTATCCTTAGCTAACTGCATCCAGTTTCTACTTTGTATTCCAATCTCTGCGAGATCCATCTTAATATTGTCCTCTCATCTGCGCCTTGGTCTTCCTAATGGTCGTTTTCCGATTGGTCTTCCTGTCAAGACTTTGAAAGCGTTTCTACTTTCTTCCATTCTAGCTACATGACCCGTCCACCTAAGCCTCCTAGACTTGACGACCCTAACAATGTTGGGTAAACCATATAAATTATGTAGTTCCTCGTTATGAAGTTTCCGCCATTCCCCATTCCCGTTCCTCTTGGGTCCTAATATTCGTCTCAGGATTTTGTTCTCAAATACTTTCAGTCTATGTTCTTCCCTCAGAGTAAGTGACCATGTTTCGCAGCCATACAAAACAACAGGCATGATTACCGTTTTGTATATTTTAAGTTTCAAATTTCTCGACAGAATTCGCGACGACAAGAGATTTTGAACCGAATAGTAACACGAATTCCCTGCTTTTAGTCGACATTTAATTTCTCCGTGAATATTTGTGTAAGCGTTACACAAATACGAAAGAGAAATGATTCCAGCACGTGTGCATCGCAAAAAACATGCTTCATCATAACGCTTACAGTTTAGAAGCACCCATCCAACTTGGATTGCTTTGTGGCCAGTGCTGAATAGTTTGTCGATTGATCTCTTTGTTTACGTAAAACAAGTTCCTGTGTCTAAACGAAAACAGCCTTCACTGAAGCGACCATTTTCCACCTAAGTGAATCATTTGTATACCTCTAATCGCTTATTAGAGTTATTGTTTGTTAACTTGTATGTCTTTTAATTCTCAGCTTTTAAATCCGTTCTAAATCTTTCCTAAGAAACATACATTTCCGAGAGAAACAAACACTCTATGCAAATATACTTTTTTTTTTTTTTTTGACACCAGTGTTCCCAACAGGTATCTTCAGAAAATAGCTAAATGACACACATAATCTTGCTAAAAATAGCTAAACTTGCCAACAATTAAGATAAATTTATAGCTTAAAAATATAATAATAAAGGAAGCAAAATACGCTAGTTTTACAGTACAGCTACAACGTACTATAATATTCTTTCTGACACTATACTTTCATCCTTCATCAATTCTTAAAGTATAGGGTATTCCACAAAGAACGAAACTTTTGAAATGTCTACCATTTCTGTTCTAGTAAGTTGGCAACACTGAACGTTACACGATTTTCATCTGTTTTTGTGGTTAATAGCAAGGATGTTATAAAATAGAGGATTTGCCTATACGTATTTTCATCCTATGAACTAAATGAAGCCCCCCCCCCCAAAAAAAAGGAGCATCGTCTGAGCCGGCAAGTTTGATTCGTTATTCTCATTGCCGCTATGATTGTTGGCTCGAAACATTGTGATCTTAGTGGCGCGGAGTGGGCAGAGCAGGTGTGGCGAATCTGTGACGTATGGCTTCACGATTTTGTTGTATGGGCAGATCCTCTATTTTATAACATCCTTGGTTAATAGTCACGGACATTGTTCGTAGTTTAATGGGAAATTTCCCTAATCTAGGGAAATTTCGTAGGTAAATTTAACAAACAGAGGAAAAGGGAATTTTTCGATAAAACGTGAAAAATCCGGGGAAATTCTCGCGCTAACTGATTGACCAACATAAATGTTTAAATTTTTATTTGTTCTTCATAAATAAACCAATACAATAGCAATAGTTTGTGTGTATGTGTGTTTAAAGTAGGATAATTTGCACTCATTGTTCATTGGGTATATCTGTTTGTATTTTTTGTATTAAAAAAAGAAAAGGTGAAGGAAAAATAGAAGCAAATAAATAAAACAAATGTGGTTTGTACTTCCTTTAACATAGCAAAATTAACCTTATAACATAGCTTCTGCAATAGGAATTGGACACTAACAAACTAAGGGTGGGCCCGCGTAGTGTAGTCACTAACGCTCTCGCCTTCGGTTCGAATTGTTCCAGGTTCGATTCCCGCACTCGGTCGAAAATGTGTAAAATGCTTTTTCAGGCCAGCCACCCTGAGGTGTTCCTCATTCACGTCAGGCAAATGTCAGGAGGGTACCTAACTTATAGGTTCCAGGTTGCTTCCTCCCTTCCCCAATCCTTTCTTCCGTCCCTTTTCCCGGATAGTGTGATCGCTGAAAGACGTTAGCCCTCAAACGTTACGAGCTAAATGGCTATAGATGTCGAAAGTCCAGAAATCTAAATTCTGAATCCTAAATCAACAAACTAGGGAAAATTTGATAAGAAAAGGGAAATTTTTGTGTCAGTCGAGGGATTTTTTTTGTTACGGAAACCCAACATTCTTGCGGAAACCTACGAACACTGATCACGGAGTGCTGAATAGCGCATGGTCGTAATCTATTTTCTGTACGCATAGAAATAGAGTGCTTCACGGTGAAACAGCATATTGTCACAGAGAAAACATACTACAAATGTGAATGTTGTGAATTCTTACCCGTACAGAAAACAGATGACGATTATGCGCTATTCAGCACTCCGTGACTTCTACCCACAAACATAACAGATGAAAATCGTGTAACGTTCAGTGTTGCCAACTTAGTATAATAAAAGTGTCGGGCATTTCAAAAGCTGCGTTTTTAATGGGACTACCTTTATATCCAGTACGCTTTGCTTATATAATTGACAAAGTGCTACACATCTTTAGAATTCTGTTTTTCATCCCAAATCTTTGCAGAAACGTCGGCTATATATTGGTAGCGTTATTGCTCTAGTACAACATTAGAAGTCCAGCATCCATGCCAAATACACACTAAAAATACTCTATTACGCGCTACTAGAGGGTGATAATATTTTGGTTACCAGAAGCGATCTACCTAAGTCTCGGAGTCTGGAAACACATGAGGGAGTCTGTAGAAACAATTTTGAGGGCATCTAAAGATCACCTTAAAAATCATTCTAAGGATTGTCATCAAATTTAGTGGAATCCCTTTTTTCGGGTGCAAGAAAGCGTTGTAAGGGGAAAAAAAACTCCTTGAATATTTGAAGAATCCTTTCTTGTGGGGACATAAATTTATCTGAAGAATACTTGTAACAATTTACATTAAATTTTGTTAAAAACTCATTTGCAAGTGGCGAATCGAGAAGCGAGAAAGCGAGAAATCAACTCAATTGAATAATATGCAAAGTTAGAATATTCTTGTTTCAAATAGTTTTGTAGTAATTAACAATAATGTGGGACAGTTTTTTCGGTCTATATTTTTCAAAGATATGAGCAATATGAACGATTTTACTGTAAGTCAACTGCAATGTATTTTCTAAAGAAGTACGTGAAATGTCGGTTTTCTACAGAAGTGCCTCAAATGACTTTGGAGAAATAAACGTTCAGAGAAATAGAAAATTGATTCCTTAGAGCTTCGTAGGCTCATCTGACAAGGGAACCTTCCGAAAATGATAGTTGCAGTGAAAGATATGGCCTATGCCAATTGAAAGAGCTGTAACAGAGATGAGCATTTCCAAAAAATTAGCTGCCCATAGCAATAGGTTCAAGAAATATAAGGGGTGGAAGTTCGGGAAACAGCAAGGTTGGACAAGGGAGAAAAGTGCAAATTCTGCAAAAAAAAAAAAAAAAAAAAAAAAAAAAAAAAAAAAAAAAAAAGGGCGCGGCAAAATACAATTCTGGCAAGTGATGTATAGAAAGAGAGTTGCCACAATAGAGAACAAATGGAGGCCACCAGTAGGGTTAACAGTGTTGCCAACTGCAATGAAAAGTACATGTTTTGCAAAGAGCACTATATGAATTGAGTGCAATATTCAGTGTCATGTAGAACATAAGATATGACGTGTATAATCAGTGGTACAATCTAACAAAAGAGAATAGAAAAAACAGAAATACGAAAACTACGGAAAAGACGAAGTTGGCCATAATGCGCCACATTTGATCACGAACTGTGCATATTAGAATGAACAAAACAAGAAGCACCGATTATGCAGGAAACCGACGTACCTAGAGTCGAAAAGAAAAACGAGTTCCAAAGTCGGCAGCACTGGCCATGAACATCCAGACAAGTCTAATATAGCTAGGCCACTCGCTTCACAAAAAGAAAATTCCGGCAACAGGCATCACTCGGAATGCATCAATGCTAGAGTGATTGAGGCAATGCCAAGTCGGGGAACATGAAATGGTTGGGTTGAGCCAACAACCTATAACAGAAGTAAACATTATGTCATGGTTGGGTCGTATGTGGTAATATACAGGGTGTCCCACCAAACTTTGTGACCTGAAAGATTTGAGAAACGAACAACAATGTGACGGATCCAGTTGTGCAGGAATGTACCAATGTCAGGGGATGATAAAAGTCTGTGAGAAGCAAGTGCCCCCAGGATCCCCATCATAGGGCCCCAGGAGCCAACTTCAAACTTTCAAATGGCAACAGGGACCAAATGGTACCTCTCTCGATAGATCATGGAATGTGCAACAACACATATAGGAAACATTTGCTATATGAACCATGTTTTTCAAAATGGCAGCCACAAATATATGTTGTGTTTTAACATGGCATCGAACATTGTGATCTCAAATTGCTGCGAAGCGAAAAGAGATTTTGCAAGTCCAATTGCACAGGAATGTACTCATGTCGAAGGCCAAGAAAACTTTGTAAGAAGCAAGTCCCCAGGGTCCCCATCATAAGGCTCGAGGGGACAACCGCAACATTTCAAATGGGAACAGGGGGCGGATGATATTTCTCTGGATAGATACAACACAGCCTATAAGAAACATTTGCCATATGAAGCACTGGTTTCAAAATGGCCGCCAAAAATGCACGTTGTTCTTGTCACCGAGCAGATATTTTTGGCGGCCATTTTGAAATCCCATATAGTAAATATTTCTGATATGCGTTGTTGCATATTCCATGATTTATCGAAAGAAATATAACTCGACCGATGGTGCTATTTGAAAGTTTGAAGTTGGCCCCTGGGACCCTATGATGGGGGACTTGGGGGCACTTGCGTCTCACAGAAGTTTCTCGCCCGCTGACATGGGTACATTCCTGCACAACTGGATGTGTCACATTTTTTTCGCTTTGAAACTATTTCAGTCGCAGAGTTAGGTGGGATACTCTGGATACATCATATAGGCGGTGATAGTACTGCAGACAGCAACACACAGCAGATCAAGCCTTTGATTATGTTTGCTTTCTACTGGTGTGGATATGTGATAGAAAGACCACCAAAGGTTCCAACACCTCTAGAGTACTGTTTTGAGACATTCACAGGCGATCATTGTACCATGTATGACGGATTGGCAGTATTCCGCTGTGCTCACTGCAAATGTATCTTTTGTTTGGACCATTGTCTCATCGAACAATTGCACGTACAATGTGGACGAGCATGTACAAATGATGCGAAGGCTAATGCCTCTTGCCGGAAATTTCATTTTGTGAAGCGAGTGGCCTAACTATATTAGAATTGTCTGGATTTTCATGGCCAGTGCTGCCAACTTTGGAACTCGTTTTTCTTTTCGATTATAGGTACGTCGGTTTCCTGCATAGTTGGTGCTTCTTGTTTTGTTCATTCTAATATGCACAGTTCGTGATCAAATGTGGCGCATTATGGCCAACTTCGTCTTTTCCGTAGTTTTCGTATTTCTGTTTTTTTCTATTCTCTTTTGTTAGATTGTACCACTGATTATACACGTCATATCTTATGTTCTACATGACACTGAATATTGATCTACATGACATTCACTACATATAGTGCTCTTTGCAAAACATGTACTTTTCATTGCAGTTGGCAACACTGTTAACCCCACTGGTGGCCTTCATTTGTTCTCTATTGTGGCAAGTCTCTTTCTATACATCACTTGCCAGAATTGTATTTTGCCGTGTCCCCCTTTTTTGCGGAATTTGCACTTTTCCCCTTTGTCCAACCTTGCTATTTCCCGAACTTCCACCCCTTATATTTCTTAAACCTATTGCTATGGGCAGCTAATTTTTTGGGAATGCTCATCTCTGTTACAGCTCTTTCAATTGGCATAGGCCATTTCTTTCACTGCAACTATCATTTTCGGAAGGTTCCCTTGTGAGTAAATAAATGTTTCTTTTAGGAGTGAGTTAATAGAATTTTAGACAGCACATTTTCAAAATATATATATAAACCTTAAGATTTCCAAGGTGCGATACCTTTATTACAATGTTTTTATCAGTGTCGGCTTGTGAAGAAAGTCACATCGGTCAAAATAATAATTTTATCGCTACAAAAGAGAAGTAAATCTACTTATTGTTCCAATTCTTATTCTTGACAAGAATTAGAACATTAGGTAAATTCAATTCACTTAGATTGTAGAAATACAAAAATTAGAACATTAAAAAAAATTCTTTCTTTAGGTTGTAACGATAGAATAATTAAGACATTAGTAGGTTTGCTTGCTTTCCTTAAGTTGTACTAATACAAGAATTAAGATGTTAGGAAAGTTCTCTTTCTTTGGGATGTAGCGATGCAAGAAAATACATTAGGTAGGATTTCTTACCTTAAGTCGCAACAGTACAAAAACTAGGACATTAGGTAAGATTTCTTCCCTTGAGTTGTAGCGGTACAAGAATTAGAGTATTACTTAAGTACTCTCCCCTTAACTTGTAACGATACAAAAATTAAGACATTAGGTATTCTTCCCTTAGCTTCTAGCGATACAAGAATCAGGACATTAGTAAATTTCCTTTCCTTAGGTCGTAGCGATACAAGAACTAGGACATTAGGTAAGTTTTCTTCCGTAAGTTACAGCAATACAAGAATTAAAGCATTAGGTAAGTTTCATTTCCTTAATTTATAGTATTACAAAAGTTAAGACACTAGGTAAATTTTCCTTAAGTTGTAGCTATACAAGAATCAGGACATTAGGTAAGGTTTCTTCTTTTAGGTTGCAGCTATACAAGAATTAGGACATTAGTAAGTTTTCTTCCCTTACGTTATAAGCGATATAAGAATTAGGGTATCAATTAAGTAAGTAAATCTTCTTCCATTTCGTTGTAACAATAGAAGAATTAGGACATCAGGTAAGTTTTCTTTCCTTACGTTTTATCAAGACAAGAATTAGGACATTAGGTAAATTTTCTTTCCTTACGTTATAAGCGATATAAGAATTAGGGTATCAAGTAAGTTTACTTTTCTTAGGTTGCAGTGAAGAATTAAGACAGAAGATAAGTTTTCTTCTCTTAGGTTGTAGCGATACAAGAATAAAATATACAATGATAACGTTGTATTTTATATATTTTAATTCATAATCAGGGCAGCAGTGCTCAAGCATTTTGTCATAAAATTGAAGAAGAAGAAGAAAGATATAATGTAAGCAATATCTGTAGATTGATCTAGATATTTCTGTTTGTATGTTGCTATAGTGATGTAAATGGTTGTTAAGGAGATGTTTTATAATATAATTGAGAGAATCGTCATGGCAGTTAGATGTACGATTTCGAACTGTGATGTAAAATAAGTAATTTCTCATCAAATATAGTGATTTAGAAGTTGAGATTGGTGTATGTTTCAGTGTGACTATTGCTAATATACCTAATAATTAAAATACATTAACCAAATATACGAACTCTGCAATATATGTGGTTCTTCCCTTAAGTTGTAGCAATACAAGAATTAGAACATTAGATAAGTTTCTTCTCTTAGGTCATAGCGATTCAAAAATTAGTATATTTAGTAAGTTTTCTTAGCTTTAGTTGTAGTGATACAAGAATTAGGAGATTAGTTTCCTTCCCTTAGCTTCTAGCGATACAACAACTAGGCCACTGGTAATTTCTTCTCTTGGCTGTAGTGATACAAAAATTAGGACATTAGGTAAGTTTTCTCTCCTCATGTTATAGCGATACAAGAATTAGGACATTATGTAAGTTTTCTTAGCTTTAGTTGCAGCGATATAAGAACTAGAATATTAGATGTTCTCTTCACTTAGATTGTAGTAATAAAAGAATTAGTACATTAGGTAAATCTTTTTCCGTAAATTGTAAGATACAAGAATTTAAGTAAGTTTTCTTCCCTTAAGTTGTAGCAGTACAAGAATTAGGTTATTAGGTAATTTTTCTTTGTTTAGGTTGTAGTAATACAAGAATTAGGACATTAGGTAAGTTCTCTTTCTTAACTTGTAGCGATACAAGAATTAGAATATTAAGTAAATCTTCTTCCATTTCGTTGTAACAATAGAAGAATTAGGACATTAGGTAAGTTTTTTTTCCTTACGTTTTTATCAAGACAAGAATTAGGACATTAGGTAAATTTTCTTTCCTTAAATTGTAGCAGCACAAGAATTAGGACATTAAGTAAGATTTTTACCTTAGGTTGTAGCGATAGGTAAATTTTCTTCCATTTCGTTGTAACAATAGAAGAATTAGGACATCAGGTAAGTTTTCTTTCCTTACGTTTTATCAAGACAAGAATTGGGACGTTAGTAAATTTTGTTCCCTTAAGTTGTAGGAACTAGCTTAGATTACTATCTAAGTTTTCACCCTAAGTTGTATCGATACAAGAAGATAAGTTTTCTTCCCTTAAGTTATAGTAATTCAAGAATTAGGATATTAGGTAAGTTTTATTTCCTCAAGTGGCAGCAATACAAAAATTTAAAAATTAAGTAAATTTTCTTCCCATAAGTTGTAACAGTACGAGAAAAAGAATGTTAACTAAGTTTCTTCCATTAGGTTGTAACGATAAAATAAAAAGGACATGATGTAGCGTTTCTTCCCTTAAGTTAGGACATTAGGTAAGTTTTATTCCTACAAGTTGTAAGAATTTAAAAATTAAGTAGATTTTCTTCCCTTAAGTTGTAGCGTTAGAAGAATTAGAATATTAGATAAGTTTTCTGTCCTTAAGTTATAGCGATATAAGAATTAGAATATCAGGTTAGTTTGTTCTCCTATGTTATAGCTATACAAAAATTAGGGCATCAGATAAGTTTTCTTTCCTTAGTCTGTAGCAATACAAGAATTAGAACATTAGTACATTTCCCCTTTAAATTGTAGTTGTTCAAGAATTGGGACATTAAGTGAATTTTCTTCCCTTAGATTGTAACGATGCAGGAATTAGAACATTAGTTAGATCTTTCCTTAAGTTGTAGTTATAAAATAATCAGGACATTAGATAAGACTCATTTTCTTAAGCTGTAGCAATATAAGAATTAGGACATTACATAAGTTTTCTCCCTTTAGGTTGTAGCAATAGAAGAATTTGGGGATTAGATAAAATTTCTTCACTTAAGTTGTAGCAATACAAGAATTACGACATTAATTTTTCCTCCCTTAGGTCGTAGTGATACAAAATTTAGGGCATTAGTTTCTACCCTTAGGTTGTAGCGATACATGAATTAGATGGCGTCGCGGTGGCTGAGTGGAAGAGCGTTTGCTTCTAATGTGTAGTCTCTGATTCGATCGTAGCGCGCACCAAGTGAACTTTGTGATGGACAAACAGCGTATGCGTGGTTTTTCGAGGTTTTCTCGTATCCTTCTACTTACTCCATTTCATCGTTATTATTAATCTCATCATCAGTGTCTCACTTAGTTTTGTGCATAATCGTAGGTCTTCAAAATTAAAAAGAAAAGAATTATGGCATTAGGTAAGTTTTCTCTCCTTAAGTTGTAGCGATACAAGGATTAGGACATTACGTAATTAAGGTCATAGACTGGTGCTGATTGGACGTCACCATTGACCAATCAAACTTTGCCCGCTTCCTGGCAGCACCTATAATAAAGGCTTCTGTTCTCTCATGCTTTACCCTGAAGACGAGAACAATGTTGTCAGTTCTTGTCGTGGAGCTCACCTGGCTGATTGCCGGAGAAAAATTATATTCATCACGACATCAGGAAAGCTTCAGTTTACGTTACGTACGTTTTCTTTCCTAAAGTTGTAGCGATACAAGAATTATGAGATTAGGTAAATTTTCTCCTTAAGTTGTAGCGATACAAGAATTATGAGATTAGGTAAATTTTCTCCCTTAAGTTGTAGCGATACAAGAATTATGAGATTAGGTAAATTTTCTCCCTTAAGTTGTAGCGATACAAGCATTATGAGATTATGTAAATTTTCTCCCTTAAGTTGTAGCGATACAAGAATTATGAGATTAGGTAAATTTTCTCCCTTAAGTTGTAGCGGTACGAGAATTAGAACATTAGATAAGATTTCTTCCTGATCTTAGCGATAAAATTGTGTTTCTTTTTAACGATGTGATTTCCTTCACAAGCCACCACTGATCTTTATGTATTTCAAAGTGAACTTAGAAATAACAATAATCTTTCATTGTGAAGAAATATAGAAGTATTAATTGTTACTAATTTATTATTTTTTCTCTTTAATATTGCAGCATACCAGAATATTCGGAAGATACCTTTACATCTCTTCCAGACTTTTCTTAGAGACCTATAGCATTCACAGTATAACAGGGATTATCGTTCACGCCCGACGTGCTGGAACGAGTTATTTAAGTGTTTGACCATCTAGTATTTTGTTGTCTCTGGAAACAGGCAAAGAAGAAGTACTAGCATCAAAGTCTATTAATGTAGACTTTGCAACGTCTAAAAACAGCGAGAAACAAATAAATAGCCTGGAATATCGTATAGTAACCTTAAAGTGTAAAAGAAATCTGTCCTAAGCTGTGAAAGATTAGTGAGAGAAAAAAATGAGTCAGCAACTTGCGGAAATAGATCCTGTGGAACCAAGTCCAGCGCAAGCTGAAGATGGTGAGTCAAGAAGAAGCACTGATCTTCGTAGAGCCACAAAAGAATCACGCAGAAGCTCCAAAGCAAGTGCTGGAACAAGACGGACTACGCAAGACAGTATTTTAAGAGGATCGTCAGCTTCATCCAAAGAAAGAGCTATTGACAGACGATCTACAGGTTCACAATCCATTCGTGTGTCTACTGTGGAGAAAGTTCTCAATGTAATTGAGCCCGTAGACAAAGCTGCCAGTCTCAGTGGAAGTATTGAGACACAAAGATCAATCATGAGGGCGCCGAAAACAACTATATTCCAATCAGCTGAAGAAATAATTAGAGCTTCTAGTTTGCTCTCAGATCTTGCTAGGTGGAAACGAGAGTCGTATATGAGTTCAATATCTGGCTACTCACTGACTCCTGGACCTCCTGCTCGACGATATTACACACCTGGAGAAGTTGCGCTGCACAACAAACCACATGATATCTGGGTTTCATATTTTGGCCATGTCTATGATCTAACACCTCTTGTTGCTGAATTTAGGACTAGGGATCTCATCAAACCAATCTTAGCCTACGCTGGGAAGGACATAAGTCATTGGTTTAACATTCTAGACAAAGACGTAAGTTTATTTAAAGATTTTAGTTTATCTTTTGTTGGGATGTGCAGTGTGGCGCCGAGTTGACTGACACAGTTAGAAATACTTGGCTGTATAGTATGGAACTTGTGAGGGAACTGATAAAGATGAATCGCTACCCTTTTCCTCAAACGTTCCACCATGTTTCTTTAAAGTATTTTCAAATGAGAGTCCAAAATAACCATAATTGAACATTTCCCATTTGTCAAAACCCATGAGTTGGAATTAAAGTGACCATGATACCAATAAAACAGGCTATGTTCTGCAAACCAGTGTTTGCAAAACACATATGCAAGAATCAAAATTACAATTAATTCCAGATTATAAATAGTCATATTTATCATAGAATAATGAATATGATTTATTGCCAAATACTCATAGAATTAAAATTACTTTTGACATAAATCTATAATGTTTGGAAATATTCTTAAATATCATAGTTCTCCATAGATTCTTATAAGCTACTGTCAAGTTGTCCACAAAATGACTTGGAATTTCTCGAATTGTCTTTGTATATCTCCAGTACACACAATATTTTAAATCCCTAGAAGATTCCCGAAATAAGTCATGTAACAGCACACTTCTAAACAACTGCTGAAGAAGGGATTGTTATCCCAATCTATTGAAATATTAAAAGTTTTATGTCAAATACAAGGCGCTCTTTTTGATTGCAGCATGGTAACTTATTCTGACATGATGACAAAACAATTTGATTTTACAGTCATAATTTATTTGCTGTTCACAAGTAAATGTGGCCCCATATTTCCAAAAATCCAGACTTCACGGTAGACCTTCAGTTTTAGTGAGTTCTATTGCTTTCCGTGTATTTGTTAGTGGTCTTGTCCTATTTGCTTGCGCCAATATAGAATTCCTTAAACCGAAACCACTATAATAATATTTCATCGACGTTAAACGTAAGTTTAAATCTGTGCTGCACTTCAGTCATAGTTTTTGTTTTGTAGGAAATAAATAAATAAATAAAAGTTGATGGAATGTAACAAGATCTAGTTGCACAATGTGACTGAGTCCGTACAAATTGATTCATCTCCCTCCAGTGTAACTCTTCAGTCAAGCAACAACGTCAAGCAACTTTGGCGTCATTCTGTACATATAGAGTAGTTACGTAAAATTAGTGTTATTTTGTCTTTATTTATATATTAGTGGAGATGTATGTAGCATTTTTAATCCAAACGATGTTTCCTTATTGTGGATTTTGAGAAGTTGAATTTATTATTATTATTATTATTATTATTATTATTATTATTATTATTATTATTATTATTATTATTATTATTATTATTATTTTAAATGAGATAATATAAGAATGAAGTTTCATAATGGATTCCGGATCTCTATATCTTGGTCTTTGATTCTTCTGAAGTGTGTCAGGCGATATTTCGAAGAAAGTGACAGACCTCTGAAGTAACTTTTCTCTTGCTAAATCTCCATTCCTGATCTATTGACACTATGATCAGTGACGATGCGAGCTTTAATTTCTTGGAAGGGGGCAAGCGGGGGAGTAGAGAATTTTGGGGAGACTGAGTGGCAGCTATTTCTTTTTGTATACCGAAAAGGATAGTTTTATATTAGTTGATCTGCACATATCTGGGAAAAGGATTGCGCTCGCCCTCCTTCCCGCCTTTAGCATCGTCACTAACGTGGTACAGCTGACATATAGACCGAAAAGCAAAATATTCGTTGTGAATGTTTAACGTGGAGATCTAAGATCGAATCCAATCAGAACATGAATGATAAGGATTTCACATTATACTACAGATTTATGTCTCACATAGCTTTACTGAACGCTGTAAAGGAACATTAAATCCGACTCAATGAAGTTATCAGGGGGGCAACAATGCAGACATGTTAAGAAAAAAGGGGGCTGTGGTGGCTTAGTGGTAAAGCGTTCACCTCTGGTGCATGGGGTCCTTGGTTCGATCCCAGCTGGTGCCAAGTGAACTTTGTGGTGAACAAACACCACGTGCGTAGGTTTTCTCGGGGTTCTCCCACTTTCTTCATTCCACCGTTTCTTTCATTTCCCATCATCACCGTCTCCTTTAGCCTAGTCGGTATTACCAT
Source organism: Thermobia domestica (assembly GCF_964235325.1). Lineage (NCBI taxonomy): Eukaryota > Metazoa > Arthropoda > Insecta > Zygentoma > Lepismatidae > Thermobia > Thermobia domestica. The sequence goes on from NC_137468.1 coordinate 33,782,229, forward strand.
GGGACTCAAAACTTAAAGATTTCATTTCATTTCATTACATGTCAAGAAAATATTAGTGTTGATGCGATGCGATCTTAGGGGCATGCTGATAAGTAAATTTTTTGTCAGATTATTTCTTGACACAATGACAACTATGGTTTGATCTACCATGTTTTGGACTTGGAAGGCAAATTAAATAGAGAGGTAAATAATAGTGGTAGGTGAAATAAGATAAGAGAATAGATGGAATAGATGTAGTTGGGAGAAAAAGGGAATATTAAAAAATCCCACGAACACTATTGTTTCCACTGCAAGCTCGCAGACAACGGGATCAAGCCAACGATCCTTTGCAGTGGAGTTGATTAATCAGCAAGCAGTTCGAGTCTCTGCCAAACCAGTGATAAGATTTTCATGTGTATCTCAAGAAGAATATTATTGTGGTAATGTTATAGTGAAGAGTACGAGTCTTTTGATGTACGTGGTCCGTGGCAGCAGAAATGGACATTTTGCAACCACGGCTTACTCAGACTCGCAGGGATCATGCTAACGATCTGCAAAGGAGCTCACGCTCACTAATCTCAATCCGGCTCTCGCTAGCTCAGACTCGACCTCGCTTGAGATCGGGCATTTATCTTCAAAGAACCTGGGCTCAGAAGTTCAATAAAGCTCACACTAGCTCAGACAGGACCTCGCTTGAGTGCGGGCCTATTATTGTCTGTTTACTGTAGCTTGGCGCTGTGTTTTGACACAAAAGCTGGCTAGCAAATCTTAGCAGTCCTTCCCCCCCATTCCCCTTATCGCAATGGCAACAGTGGCACCAACTAATCAACTTTAGCACTAGTGGTGTTTGGCATTTTCAACTTGCATAAATTTCGAAACAAACAGTTTATTTCTTTGTGAATTTATTGATACAGTAATGTTAATAGTGAACTATATCAGGTTGATCTTTTTAGAAACCTCGCGCTGTAGAAATAAACACGGCCTTACAGTGAGAATATTATTCGGATTTTAAGAAGGTGGGGAAAAGAGAGCGAGGATGAGAACGATGAGAAGAAAGAAAGAAAGAGAATGAAAAAAGAAACACTTGTGTATTTACTTCGTAATGCATTTAAGTAGTCGTGAAACGGAAAAGGGATATCTGAACCCACTAGCAGAATATTTGCGGAAGCGGTGGCAACATGATATTCTGGCGGAATCAATCCCCCACCAATTCTGGAGACTCAGTCAGGGGCGGATCCAGGGGAGCGATCGGGGCGATCGCCCCCCCAGAAGAGGAAACTTTCTTATTTTATATATATATATATGTAAATAAAACCCATCGCAAAGTTTAAAGCCCTTAAAAGTAGCAGTATGACAACCCACCGCCCCCCCCAGAAGTCGGTCCTGGATCCGCCCCTGGACTCAGTGTTTGTGAACGCGCGCCTTTGAAGAGGTTTGATACTTCGTTTGTGCTGATGTGCATGTGGTACTTAATATAGTGTTATAATTGTGTATTGAGCATGAGTGTAATATCGAACACGTTTCACAAAGTGTTAAATAGGCAATCACGTGAAATCGTATACAATGTGTATCTATTTATGAGAAAAGAATGCCACTCGAGTGATGCAGCCGTGCATAGGACTGCCATAGTGACGAAAGTGTCCGCAAGTACCGTGCGACGCATAGTCAAACAAGGAGCGTCCGGAAAATTCACTACGCCAAACAAAAAGTGTTATTGGCGAAAAAAATACGAATTAGACGAATTCGACATATCAGTACTTACTTGAACAATGACAGACTTTGTTCGGCAGGAAAAATGTTTTCCGTCAACAAGGCGTCTTTTGTCAACGATGAGAAGAGCAACAGGATTTGCGGGAAGTCGTACAACTTTGTAGAAAATAATCAAGAAATTAGGTTTTCGATGGCTTAAAATAAAATCTAATTGGCGAGATCTTTGCGAAAGAGAGGACATTAAAAATCGGAGAATTCATTACCTGAGGAAAATAAGGCGTTATCGGCAAGAGGGTCATTCAATACAGTAGTGTATATATATATAGATGAAACCTACGTACACAGTTCACACACCCAACCAAAGACTTGGTACCACCCTGTGTTTGTTAGTGGACTTAAGTCTATTAGTAAAGGATCACGTCTGGTGATAGTGCATGCGGGGGGTGAGATGGGTTTCATTCCAGGTGCTTTGACCATTTGGAAGTCGGACAGTCGGTCAAGATACTATCATCACGATATGAACGCAACTAATTTCGTGAAGTGGGTGAATGTACAGCTGATTCCTAACCTGCCGCGAAACAGTATGGTAGTAATGCGTCTTACCACAATGTTGTGCATAATAAAGCGCCGCCACGCTCTGCAAAGAAAGCCACTATGGTGGAATGGTTGAATCAAAACAACATTCTTGCAACTGAAAACATGTCCAAGGATGAACTGTATGAACTGATCGAGAAAAACCGACAAATAGATTTTAACGTGGATCGGATTCTCCGTCAACATGGACACGAGTGTCTGCGTTTACCACCATACCACCCGGACCTTAATCCTATTGAACTAGTGTGGGCAAGAGTAAAAAATAGAATCGGTAGTAGAAATATAACTTTTAAGCTTCAGGATGTGAAAGCACTGTGTGAGGAAGCATTTGGCGCGGTAACGAGGGAGGATTGGATGAAGGAGTGTATACATGTCAAAAAAAAAACAGAAGAGACATAAATTCAACAGGACGGAGTGACTGACACCATGGTAGAGCCGTTAGTGATTCAAGACTCTTCCAGTGAATCTACATCCAACTGTGAAGATGAATCTTCAAGTGGATCAGACAGCAGTACAGAAACTGCCTCTGAAATGGAGAGTGCTGCAATAGAAGTGCAAGCTGCACAAAAATTGCTTCAGATGCTGAGCTTTGCACAGAAACCGGAAGCGATATCGATATACATTCGGACATCGTTTCAAGTGCTGGCAGTTCCACGGAAACAGCAGTTGTGAACGACAGTGCTACAGAAACTGCTGTTGAAAGTGACGAGACAAGTATCGAGCCATTATGACTTGAATTGGTTATGTTTGTATATAAACATGTAGGTATTTCATGTCTCTGTATTGTAAATATTAACTTTGTGCATTTGTGTATAAAATAAATACGTATATGTTTAATGACTCTGAAGCATATTGACTATATTAACTGTATATATTTGTGTGCTAAAATACTTCGTGGCTCACTGTCAGAAGTACGCTTATAGACTTTGTGTGCAGAAGTAAGTATAATTGTGTTTAGGTATTCTGAAGTATACGTGTAGGGCTATATTAAATATAGACTAGGGCTATATTAACTATGTGTATGTGTATACAAGAAGTGGTTTCTTGTCTCTTTGAAGTATAATTATATTGAGTATGTATATTTGTGTAAAATATAATGTTTGTTTGATGTATGCGCATCTGTAATGTTTATTCGGAAAGTGTTCCTTGGAAGTTACTTTAAACAAAACATTCTACTTCATAAGGTTGTGAAACAGTGAAATTTCACACTATATATATATATATATATATATATATATATATATATATATATATATATATATATATATATATATATATATATACTTAGGTAGTAGCAAAAATTAAAAAAAAAATAACCTGCAGTGCATATAGTATTTCCTTGGTATTTTTTGTACTTAAAGCCAAATAGCACAGCATATGCGAATATGTTCAGTATATTCCCAGATATGCGTAGTATCTTCTCGACAATTGCTGGGAATATCGCTGTTTCCGCTTTTTATATATATTCTTTTCAGTGTGTTCCTTATATATGCTTTTAAGTTTTCCACGCATATTCATTTTAGTATATCAATATATTCTTTTTTTCTACAATATATTGAAAAGATTTAGGATTTAGATTTCTGGGCTTTCGGCATCTAAGTCCATTTAGCCCTTCACGATTTGAGGGATGACGTCCCTCGATGAGCACACAATCCGTGGAAAGAGAAGGAAGAAAGGATTGAGGAAGGAAGCGGCCTGAGACGTATAAGTTAGGTACAACCCCGGCATTTACCTGGTGTGAATGAGGAAAACCCAGGAAAACCTCATTCAGGGTGGCTGGCCTGAAAAAGAGTGTTACACTTTTTGACCGAGTGACCCCACCGGGAATTGAACCCGTGACCGCTCACATCGAAGGCAAGAGCGTTAGCGACTACGCTACGCGGGGCCACATTATATTTAAAAGAATATGCTAATGTACTAAAAAGAATATCCGTAGAAAAAACTGAAAAATATGCTAAACATATTGAAAAGAATATAACATATTGAAAAGAATATGCTAATATATATATATATATAAAGAGCTAATATAGCGATATTCTTAGCAATTGCTAAGAGGATACTACGCATATCAGAAATATTGTGAACATATCGCATATTCCTGTCGTTATGTGCTTAGTTTATACTGAGAATATATACTTGTGTTGTGCGGAAGAGGAACAAGGCTGTGCAAATTAGATACTCTGGCCTTACAGAAACTTCCGTCTAGGCATTCACCTCGTGGAACTGAGGAAAACCTTAATCTTTCTGACCAGCCGCAGCCCACGTTCGCAGTTCTTTTCCACGCTCGATCTACCTACTTTATTACGTTTTTGTGTGTGTGTGTGTGTGTGTGTGTGTGTATGTTTAAAATTTGCTTTATATTGCTCTTTCAACCCGTAATTCAATGTGTATTATATTCTTCTTACAGCAGTATGCTTTATTTCCTAGTACTTTAAGTCTATGGTTATTAGTTATTATAATTATTGCATCATAATCCTCCTTCTCAAAGCTCATTCAATTAGTATGAAATTCTAATCTTGGCACTTTGCAACATTGTAAACCTTCACCAACAGGCAATACGTGGCGAGAATATTTCCATCCACACTCGCATCGAAATTTCCAGCCTTTGTTTACAATCAGTACAATATGTTTCTGTCGCCTTATCATGAAAACAACACTGTCCAGCGAACCTAACGGTCTTTTATTTTCTCTGTTTATTGTTTACAACACAAACTGCAACCTCCAATATTGCCAGGCGTACATGGCTTTCTTACAGTTTCGAACAAGAACACTTGTACAAAATTGAGTAAGCATTATATGTAAGATTTTATTACATCATAATTAAATCGATGTGTCGTAACATTCATGTTTCAGTCATCCCAAAAATAACAATTTATGCAGTAATAATAATTTATCCATGACAGTGCAGAAGTAGGTACATTCAGTTTGACGATTTATGTGCCTGGCAACCATGAATTAACCATGTAATTTGAGAAGCAAAGTTTTGACGCTCGCACTACAATTGTTGTTTGTAAACAATCCTCCATCCTAGAGTGAACAGACAATATCCTCAAAGGAGTTCGTGCTCACTAACCTCAATGAAGCTCACGCTAGCTCACACTTGACCTCGCTCGAGTTCGGGCTTGTCATCCTTAAAGGAACTGATGCTCACTAACCTCAAGGAAGCTCACGCTAGCTCAGACTTGACCTCGCTCGAGTTCGGGCTTGTTATCCTTAAAGGAACTCGTGCTCACTAACCTCAATGAAGCTCACGCTAGCTCACACTTGACCTCGCTCGAGTTCGGGCTTGTTATCCTCAAAGGAGTTTGTGCTCACTAACCTCAATGAGCTTCATACTAGCCCAGACTCGCAGTTGCTAGAGTTTGAGCTTGTTATCCTTAAAGGATCTCGTGCCCATTGACTTCAATGGTGCTCACTGTGGTTTAGGCACACATTGGCTAGAGTTCGGGTTTGCTATTCTGAAAGGGGTTTGCGCTGACTACTGTATATTCTCAGTGAGGCTCAACCTAGCTCAGACATGTACTTGCTCGAATATATATTTGGAAAGACATAACTTGGCAACGTAAACACATGTTAACGTACTTTTTATTGTAAGTCAATTTCGTTACTTTAAAAAAAGAAGAAGAAGAAATGAGTTTCGTTTCACAGAGTAAAACTACGATAGACTTCCAAACTATGGGAATTGAATACTTAAACTTCAAGCAGTACATCTATAACTACAGTTGCAATAGAAGAATACGATCAAAGATAGAACCTTTTCCTACATCACTCGCTATGCCTTACTGCTTTTATTATATGGCGACAAAGGTTGAAACTCGGAAATGTTAATTTGAACCACTTGCAGCTTGAACAGATGGTTAATGAAAGAGATGAAACCTATTCTTGGGACACTGAATCAATTTTTAAGAAACGCGTCTCGATATCTCGTAGCGTTTTACCTATATGAAAATCAGTATTGAAACCGGAAAAAGTAATAAATTTAAACCACTTCCGGTTTTGGTAAACTATTATGGATAGCGACATTAAATCGATTGCAGAAAACAGCTTTCCGCTATCTATTAACATTTTGTTTTATGACGTTGAAACCGGATATGGTTAACCTGACCTTTTCCGGTTTGAATAGAGGATTAATAAAGAAGATGGAACCTATTTTTGAGACAATGAATTGTTTGCAGAAAACTGCATCTCGATATCTCTTTCCGTTTTTGCTCTCTGGAAATTAGTACCATTGAAACCGGAAGTAATATTAAAGGCACTTCCGGTTGTAGGAGAGTATTTGGGATAGTCATGGTACGTTGCCTTGAAACGCTGAATCGTTTGCAGGAAACCACTTCCCTCTATCTGTTACCATTTTCGTTTTATGGCGATAAACCTTGAAACCGGACATGACTAATTTTAACCACTTCCGGTTTCAATAGAGAATTAACGGGAGAGATGGATCCTATTCTTTGAACGCTGAGTCAATTGCAAGAAACCACATTTCGATATTTCTTAACCGTTTTTTCTTTCATGCCTATTAACAGACGGACGGACGGACAAAGGCGTTCTACAATGTTTCCGACATTTGTGCATAGCATAGTTTGGAAGTCTAAAATATTTCAGTCCACTTTTACTGGTAGAGTACGCTTGGATTGGTCAAGAAGAAACGTTTTCTTTTCGTTTGTTGAAGGCAGTGAAAGAAGAAAGAAAGTTTTCCCAACTGCAATTTCTCAGAGTCTCGGCAAAGATATATCTTTTGTTACAAATGGTCGTTAAGGTCGGTTTCTTCGACTCCATATGTCGAATAATGTTACAATTTATCTTGCTACGTTGAACTGAAGGAAACACGTCACACTCAAAATCTTTTCTGTGAGATGGCCACGTCAAGTGAAATCACTTCTCCTGTCACCGCGGGCATTCAATCTACTTCTTATTCTTTGCTTTTATCCACCAGATTTCATTCGTTTTTTTTTTTAAGTCCTGAAGGACAGCTTCCATGGCAGTGTATTAGGTTGGTACGAATGAAATGTCCGCATTAGTGCGTCACTTCCAAAGGAAAACAAATCCCATAATATCTGGTTAATCAAACGAGTCCTTGTTTCCAAGCACACATTAAGCTATTGCTCAGCCAACGATTGGATTCCGTGGCGTAAGTAGGGTTGCCAACTCTGGAAATTAAATTACTGACACCCTCCTGAAATTCCTTATGATATAGGTCTAAGTGTGAAGTATCTCTGTTCGGACCCATTCGTGGAAAGGAAATGTATATACTACCGTAGAAAAAAACCTGTATTCTGCATATTCTTAACATTCATTAATAAGCCTAATAGCTATACTGTGCTAGAAAAAATGAAAAACTTAAAAGGCGGTACTAATCATTTTATTGTATTTACCAGTAACTGCAACTTGTTTAAAATTATGGAAACGGACGAACAATATATTGACCCTTACGTGACAATTATAAATTTACCAAATGAATTTTTTTCTATAAATTATACTTCAACTACAGTAAATTGCTTTAACCCTTTCACTGTGGAAGGCGACGGAAAAAAATTTCCCTAACCTGCGAATGTCGATTATAGTCGACGTGTTAAAATTTGTCTGTATCTTGGGTTTGTGGATTGTAGTCGCCAAAGGTTTTCTGTGTGATTTCTATTGTTTATCGAAAACAATAGAACACAAACAAAAATGAACGGTACAACTTTGGCGACTACTCTCGACAAAGCCAAGATACGGACAAACAAATTTTAACACGTCGACTATCGTCGACATTCGCATGTTAAGGAAATTTGGTTCTGTCGACAAAAGTCGACTTCCTCTGTGAAAGGGTTAAGATGTCATACGGAAGGAAGTTAGAAGTTTTAAGGCACTTGACATATACAACAGCTAGGGACGTGAAATTAAACAATCCAATAAGCATTGTATTAGCGAAATGCCTAAGATTTATTTGCCAACAATCGATGGACAAGTTAAATTCATAGCTATATCTCTGCCGGACAATTATAACAAATTATACACTTCTGTCTCTATTGTTGAAAACAATGTTCCACAATTAAATCTAATTGTTATCAAATTTCTTATGTTAAATAAATGAAAAAAAAAAACTGCTACTGATTAAAAAATATATCGCTTAATGTATATTACAACGGAAATTTGTATTTGTAAGGACACTGTTGAAGAAGTTGGATGTTTTATTCTGGATTACAGATTTCAAAATACCGGCCATAAATGGGCTGGTAACAAGTTTGTACTGGTCATCGGCCTTAATTAAAATAACAGCAATATTTCCTACCAGGACGGTGAAATACCGGCCATTTGCGAAAGAAATCTGGATTTGAGATGCATTGAAGCCCTCAACCGGGCGGTGCACCGTCCGGTAATCATGAAAGGTCTTTCCTCCCAACCCAAGACGGGATCGAGATGCTGGAAGAGATGGTAGTCGGTGAGACAGATGTTCGGAGAATACGGTGGATGAAAAGGAGTTTCAACTCATGAAAAGTCTGCAGTGTTTTTTGAGTGATATTCTCGAGTGTATTGTTGTGCAACATGAAGTCATCATGTCATTTGCGGGTGAAGTAGCAGTGGATGTCATGGAGTTCAGCACTGATGATTCTCAGTGATAGCTTTATGTTGACAGAAATACAAAATGGATCACCATAAAAGCATCTTCTAGGGGTTCGTATACAGGTCTGTACTTTGAACAAGATCCAACTATTGTCCTGACCATATACGACCATATACTATTGTCGCAGTAGATCGTTTTTCATTAAAAGTTACAATCCGATGCTGGAAACTTTTCTGGTTATACCCCACACTCAGAGAACTACACACCTCCAGTCGTCAATTTTTGTTGAGCGGTGTCAACTCATGAGTCCAACTTTTCACCTTACCAACTGCACGGAGCCGCTGAACGGCATTGGTATTGTGTATTCCTAACTTGTCTGCTATGGCACGAACAGGGTCGGCTTTGACAGTGGTCCTAACCAGCTTATCCAAACATGATGTTTGGTCGGTGTTCACGAGCCTAGTTTTGCAATCTTGTGTCACCGGAACCAAATTTAACAAACTAACGACGAATGTGTACTTATTTACCATTCCTGCCCCAAATCTGTTAACTTTCTTTGCAGGTTACTCAAGTTTGAACTCGTAAAGTGAAATAATTTGCAATTCTATGTTCTATACGGTGCATTTTCATACGTCCCTGTTCAACAACGCACTGCATGCTGACAGCTGGATACTTCAGGCTGTTTCTTAGACGTGACTTTAGTCCATTTCCTTGTTTGGTAGTTGAGGCGAGTTTTCTACCAGACGTGAAAGTGGGCATTTCATTAACACCAACCTAATATTTTCCTAGAAGCGAATTTTAGATACTAAATATAACTTATAAGTGAATATGATTACATGACTAATTCGAAGAGAGAGCGCTATATCCATTCTTTCTTTACATCACTTTTTTCAATTCTGTTTTAAGGGCACGCCGGCTAAGAGGTAGTTCTTTCAAAAAGGGGCTTTTGGTTCAATCGTTGCTCATGTTAGTTTGTGCTGCATGTTGTATCCCTAGGCTTCACCAGAGTTCTCATGTTCGTTTCCACCATATTGGTTCTATCAGCATTTTCATCATTAACTTTGGTTAATCAATCATTACCTTCAGCACACACGATAAACCTCAATGCTAACAAGGGACATCACCCAATTGTCCGGCTCTGATTTCAATGAAATTTTTCTAGCTGATATAGGACATGGATGTATTATTTGTGAAGATAGAAATTTTTGCCATGGTGCATGTTTTCAATTTTTTTAAATATAATTTTTAAGAGTTGTGATGTGGTTAGTAGAGATTACTGCAGAAGTCCCTTACTAACCTTTGTAAAAGGAGCGTTAATGAAAGAACAACCATGTAGACACATATAAGGTCTAGGGGGAAGTTGTATAGTAGGTATGACTTTGACGGCAGCCATATTGAAATCCGCCATTTTGAATTAAAGTGAAGTTTGAAAAATGAAAACCATAGCATCTGACACCTTATTTTAATAGCAAATTTTCCCAAAAAGCCAATAGTATGCTTATTTTTGTTCTATAGTTAACCAGTATGAATTTAAGACGGCTTCTAATGTGCATCAAAGTCCATTATTCGATCTTTCAAATTGGCAACACTCCTTATTTTCACCGCATGTTTTAAGATTCCAACTGGCACTTTGCAATTGTTGCCATGGCTCGTGTTTTCTAAATTTATGCTTATCCGAACACTATTCATGAACTGACAAATTTCAACACTTAAAAAATGTAATAAATTTAGAAAACGAGCTATGCCAACAATTGCAAAGTGCCAGTTGGAATCTTAAAACATGCGGTGAAAATTAGGAGTGCTGCCAATTTGAAAGATCGAATAATGGACGTTTGGTGCACATTAGAAGCAGTCTTAAATTCATACTGGTTAACTATAGAACAAAAATAAGCATACTATTGGCTTTTTGGGAAAATGTGCTATTAAAATAAGGAGTCACATGCTATGGTTTTCATTTTTCAAACTTCACTTTAATTCAAAATGGCAGATTTCAAGATGGCTGCCGTCAAGGATACCCTTACCGTATCACTACCCTCTAGGCATAATATGTATTACCGAAGCTTTTATCAACTTATCATTAATACGCGGGTTAGAAGCGGAGGTAAGGTACTTTCGCACGTAGTAAACGAACAATTAAATGCCTGTAACTCTTCCCCAAATGGGTGTATTTTAAAACTAGCTTCAACATTGTCTTCCTGATTAAATTCTAGTCCGAAATTATGTATTATATTACCCTATTCCCATTTAAAAAACTTGACCTTAATTCAAAATGGCGGATTTCAAGATGGTTGCCGTCAAGGTCATACCTACCATACAACTTCCCTTTAGGCCTTATATGTATCTACATGGTTGTTCTTTCATTAACGCTCCGTTTACAAAGGTTAGTAAGGGACTTCTGCAGTAATCTCTAATAAAAACATCACAACTCTTAAAAAATATTAAAAAAATAGAAAACATGCATCGTGGCAAAAATTTCTGTCATCACAAATAATACATATATGTCCTCTATCAGCTAGAAAAATTTCATTGAAATCGGAGCGGACAATTGGGTGATTTCCTTGTATTTTATTTTATCTCTTCAGGTATATTAGTCGGTAACTATGTCCTGCATCAGAGTAACTACAGTTGCCCCTCATCATATTAAATTGTCGATGAAGTATGACGAACGGGTTGTTTATCCATATTGCCGAAGGCATTGTGGCCAATTTTGGGAATGAAATTTAGAGCAGCTTTGACCGGACGCGTATTTCTTGTTTTTGCCCGAGGTTCTTGATGTGAATAACGTTTGGGCTCTGAGTTCATTTGAAATACCTATTCACAAGGTACTTTTATCCCTGAGAACATTTCGAAGGGCATTACCGTTCTGAAGGAAAGTAGTTGAAAAATCTCAGAACATGGATGCAGATGAGTTGTTTAAATGTTGTCCTTTTGGGTGGCTATTGCAAAATACATTTCGGAGAATAAAAATTTTGTGTAACAAATTCCACGAAACAGGAAGTGTCTTTCGATATAGGATACAACAAAGGGATTTAACTTCGTATCAACTTCGAAAAATGTATTGTAAAGTTCTGCTTATGCAGGTGTAAGTAGAGCACACGTAGAGCAAAATTACAGTTCGGAATCGTTTTCCTACTACCGGTGTTTATTACAAAATCCACTACAAACAGTATATTATAATGTGTTACTATAATGTAAATTCTCTAATATTTGTAAAGAGAGGTGACCCAAGCTCCGAACAGCCTCCGCCGAAGCAAGCTAAAATAGAGTGGAAGATCCCCAATGTTCCGAGGAAGCAGTGAGGGGTTAAGGGTCACAGAGCTCCGAAGCAAGCTAGATGACTGAAGTTAGAAAGCCTAACGGAGTTCCGAGCAAGCTAAGAGGACAGAGAAGAAGCCTAGAGTTCCAAAGCAAACCAGAGGCTTTGGGTGAGGCATCTTCTAGACTCCAAAGCAAGCTAAGGGAAGGGATGACCAGTCTCAGATTGATGCCTCTCGTTGAAATCCTTTCGGTTATATAAGTGCTCCAGTTGAGGGGGTGGCGCTGTTGTTCCAATGTCGTCCCATGACCAATGGTGTCACTGCTGGAGCCATAGTAATCCATAGTAAGACACACATGGTTGCTGTTTGTAAATAGAAGCACATGTTGGGTGTTTGTAAACACAATTATGCGGGATATTCAATATATTTATGGATACCTCTAGAAGAAATGGATTTCGGGATGATGGAGATTGATTAAATATTTTAGACAAACTTTTTGCATAGATTCTGGTAAATCGTCAACTCTGGGGATGTGTGAAAACGATTTGATTCGGTCTTGGTGTGGTGATAAAATATTCAGAGGCGATTGTGTAAGGATTTACGTAACTCCCGTAAAATATCGAACTTGCATCAACAAGTATCTAGAAACCAGAAAACGTTTATGTTTCAAAGTTTTTTTAAGTATATATTTCGAAAACCTTATTGTTTCCTTACTAAGGATGGTCACTTCTACTAGTATATACCTGTTTGGCTTCTTGACATCAAACTTGGGGAAATCTCTCTCACAGCTTCCTTAAGTTAAGTGCCCTTAACTAAGTCAACAATTACTTTGAAGTATTCTACGATTTTATGACTAATTATGCAGGATGATCAGAAAGTTACAACGTATGGAAATACTACAAAAGATGTTGAAAATGGAAATCACTTATTGCTTTACATGTATGAACTTTTCTGATCGTGTTCCTGAACACACTCTGGAGCGTTATAAGTGAAATGTTTCCACGATTTGTTGAATGAAAGTCTAAAGTTCCCCCAAAGTATGCTGATGGGTTATGTAAAATGGTGACTGCAGAAATCTCCATAAGAAAAAGTCTAGTGGAATGAGATTGTGAAACTGGGGTGTCCACAATGGCTTGAAATTGATGTAACCTGGTAACACTGATTCTAAATATTCCATGTTCATTTAAGTGGTATGGGAGGTTACCCTGAAATCAGGTCCTTTCCTTTTTTTTCCTCTTCAGTCAGAGTAGCTAAACATTTCTTGACCAGCTGAAGATAATATTCATTTTTGATTGTTATGTAGAAGGAGAGATTGAAAATTTCCCTTCTTCGAGAGATAGCAAACCATACGTAGATCTCTTGGGTGTGAAGAGAAGACTCGTGCAGTACCTGTGAATTATCGGTCGGCAGACGTAGCAAATGAAAATTCTTTCCATGCCGCTGTGGTAGTGTACTACAAGCTTCTTGCCTCAATTGTCACTACCTATCACCTAGAACGAAAGTAAAAACAAGGAAAGATTTAATATTTGTGCCATGGGTTTTGCATGAAACGTGCTTTAAAAAAAGCGTACAAAGTCTTATTACATACTTATCTCTCTTTGAAATGCTCTGTATTTTTGCGAAACTCTGATTAGCGCTACCTCTTGAGGAATCCAAAGGACCAGGAGAAATACACATTGCAAGATCAATTTAATTTTTGTGTTAATGCGTATGGTATAGATATAATATACAAGGAGAAGTCATAAAGTGAAGGGACTTGAGAAAGAGTACATTTATTCCAATGATAGAAAACTGAAACATACATTATTTTTATACATAATCTCCATGCACTTCTAATGCTTTTTTCCCAACGTTTCGCAAGTTTTTTTTTTTATTTCGTCGGAAAAAGGTTTTCAGTTGCACCTGTAACCAATTTTGCACCGCATCAATGACTTCTGCATCGGTTGCAGAATACTTGCACACACTTTCATAAAATTTAGTCTGTCGTGTAAGGTGGACTGATATGTAAAGTATTGTCAATTTCGTCCACTGTGATTAGTCTGTTTTCCATCCCCATACCCTCAACGACTTCCCTGTTTGAAACGCTCTATCCATTCGTAGATCATGCTTCGCGATAAACAACTGTTACCGTATTACTATTGCATTCGACGAATAATTTCCGTAGGTTTAACACCTTACGCAAACAAAAAGCGAATCTCTGCCCTCATTTCCTCCTTGGTGCAGATCGACAATGGAGCTGCCATGTTTAACGGTCGTCTATACTCCAACGAATAACGCGGGGATAAGAGTGACACGTTGCCTAGAATTGTTGCAGACGACACTAATTCAGCGCTGGATAGTAGCAATGTTACCAAACTCTAGTACGAAAAATTGCAGAAGTCCCTTTACTTTTTGACTTACCTCGTAATTCTTGCATTTTTTTTATTTTAAAGAAAATCAACAAAAGAACTAAAATTGATTAAAAATTTGAACTACATTGGAAAATTGATTTTGTAACCTTGATTTACAAAGCTTTCAGTTCGATATTCTTTTATGATACATGGTTTCCTGTCAAAAACCTTGCATTAAGTGGTAATGAAAATTAGAGCTTGTTTATTCATAATATACCGTAGAACAAGAGTTAGGAACGGTTTTCTATAGAGAAGGTCTGGCATACATACATATTTTATCTTCATTTTGGGTTGGAAATGGGGAAATGTATTTGCAGATGATGGTGGAACACTCGTGTCCCAAAGTGCAAGAGTTGGTTATACATTGGATCATATATCATCTATGAATGGTACAGGCAAAGCGACCTCCTCCACTCTTGCGGTGAGGCCAGTGAATAAAAATGATCAATAAATCTTTCTCACTCACATACCAATACTTGTAGAGCTAACACACACATTTACACATAAGCACATATCCTGTGGGAAAAGACAGGTGCAATTGCAGCAAAATTCTCAAACAAATTATACGATTTAAGGCTCCATTTGTTGTTAGGCAAATTAACGTTCTTTATTCTCTATAAGGAGGTTATCGAAAACATGGAAAATCGACAGATGTAACCTGTATTATCATAATAACAATAATCCTTGGAGATACAATAAATAAGAGGTAATTTTACCAGGAAAATGAAGTACCTCATGGCAGGAAGTGTGTACTATTGTGACATAAAAAATATTTTATCGTCGCGACTTGTACAAATAAATTTAGTAGTGTTGTTTCTACGTCATTGATTTATACAGGAAATTATTTTTTTGGTTTCTTTGAACTGACCTAGAAGGTTAACACTGGCGCAAATCCCGAGGGGGACATGTCCCCTCTAATCTTGGAACTGGAGGGACTATTCTTCCCACTAATCCGATTTAAAGTGTGTTTTTTGGGGGGGAGAAATGTGATGATTTGTATCCGATTGCCACAAAAGAAAGTGAGATGAAATTGATGTCCCCCAGTATAAGCCTCAAATCTGCCCGTCTCCTAATGTCGAAGACAACTTTGCTCCTCTGATCATCCACAGCATTGTTTTTCAACTTCATAAATATTTTGAATATAGCTATAAAAAAAAAAAGAAAGAAAGAAAAAAATGGGAACGGTCTTACCCGTCCCCCCAATGTTGAAGACAGAATTGCGCCGAAGAAGACTAATAATGTAATATTTTAATGATTTCTTCTACAAGTCTTTTTTCAAAATTAATTTACATTATACAAGGATGAGTCATAAGTCTTTCAATATTTCAACAACCCAAATAGTAGGTGTATATATATACATTGTAACCATACGGTTCAGCTTAGTCAATTTTAAGAAGAAATTTTTAACTTTTTGAATGAACCTCGCATAAAAGCACTCTCAAGAATTTTTCTCTCAGCCAACAAACGAATGTGCATATATGTATGTGGGTTTTGATTGCGACGGAAATCGCAGAATTCCCCTCTCCTTCCCATATTAGGAGCTAAAATCCAGCACAATGGACAAACGTCGTCTCTAAAAATTCCAATGCATGGGCTGTCATAGCTATTTTTAGCTTCTGACATCACCTAACTGCGAAGCAAAGCGCACTTTTGCCTAGCAACACGACGAGACGGGGAGAAAAGGTGCTTTAGTCTGACTAACACATTCATTGGAACTACCACGAGAATTTGGTACGCACAACTGAAATGAAGAAATAACTTAAACAACATTGAATTTTGTCAAGTGTGAAACGTAATAAATTCAAAATGTAATAATATCGAACTAACGCTATTGTTATGAAGATTTGAAATGTTTTAAAACGTTTGTTTAGAAGTGTAAATCAAAGTTCTTCCGGCAAGGAGCCGGAGAACGGCATACCATTCAATTCACCGCAAGAAAGATGAGAGGAGAGCAACCCGCAACCTACAGGACATCACCCCTGAGTATCCAATACAATCCCCTTTCCAGTGTCGAAGTGAGTGAACAGTGCTAGTGAAAGTGTAATAATCAGCAATGTAACGAAACATAACCAATAATTCGTGGCGACCGCGTCAACCGCGTCTTCGATAATCAACGGGCCCAAATTAAAATTAAATCTATATATATATATCACAGTGATCAGTTATTCATTTGAAGTGTCATAAAGTGATGTATTATATGTTCGTAAAGTTTTAGTGTTGTGAATTAAAAGCAAAAATCCATAAGTTGAGTATCCTTTCAAAATAACAATCATAATCTAAATTCATATATGTTAATTTTAAGGAACAACTTAATTCATTTTTCTTTGCAGCACAAGTGATTAGCGCCTATGCAACTTAATAATTCATACATTAATAAATTGCATTAGCGCTATAGAATACAATTGGAGTTAACTTTGTGCCGGTTTCCCGTAATGTTCTGACCGAACTCTGAACCTGTTGTCCAGCGGCTATATGGTCAGTTGCAATGGTCGATCAAACCCACTAGTTAATGCTAAAGAAGACATTCGAGCGGTGGAGAATCGAAACCCAGACCGTAGTAAAAGAGTAAGCCCACTTTGGGACCGTAGGACACGAACCACATACAGTAATAAAAGGGTTTATCCCGAAAGGGAGTGAGTAGAATTGAATTCAATACTCTAGTATATGGTTAATCCCTATGTGAGACGTACCTGGATCGAACCCAGTACTGTTATATATGGAAAACAGACAGGGACAGACGAGAATCGAACCCAGGACTGTAATATATGGTTTTCTCTCGCGGGAATGTACCAGGACTCGAACCCTAATACTGTAATAAATGGCGCCCGAACAGGGACGTTTAAGGTTCGAACCCTAATACTGTAATAAATGGCGCCCGATAGCACAGGAACGTTCGGTAAAACCGCATAAAAACAACGCTAATTGTATTTTCTCGATTAAGGTAAATTGTAGTGCCTTATTAGTGCTATTTAATTTTGTTGTTCTGGCATTAGTATATTAATCATCATGTCTGTAAATAGAGAAATAATTCCTGTCTTGCATGAAATGCGAAAAATATGGAAAGAAACAGAGTACTTAATAGTAGAAAGTCAGTTCAGATATAGAAAAGAACCTTTTACATTGTTAGAAGTCGAAAATGCCTTAAAGGTAGAACAGGAAGTTTGTGAAATTCGTAAAAGAGCTAAACAGGAAATTGCAAAATCTCTTTTGAAAAGGAACATAGAATATAGGACTGAAATTGAAGATAAAATTGTTGCTAAAATGCATGAAATACGCAAATCTGATTTTTATCGAAAGGTTAAAGATGAATGTGTTCTTGAATCAGAATTTATTTCCTTGTCAGACATTAAACATAAATTGAAAGTTCACTATGAAAATTCAGACATTGTACGTACTGCAAAAGAAAGGTTAGCTGAAAGGATATATAAAAGATATTCAAAGCAATACAATGTTAGTTGTAACAAGGATTTCAGTGATAATCAGAAAATAAATTGTAAGGTTGTACCACCGAAACGGGTTAGGTTTGCTGATCCTCTTGAAACTGTAACTTTTGCGCATCCTTTTGTAAAAGTTAATGAGCTAGAAAATATTCAAAATTACGAAAATCGTCAAGGAAAAACAGTACCATTAAAAACAAAATTTGCTGAAAGTACTTTAGAATTTGTTAAACGTGAGTTTGAAGGTATTTTGTGGGACATTGCCCCCGTAGCTCAGAAAGCATACGCACGAACAGTGAAAAATGAATGTGTTGAAAGTTGTACTATTTTGCCATGTGTTAGGTCTCAGTCACCTCCTATTGTAGTAAATCAAGCCAATATTGAATTTCTTGACAATGAATTTGAACAGGTTAAAGAAATATCTGAGTGTGAATTAAAGGTAGAAAAACAAATCATTCCTGTTGTCAGTCACGTTAACGTTGAACTAGGCCAAGCCAAAGAGTTTGTTTTGTTTCTGTCGAATAGTATTATAGAAGGAAAAAAGAATAATAAGCTCAACCCAACTGCTTCTTTGCAAACCCTACCAACCATCAAGTTGATCACGTCTAGCGTAGCTCCGTGTGTGAACGAGCGGTCAGCTGTTCCAGCTGTCATTTGTTTGTTTTGTAAGGAGACAAAAGGCATTCAGGAATGCAATGCGTGCGTCGCTACAGAAAGGTTTACTAGAGTGGTAATAAATTGCGTTGAAAAGGGGAATGAGAGTAGCCCATATACGCAATCTTGTAGTGTATATCTATTAGAGGAAAATTGCCTCTATGGCACCTTGCTAACCAGTAAATTAGAATGCGTTCCATTTCACAAAACTTGTTTATTTTTTGCGTCTGTTAGGGTTGTAAAAATTTGTCAAAAGAAGGGTAGTTCTTTAAGCTGTGAGTTGAAAGTTAGAAACATACAGATAGAACAAATGATTTTTGTCACCTTTTACATAGTCACTTGCACTCAAATTGTGTACTTAGAAAATAGTACAAACGGCTTTACGCCAGGTAGGAATAATGGTAATGAACGTAACTTAGTAACGTGGGAAAAGAAATTAAAAACCTGTCAAGAATATTTTAGTAAATTACGAAATGTTGTTTGTCAAAGGGCAAGAAAATATAGTTTACAGCTTCAATGTGGCAAAAAGCACCGGCAATATAAAAAGAAAGTACATAAAGTCAGACGGAAACTAAAAAGAGTTAAACGTATGCTGTATTGTTTTTCAAAATTTTCCAAGTATGTTCGTAAATGTTTTTTGAGAAATAAACATTACAGTCGCTCCAATGCTCAGACAAGTAGCTGTAAATGTCAAATTGTGTTGTCGCACCAAGGTGATCAAAATTTTAAATCCAATCACACTAGTAACTTAGCGATCCATGACGTAGTGAAGGGATCAGGTGCTGACCACTCATCACCTACAAACAAACATCACGAACCTTTTCAGGAAGAATGTGGTAATCGGGTGAATAAATCTTTTACGCACAAGCGATTTGAAAGTGAACGTAATGGTAAAATTAAATATCAGTCACCAACTACTGTCAGTGATGCGTTATCAGCTGATCGTTACGTAATAACAAAGGCTAAGCATACAGGTAAATGGAAAAACCTAGTGAAAAGAAAAAAGCAATCTAGTGTTCAACCTAAATATAGTGAAATTGGTGCACAGCGAAAATTATCACGAAAGAAAAGTAATTGCAATTCAAGCAGTGATAAGTTAGTCAATTTCTTGTGTTATGCAACAGTCATACATGTTGAGAAACCGATTTTGTGTTTTGAGCTACCGCTTTCTAATATAATCAGGATTGATGAAAATCTTGTATTAGTATATGCATTTACATTATTTGTTTATTGGCAAATGAAACCTTTGAAAATTGTTTTTGTGTTGAAAAAGCCTCGAGTAGGTGTAGGATAAACAAAAACTTCGTTAAGTCGGACTGCTTGTACTGTATGAAACCGACACTTGCAATGGTTTTAATATTTCAAAAAAAAAATCTTGATATTTCAAGCATACGTAATATGAAATTACTTGTAATAGTATATTTTTTTTAATGCCTTCACGACAAAATTTGATTTTTTGAATCATAAAGAAATATAGTGTTTCTTTTCGAAGTGCAAGAGTGCATTTGCGTAATGAAAATTATCAAATATAGTGAAAAGAAATAAATTTGCGTAGTGAAGATGTGGAAAATCTCTAGTGAGTATTCCATCACAGTGTTGCAATTCTTCAAAATTAAAATGTTTTGAATCACAAATTTAAATATTTTGGTGAGAAACCATTCGGTAATAAATCTGAATGATCATATTTGAAACTAATTAGTGAAATTTCTCAATTTCTAAATAATAACTGTGCGTCAATTAATAGTAACCTATACTTACGATGTGTTATGTTAAGTTATTTGTTTTAACCAATCAGTATGCCTCTGGGATTACTAATCAGCTGAGGATACTTGAAGTTTGGTGTGGTAAGTTATGGTCGTTATCTGTACTCACCTTCATGACGCGTCGTTCAGATGAAACGAATATATAATGAGACATCTTATTATAAATGAGTACCAAGTAAGTTGTGTATGTGATAATTATTAGCAACTATTGTTGGATTCACTTTGTATTAATCTTTTCGTCGAATACGAAAACATTTCAAGTCTTAACTTGAAAACATGGAAGCAAAGGTTCCTCCAATATTTTGGGTTATTCATATTATGTAATGCCCGGAGTAGGCAATTTTCTTATTAGTCCCCTCTATATTATTTTTAAATTTTACTCAAATATCCTATCTTTTCACTTTGCTTCGGGGATGGAAATAAATGATATTTTAATGTGGGTAGGTATCTTCAAAATTTCGGAGGGCAGACACTTTGAAAAGTGTAATGGTTTGACAAACCATCCACTGCTCAGTCCATTCTTGGTTAATTTTTAACCGGAATGTAATAATTGTAAATATCATGATATTGAGTGTTATTGTAGATTTAAGTCATAATTTTCATACCGTAAACAATATTTCGAAAATATTTATGTGTGCTCGTACTTGAATTTAATTTGTGTGCTATATATTTGATTCATAGTAGTAATGGTAATTGAAATAATACTACTAATAATAATATCAATAAATGAAAGCAGATATACAGTCATTGTGTTAGTTTTCAAGAATATTAGAAGTGGTTTTCATTGAAAGTAAATATTGAAAATGAATGTTTTCGATAACAGTAAGAAATTTAATTCATGTTACAATTAAAGTACAAGGCACTACATTAATAAATATTTTAGGTTACAATGATTACTTAATATACTTGTAATATTTTTGTGTTCAATGGTAAACAATGCCAGTAATTATTTGTTTAATTATTAAATGTGATATTTTGAAAGAAAATAATAACAACTTTGTTTATGTTTTGTTGTGTTTAAAATTATGGCACTTAAGTGTTTTAAAACAACACAATAATAAAATGAAAGACATTGATAAACTTTATTGAAATTATGGCCCAACCGTAATCCGAAATTCGTTTCGTATGGCCCACGTGTTCGTTACCGTATTTCCGAATGAACTTTAAAAATTTTTCGTTATATCATCACAAGAAGACATAAGTGATGTTAACCCTTTGAAGACCAGTGGAAGAAATTTGGTGACACTAGTGAAGTGATCAGTGTTGCAGGGTTCTATTTGTTTTTCTCTCTCCCTCAAAACAAATGTCCTGCCGAGCGCCAATGTAACCATAAGGTTCAGCTCAGTCAATTTTAAGAAGAAATTTTTAACTTTTTGAATGAACCTCGCATAAAAGCACTCTCAAGAATTTTTCTCTCAGCCAACAAACGAATGTGCATATATGTATGTGGGTTTTGACTGCGACGGAAATCGCAGAATTCCCCTCTCCTTCCCATATTAGGAGCTAAAATCCAGCACAATGGACAAACGTCGTCTCTAAAAATTCCAATGCATGGGCTGTCATAGCTATTTTTAGCTTCTGACATCACCTAACTGCGAAGCAAAGCGCACTTTTGCCTAGCAACACGACGAGACGGGGAGAAAAGGTGCTTTAGTCTGACTAACACATTCATTGGAACTACCACGAGAATTTGGTACGCACAACTGAAATGAAGAAATAACTTAAACAACATTGAATTTTGTCAAGTGTGAAACGTAATAAATTCAAAATGTAATAATATCGAACTAACGCTATTGTTATGAAGATTTGAAATGTTTTAAAACGTTTGTTTAGAAGTGTAAATCAAAGTTCTTCCGGCAAGGAGCCGGAGAACGGCATACCATTCAATTCACCGCAAGAAAGATGAGAGGAGAGCAACCCGCAACCTACAGGACATCACCCCTGAGTATCCAATACAATCCCCTTTCCAGTGTCGAAGTGAGTGAACAGTGCTAGTGAAAGTGTAATAATCAGCAATGTAACGAAACATAACCAATAATTCGTGGCGACCGCGTCAACCGCGTCTTCGATAATCAACGGGCCCAAATTAAAATTAAATCAATATATATATATATATATATATATATATATATCACAGTGATCAGTTATTCATTTGAAGTGTCATAAAGTGATGTATTATATGTTCGTAAAGTTTTAGTGTTGTGAATTAAAAGCAAAAATCCATAAGTTGAGTATCCTTTCAAAATAACAATCATAATCTAAATTCATATATGTTAATTTTAAGGAACAACTTAATTCATTTTTCTTTGCAGCACAAGTGATTAGCGCCTATGCAACTTAATAATTCATACATTAATAAATTGCATTAGCGCTATAGAATACAATTGGAGTTAACTTTGTGCCGGTTTCCCGTAATGTTCTGACCGAACTCTGAACCTGTTGTCCAGCGGCTATATGGTCAGTTGCAATGGTCGATCAAACCCACTAGTTAATGCTAAAGAAGACATTCGAGCGGTGGAGAATCGAAACCCGGACCGTAGTAAAAGAGTAAGCCCACTTTGGGACCGTAGGACACGAACCACATACAGTAATAAAAGGGTTTATCCCGAAAGGGAGTGAGTAGAATTGAATTCAATACTCTAGTATATGGTTAATCCCTATGTGAGACGTACCTGGATCGAACCCAGTACTGTTATATATGGAAAACAGACAGGGACAGACGAGAATCGAACCCAGGACTGTAATATATGGTTTTCTCTCGCGGGAATGTACCAGGACTCGAACCCTAATACTGTAATAACATACGCCGTGATCGACCATAAAGTACAAGGTCAAATTGGCCCAAGATGTACTGTGACAAGCGGACTATTTAACACACGGAGGTCGGCACTCCGTCAGTATTTTCGGTGAGTTTTTAGTGGACATGATGATGTGTGCTCAACAACGTGTGAAACGCGAACTCTCGCATAAGACTGCGGCAGCAATTCAAAACATTTTTCAAGCGGAAGGTGAAGGTTCAGTGAACCGCAGCACAGCAACTCGTTGGTTCCTGAAATTTTGTGGATGTTGTTAAAATGTCGAATATCTCCCAAGGTCCGCCCGTACGAGGGTAACATACTCTGAAGTCATACCACATACCATTGAGATAAATCCGTCTACAAACACATGACCATTGTCAAACCAATTCAGTATGTCACAGTTCACTGTCACCTTCACGAACTGGGGAAAATCAGCAGCAGCTGCCTCCTTGTTTCACATGAGTTGATCCAGCTCAGGCCCAGAAGAGTGTGGATGTGTGGCGATAACTGCTGGAAAATCCCCATGATGTGCATTTCCTAAAACGGATTATCACATACGATAAGAGTGGTTGATTTTCCTAAATCCGAATGTAAAAAAAAAAACAGTGCTTAAGCATTGGCCAACTCCCAAAACCGGTCGTCAAACAAGGGCCGTTTCGAGCGTAAATTAATGTTCTGTGTGTGGTAGAGTTATAAGAGGATAATTCACTTCGAGTTCGTTCTTAACGGCCGTACTATCAATGCCGACATTTATTGCGAAAATTTATAGTGGGTGTATGCTGCACTACGTCAAATATATAGTGTGTTCATGAACTGAAAGCACGCCTTGCTGCAACAGGATAACGCAAAACCACACAAAGGTCGAAAAATGCAACACCAATACAGGGGCTTGATGGCATCGAACTGACGCCACACCCAATATACAGTCTTGACCTTGACCCTTCGGACTATTACCTGTTTCGGTTCATGGCACACTTCCTGAAATTATGGTACTCCACCATTGTCTCTAAGCACAACACATGATATCGACCTGGAATCGAGCAAGTGGCTTGAAGTTGGCTCCAGACAGTCCAATACAAGAGGCTAAGTGTCGTATATTAACCTGGTTTCATTGTACTGTTGTAAATACATGTATATTGTGAACCAGAATATTTCAAAACTTGTGACTTTTCCCAGTACATATAAACTATCATCGCTGAAATGTCCGCACTTCGCACGGGAGCCTCTAACCCCATAGGATGTCCATTTCAATGAAAGTGACCTATTTTTGGCACAAGTCTTGAATTCCTTTTTCTTCTTTAGGATACGGGTACGATATACAGGGTGTTTCAAAACAACACAGACAACGTTTGGGAGGTGATTCCTCACACCAAGATAAGACAAAAAGTATAGACCAACCTGGGTGCACAAATGCTTCCTTTCGGAGTTATAGGCTGCCGAAAACATGAAAAAATGAATTTTAAAGGTCCATAGCTCCAGAACTATGGAACCTACCGTAGTCGGGTCAAGACTTCACTGAGAAACTAGTATGTGCCCTATTCAAATATCCGAGTTTCAGAATCCTGCGGTACTTCCGCAACAATTTTTATGGAGGTAGTTGGTGAGTACTTCTTATTATATGCCTGTAGCCAAACTCCCTCTATGAAAATTGTTCCGTGAGTACCTTAGGATTCTGAAACATGTATTTTTGGACAGGGCATATATTAGTTTCTAAGTGAAATCTTGACCCGACCCGAAGCTTTGGCACTATGGACCTTTAAAGTTATTTTTTTCATGTTTTCGGCAGCCTATAACTCCGAAAGGAAACATTTATGCACCCAGGTTATTATACTTTTTGTCTTATCTTGGTGTGAGGAATCACCTTCCAAATGTTGTCGGTGTTGTTTTGAAACACCTTGTATATTTTTTAGAACACTTACCTCTCTAACTTCTCAGCAGAAACTCCCAACCATTATTACCTTTTAATTAACAGATCTCCTAGTAGGAGTGTCATTCGGGAAGTGCGAGGGGGTTATCCCCCGGTTTAATTTTACAGTATTAATGACACTTTTGTAATAGTGTCGGCAACGTAACATTGCCTTCATCAGATACGTTATGAAAATCACTCCAAAATAACAACTTGTATAAACAGAGTGTGAACAGAGAACACTCCCACTGTTCCCAGAGCCAATCGTTTTTTCCCTCCACTTTTTACATTCATCTGTACAAAATAGTTAGTTGCTTGTTATATACTTTTAGTGATGAGCGCAAGAGTCTTGGTCTTGGTCTCGCAGGTATGGTCTTGGTCTTGCACTCCTTGGTCTTGGTCTTGCATAGGTATTACTGCTCTTGGTCTTGCATGCAAGACTCTTGCACAAACTGTAAAACTAAGACTCTTGCGCAAGTACTTTCTTCCAAACTACAGAGAAATGTAGTATTGAACATCAGTAATTCCGTACACCATAGGTGCCGACTACATGGGAATGGTCTTGGCTCCGAGGCTCAAGCATCCGTTGGAAATTTTTAATGAGTGCTCATAAAATTAATATCAAAATACTATTTTCATGACATTGACAAAAACTTAGTGCATGTGACCGCAAGTTTGATTTCATGGGCGGATGCCTATACATTGAATAATAGTTTATAAATATAATATAGCTTTTAGCTTCCTTAGGTATACGGCACATCGAGGATTCAGCGATATGACATTATACAACAATAAATAATCCATATTCACAAGTGAGAGTGATTTTGTACAGTTATGTCAAGTAACTTGGAGGTTGATGCATTTATTTTGTATTTCTAATAAAAGTCAAAAGTATTTATTATAAAAATTGAGTTTATACGAAAGACATAGACAGTTGAGTTGTTTTCAGTTTTCACTCAAATTACTCTAAAATATTAAGAAGTTTGATTGCAGTCATTATTATTTTATTTTCTATCTTTTTTGGACAATATTGCTAAACATATCATCATCATCATCATAGCTATTCTGCGATTATTGGCAGTTCACTTTTGCAACTGACAAGGAAAGGTCCCACAAGTTGTCACTTAAATTTGATTGCCACATAGCACAGCTGATAGAGCATCATGAGAAATGAAAATGGGCAAACTTTAAGGTGCTATGGGCCAGAAGGATAGGACCTACGAGGCTTCAAAATTTGAATAGCCAATAAAATATATCACGGAATTATGTACGTTTTAAGTAAATATCTTCAAAGCCGTTAAAGCAATTAAAACAAAAGTCGTACAATATAATGAGAATAAAATGCTGTATCGAAAACCACAAACAGTGTTGCCATAGATGAAGCTGTGTTGCCAACTCAGCATAAAAGTATTTTGTTTGAAATAGCACCAAATACAAATGTGCACAGATTTAAAATGCACTATAATAACTTAACATAATTCAAACAAAATAATACTTAAACAAAATAATTAACATAATTCAAACAAAATGGTGCATGGTAATATTGCAGTGTTGCACATTCTTGAAGCTAGGTGCGCTGGAAATGTGCCATGGAGAAGGCTGATATGTTGCAACAGATGATTACAAAGGAATGCATTAGAAATAGTGAGAGTTTTGCATTATACTTCTGTAGCTCCGGTGAATAAGCAGACAACTCATGAAAACAAAATATTACACGCGAGTAAAGAAACCCGCGTTTTCTAACTCTGTAAACTACTTTTCCAGATTATCTTATCCAGATTTGGTAGAGTACTTTCCTGGTTTATGTCTTTCGTGTTAAGTGACATATTCTTTTGCTTCCTCTCCTATACGTCATATGCTTATGTTACTGTACACTGCAATATTACCATATTCACATTCGAAATATAATTATTTTACTACTAGCTCATGTCGTTTTTGATCAGCACCGTGTGGTCTAGAAGGCTAGGACACTGATTTATTAGGAATCGCGGGTTCCAATCCCGCCTCGGACATGGAGATTTTTGTTGTACTTTTCATCTTGCATTTCATTGTCATCTTTCGTCCTTCATAGTGGTTCGGATCCTATTTTACGCTATAGGTCCCGTCCTATATAGCTTTGGTGTTTACACAGGACGTAAAAATGGCATCACTCAATTTCGTTTTTCAAATGTATCAATCTTTTGTGACACTGCTGACATTTCGCTATGTTATACTATCGGTGTTATTGTGCATTTGAATTAAATTCATGAGTCCCAGATTCCTCTTTTACCCTTTGTTGCTACATATTAGACTTCTTCATCGTGCATTTCCAGCACACGTAGCTCCAAGAGTATGCAACAGTGTGCCACTACATTTCACTGTTATGTTTAGTGATAATAGTTAATTTTAAATATGCACATTTGTGTATGGTGCTAATTCAAACAAACTACTTTTATGTTGAATTGGAAACACTGCTTCATCTATAGCAAGACTGGTTTTCGATACGGCATTTTGTTCTCATTATATTGTGCACCTTCTGCTTTGATTGCTTTAACTGCTTTAAAGATATTTACTTAAAACGTACATAATTCCGTGATATATTTTATTGGCTATTTAAATGTTGAAGCCCCGTAGGTCCTATCCTGGTCCATAGTACCTTAAATTTTGCTCATTTTCATTTCTCATGATGCTTTATCAGATGTGCTACATGGCAATCAGATTTGAGTGACAACTTTTAGAACCTTTCCTTGTGAGAAGCTTCGATGTACGGTGGTCCTCAGCGAATCTCTTCGTCTCGACGTAGCAGTTTTCTGTTTTAATACCTTCTTTCAACTACAGTCTCCTTCGCCCCCTCCCTTTCTTTCCTTCCACCATACCCTCTAGCACGTCCCTCATAATATAGTTCCTCCTCAGCCAATGTCCCAACCAGTTCTTCTTCCTCCTCTTAAATACATCTAAAAATTCTTCTTTTCGCCCCTACTGCTACTATTTTTAACACCTCATTTGTTTTCCGTTCAACCCAACTAATTCTTTCCTTTTTTCTCCATACTCACGTTTCGAAAGCCTCCAATTGTTTTCGGTTTTGCATAATGCTCATGTATCTGCCCTATAGAGTATATATTGGAATCAGTAAAACAAAATATCAATATTTAATTGGAAGTTTGTTTAATACAAAGATTAGCTAATCGTAGTTGAAAAGGAGAAAAAAATCAGATGCCTTTAAAGTGTAAAAATAATTTTGCAATTCATGGTATTTCAGCAATCTGTGCCATCTTGATTTTCCTTCATGCGTCTCAGGGGTAGCCTCCAAAATTTGGAAACCAGTGAAGTGTTGGATCTGTTAAAAAATATTAAAAGATCACGAAAGGTGTGATTTATCTTATAAGTAGTGAAGCGTGGGCACCCACTTAAAAAAAATAAAATAAAGATCATCGCCTATGTTGTACACTATCATCATACTTACACCAAGGTAAACTATATTACCTTTAGAAACATACATTGTATTTCCGTTACTATTGGTGCATTGTGGAATTTATTATCCCTTATATCCTGAGTAAAATTTACCTATGAAAAACATAAGATTTCTTAAAAACAAGACTCCTGCAAGCAAGACCAAGACCAAGACCCTCCGGATCTTGGTCTTGGTCTTGCATTTGCTCATCACTATATACTTCCCCTATTTATTTACAGTACACACCTGTTCTGAATTTGCACAATGTTGTTTACTCTTTTAGTTCTTCCCTTTCTATTTTGTCCAACACTGATTCCACAACTCATGAATCGTAAGCCTGCTCGTCTAATTCATCATTACATCCTTCCCATGTTTCTTAATTCATTGAGATTTTTTCCACTTCCGTATCACACTTTTCTTTTCCCTTTTCAGTCTATCCTTTTCTATTTTTTTATGCTCTATTTGTTTAACATAGTCATATACTGCATTGTTCTCCCTTTCTGATGTGACATCATCTTTATGTTGGCATATTGTTTCTTCCAACCTCTTTCCTCTTTCTCCTATGTATTTCATATTGCATTCTTTACAACTGTTTAGCTATAGTAGTCCTTCCTCTCCTACTTCTATGTCTTTTCTTTCCTATTTCCTTTCTTTTTAATTTAGTCTATAATGCTCTTCCATCCTTTTCTGTATTTTTGACTTCTCTTTTTGTTAGCAACGTCTTAAGACTTCCCACTTGAGCCTCCATCCTATTCCTTTCCCCTTCTGCATTTTCTTCCTTCCTGTGTCTTCTCCTTTCCCTGAAAAGGAAAGAGGAATAGAAAATAGATAAAGATTGAAGAGGAAGAAAATATATTAGGAGAAAAGTAAGACAACATAAAGACGACGTCATATTAAGAAGATGGAATAATTCAGTATATAAGATCCTTAAAGAAACGGGACATGAAATAGATTGGGATAGAATTGATGGGCTGGAGAGAGAAAAGAGAAATGTGATGCAGAAGTGTAAAGATGTTCAATGGATTAAGAAATATGGGAAAGATGAATAGAACAAGTGGGCTTATGATTCATGAGTTGTGGAATGCTGTGCTGGACAAAGTAGAAAGAAAATAATTATAAGAGTAAACAACATTGTCATATGGGTAGGTGTACAAATTCAGATCAGATGTGCAAATAAATAAGGAAAGTATGTAACAAGCACCTAATTAAAAATATACGTGTTGTAGAGATGGATGTAAAAAGTGAAAGGAAAAATTGATTGGCTCTGGAAACTGTGAGAGTGTCTTCTTTTCTCTCTCTCTTTATGAAAGTTGTTATTTTTGGATTGATTTTTCATAACGTGTCTGATGAAAGTCATGTTACATTGTTCTCAATCCTTTATATAAACGCAAGCCCATTCATACATACATATGAGTTTCGGATAACAGCAAATTTTGCAACCTTCAAAACATTTAAGAGTTACAGGTTACATAAACATCTAGGCGAAAATATTTACATAATTCTTATTATAAACGTAAACCCATTCATTTATATGAGTTTCGGATAACACTAACATATGCAACCCTAAAACATTGAAGAGTTACAGGTTGCATAAGCATCTAGGCGCAAATATTAGGAAAGATACATGTTCTTAATATAATCTTTGGCAAGCCGGTTGATTTATAAATAGGAGTTTTGCACATTAACATAGGCAACACTCAAAATATTGAGGAGTTGCAGGTTGCATAAACATATAGGCGAAAAGCCCATTCATTCATAAACGTACATTTCGCGTGATTCTCTTTTCTGTCCATAGCAGGTTGTATTATTGTTTAACTGCATTTATGTTTACAATTGATAACATGCTGCAGGATTCACGCAACCTATGAATGAGGAAAAAAAACAACAAAAAGTTCCATCATGACTGAAAATAGCTCGGTATACTTCCAATTCAGCAATACGAGAAATAATAGAGCGGACAATGAGGAAGATACTCTCTGGTATTTTCTTTTCCCGTTACGTGGAATGCTATACAATTGCTGTTATCCCAACATGGAATCCCAGCCACCTGGTGCCAAATTGGTTTGTTATCCCACGGGATAAATGCGTGTGTGTATATATATATATATATATTTGGCAGAGAGAGGTAGACAGAGCCTGAGAGAGCGAGGATTTTCCAAAAGGTGATAAGTAGGTTGGCAGCCGCAGAATTCCCAAGACTCCACCTAATGACAGCAGCGAGTGATGGCCATTCGGGGAAACAGAGCACAGTGTCAAATGGGGTTCAATTTTTTTTCTTTTTTTTTCCCCCTCGTTACACAAATGGGGGAAAGGGACCACTAAAGCCATTATTGGATGGATCATTTATAAGCCAAAATGACTCTTCAACAAGCCACCTCTTGCACTGTTTCCACTAGTAAATTTTTAGGTCACTCGGTTTGTTCAAGACCTTTTTTTTTCGGTGTTAATCCACGAATGACTGACTTTTATATAAATACGTAATAGACTTAGTCTTTTGCAAAAATGATAGTCTCATTTTACACGGTCATTAGAGTTGATATTTTAATCATGAAACAATATTAATCACATTAGAAATATAATCCCACATTTATGCATGTTATAACGGCATTTGTTTAGTCATTATAAATGACTAATGCCTTTCTTTGTTATCTATCCTGTCCGTGATGTTGTTTAAAACTTATAACCTACATTTATCATTTTTTATATTTTAAAGCTTTTTACATTATACTTGCATACAGCAGTATACGCAAAAGAAGGGGAGTTTTTGGGTTTTAATCCCCTCTTTAAACAAAGTATGAAAAAGAGCTTATCGTATTAACATATATATGACCTTCCCCAGGGTACAGCATGGGGGGATTTGCCCTTCTCTGGATTTCGAAGCTGTTTAGTTCTTCAGAGTACATATCAAAACATGTTAGATTTGCTTACTTACACACTTCAGATTTTAATATATTTATTTCACATAATATAATACGTGAGTGATTCAGAAAGTACTGCCTCCAAGGTGATATCTTTATTTGTGTTTGACAGCATCGATACAGATATCAGTGGAAAGCTTGCAATGTAAGCTACAAATGTTGGCATCATTTTTCAACATAGTTCTCATTACGGGGCTACACACTTGCGCCAACGCGAAACAAGATTTTTCATGCCGTCGGCAAAGAATTGTGTGGCTGCTGGTGACACCATTGCTGAACTACACTGCTTTCACTTCTGCGTCACGGGAAGAGCCAAAAGTTGCAGGGCACAAGATCCGGACTATAGGCAGGATGAGGCAGAATGTCAACAACACTTTGTCAGCAGATGGGACAACTTTGAAATTTTTTGCGGGGGAGAGAACGTGTGGCGATACTCAATCGACTGATGCTTCTTTTTCGGGACGTGTATCCACGATTTCTTGTCGGCAATGAATATTCCTGGGCGCACAACCTTCCGCAATCAGAAATTCAATGGTAGCCCGTTGTTTCAACCGGACGTCGCCACTGGATGCCATGCAGTACTCCATTACTCTGGAACAAGAAGAGATAGGAACGTGAAACAAGTGACATTCTATAGCTTACACATCAGTGCATTAATGATAAACAGTGGAGTACTATTGGCCAAGTAGTGGACTTGGAGGCATTACTTTCTGAATCATCCTCGTATTTTACTGTAATTAATAAAGTTATGCAATGTGCGTAAAATTGTTTTACGTGAAGAATTATATGCTGCGGTGGTTCAGTGGTAGAGCGCTCACTTTTGGTGCTAGCGATTCCTGTTTCGATCCTAGTTCCCGCCAAGTGGACTTTGTGCTGGACAAACACAGGTGCATAAGTCAAGGTCTTCCCAAGGTTCTCCCACTTTCTTCATTCCAACATTATTATCCATCTCATCATCACCGTCTTCCTTAGCCTCGCTACATAAACGTAAGTTATTAAACTAAAAAGAAAATGAAGTACGTAGTACGTATTTATCAAAATCTGCATGTATGTGTGATCGCTTGTGTGGGTTAGTCTTACAGTGGGCGACACTTAAGTTATCTATACAAAAATCTTGAAATGATATGAACTTCCCCATCAGGATGCTGCCGCCTACAGTCCCACAATTTTCCATGCCGACCAGGTGCCGCGGTCAGATTGCCGGCGCCGGACGCAGGTGTCTTTCAGCGCGTTTTTCGACCGCGACGAATAGTTGCCTTGCCGAGCAGTCGGTAAACAACCGGAAATGAACATTAAATGTGCCGGCGCCGCCGTCGGAAAGTTGTCTTGCCGAGCAGTCGGCAAACAGCCGTAAAGACGCAGAAAATGCGCCGGCGCCGGCGTCGAAAAGAGGCCGGCATAAGGCGTCGGCAGAGGTTCGAAAAGAGGCCTTTCCGACTGTTTTGCCGACTCTGACGTTAGGCAAAGGACATTTTATTTTACGACTTTCGACCGCTTGTCGCTTCGGCAAAAGGTCGGCAACTTTGAACAAGTAGATCGTCGTGCCGCAGCGGACGGGTGCCGACTGCCTCCGGCGGCCCGCCACCGTCGACGGCCGGAATCCCTCTTTCCGACCGCGACTTCCTAATGGGGTTAGGAGCTTAAACCTTCTCAATCCACCACATCGTCATGAAATTCTGTATATTGTAAAATTATCTTTGATAAGATGGTAGGTAGAACAATTTTGTATTCGGGATTCGGTCTCCCATAACCTATTTATTATAAAATTTCTGTTATATACGATATAACACAAAGTCTCTATAAGTGTGGTCTGAAGACCAATATAAAGTTATCTAAGCAATTTGGGTAAAATAGGTATCCCAAGGCTCACAAGTCAGGCAACCAAGGGAAGGATTTCCACAAAGCTCCAGGCAAGATAAGTGGCAGGGGTTTAGGATTTTTCAGTGCTCCGGCAAGCAAAGAGAGATTGGTGTTGCGCAGAGCTTCAGGCAAGCTAAGTGGCCAGAATACCTCAGTGCCCCAGGCAAGCTAAGTGGCCAGAATACCTCAGAGCTCCAGGCAAGCTAAGTGGCCAGAATACCCCAGAGCCCAGGCAAGCTAAGTGGCCAGAATACCTCAGAGCCCCGGGCAAGCTAAGTGGCCAGAATACCTCAGAGCTCCAGGCAAACTAAGTGGCCAGAATACCTCAGAGCTCCAGGCAAGCTAAGAAAAGAGGTTTGACTAGCTGAGTCTGATTTTGATGTAGACTTTACAGCTTGTTTTAAACCCTCTTCTGTATAGAGGTGCCGCTAGTGTTCCTCTTCTGTCACCTGACCTGACGATGATTCCTGTCGTCTGCTTCTTGTAGTAGTCGTAGTAGAAGAGCAGGCCCGCAACTAGGGTTTCTGTCACCCGAGGCAAACACACAATTCGGCGCCCCCCCCCCCCCAAGGTTTAGTCGAAAAGTATCACTTATGGATTACAACTGTAAATAACATTCTTAATGAAACCAGTTATATCGATTTTTAAGTACTTTAACCCTCCAATACGCGCGCGGGCTACCATTGTAGCCCAGCGTTTTTATTTTCCTTGCCGCAAAGTAATTCGAGATGATAACTTAAAGGGTGTCTGTGTACCTTTCTATCAACTATCATTCTGCGTGTTTAGGGTGTGGCCAAACGTAAAATGGAAAGGATCTCATTGTTATTCTGCTTGAAAGTTTCATGGGCTACATCTGTAGCCCGCGCGACTATTGATGTCACGGGTGTTCCAAAGTGTCAAAGTTTTTTCATTATAGTTTGAGTGTTGATCAGATGGTCAATGAGTTTGCAAAAAGCCAATTCTGATGAGAAATGTTTTTAAAACCAATATTTACGATCCAAAATCATTGAGAACATAACAATGCAACAATGAAAAGCTTATATTTATTTCTGTAAATTTTTCGGTGTAATCCTTTGATGTGGAGAAAAGAAGAAAACTTTCCATCAACAATGAAGCACACAAGAACTCCACACTATATTGTTATGTGTACCTCTCGAACTTGATCACTTTCTGTACCTTTTGGGCACCTTTCTGTATACTTTCTCTTTCTGTATATATGCACCTCTAAGGTGCACACAAGTGATAGAAAAAACTGATTTGAGCAAAGCATCTGTCTTTACAGTGCATTAACTAGAAAGTTCATTAAATATGAAAGAAATTGCTTCATAAAATATTAATAAATAGATCAAGATATTTAGATTATTTAATATATAGTAAATATTATACATTATACACGATTAATGTAAAAATAATGATTGAAATTAACAATAAAGCATAATAAAGCATAAGTTGGACTGATAGATAACAATTCAAAATGCCTCGAAAAGCTCTCAAGCAAAACTAATAGATAAAGCTTCATACAGCCTTCACTCGCAAAATCTCTTGGTAGGCGTACAAGAAACAATTAAATACACCGAGGCGTGTAAATTATCTTTTCCGACACAAAACTGCCCTCTAGTTTAAAAACATTACAGCAATTGTGTAACATTACAGGGGGCGCGTCTGAGCTAAACTCTTCAACCACCAGCAAGCAACAAAAATCGGGAACTTTTCGCCCCCGCCCCTATTGATAATAGCGTTTTAAACTTCAGAGCTGTTCTCAGTGGAATTATACAAACAAACAGCTCCTTGTGGTAGGAAAAGGAAAGGGGGGCGGATTCTCTGTGGTCCCAAGGGAACAAATGCATGCAATATTAGGTTTTTAATGTATAACATTACACCTATTTAGATGAGACTCTCTCTCTCTCTCTCTCTCTCTCTCTATATATATATATATATATATATATATATATATATATATATATATATATATATATATATATATATATATATATATATATATATATATATATATATATATATATATATATATATATATGTATAGAGAGAGAGAGAGAGAGAGAATCAACGAAAAGAGGTCCCATGGAAAAGGCCAAGTAAACTTTTGATTTCTTTTAACTTCTAGAATAAGTTCCTCAAGGGAAAGGGTGCGATTTTTAAAACAATTGATATATCTTCTTTCCGGCGCCCCCTCCAACCAGGCGCCCGGGGCACGTGCCCCCTCTGCCCCCCCCCTAGTTGCGGCCCTGTAGAATAGCATGTACTGTTGCTTACCAAATGAAAGGCACTTGTTGGTGTTTACAAATACAAACCACGTGCAAGATATTAAAATATACATATGTTTATATTCTGCCTTGGAAAATAGAATTTGTCGTAGAATTGGTTTTAGTAGAAATAAATTTATATGCTACAATGTAAAACAGCAAAATTATATACCCTTAGTATTATGGTGTAGTATGGGAACTCGCGTTAAGGCATAAACGTATTTAAAAAATAAAATAAGTGAAACAATTTCAAGATGACTCTTACTTTGCTTTCTACAGCGAGTCTTCAATTGTTCACTTTCATCAGACTCTATCTGTCTCATTTAACATAAAGTGCATAACTGAGGAACGTAAAACTTGAAATGTAAAGCCGGTGGCAATAACCGAGTAGTCTCTGGTACTTGGTTTCGGATTATGAAACACAATTCACCGTCGATTCGAGTCCCACTGAAGAACGTGGGGAGTTTTAACTGGTTTTTTTTTTTTTTTCGAAGCTTCTGTGTTCGTGTCTCTATTGAAGTGGATTAAGTAGAATTTTGAATAAGATTCATTTAGAGCATGTGGACAATTGTCCAAGTTGGGACGATTTTTTTTTTTTTTTTAAAGTGGATAGGATTTGCGAGTTTGACGCACCGGTTTCAGGGTTGTATTCCTGATGGAAAAACCTTGTAATTTGGTGAAAGTATTGCGGTTATTTGAATTGCACATAAGACTGTAGGACCACGTCTCATACAACTTCGGTACTGAAAACTATCCTGCCCCTAAAATCGCCATTTTCCAGGAATCCCAACATCTCTATACTGAAGATAGTGCGAAGTTTTTTTTTTTTTTTTTTTTAAATCACCTTCAGTGAGTGCCTGAATAAGTTACAGCTTGTAAGCCTTGAATTTCAAATACTTACGAACATCCCAGACTGTTGAGCGAAGACTTCGTGGGACTGCGTTGGAAGGATTGCCGAATTCTTATCTACTGTCTTCTTTGAATACGAAGCACGGTCGGTACTTTCGCCTTTGCATAGATAACCTGTCTCCATGAGTTGTGTATGCCAGCGCTTAATGGAGTTCTTGTCAGGTGGATCGGCCTCAAACTGTCGCTGAAAGTTGTGTTGAACTGTGATAACGGACGTTGTCTTGGCGTATTCCATAACACAAAACAGGGGCGGATCCAGGGGGGAGGCGATCGCTTCCCCTCAGAAGAAGGAACTTTCTTATTATATATATATAAATAAAACCCATCCCAAAGTTTGGAACCCTTAAAAGTAGCAGTATCACCCCCCCCAGAAGTCTGTCCTGGATCCGCCCCTGACACAAAATACCTTCTGTTTTTGTGTGGGCACCATCTTAAAAAAAAGAATGTGGTCTTGGGAACCGAAGGTATTTCAATCAAAAGTCGGAATGTATAATAGCAATCTTTGCCATTGACACCTCTCTCC
Organism: Thermobia domestica; assembly: GCF_964235325.1. Taxonomy (NCBI): domain Eukaryota; kingdom Metazoa; phylum Arthropoda; class Insecta; order Zygentoma; family Lepismatidae; genus Thermobia; species Thermobia domestica. Next base: position 33,819,165 of record NC_137468.1, read on the forward strand.
ACACGCTTGGCAGCTAGAAAATACAAGAAAAAGGATACAATCGTCTTCGGACACCCTGTTTATAGCTTGCTAAAGCCGTGTGAACTGTTCTTCCCTTAGTTTGTACGATAAAATCTAAATTTTTACTGGCGTAACTATCCTAAAGAGCTGCCAGCACTGATTAACATGGGTCTGGTAACGTTACAATGTATCTTCGTCGATTTTCTTCAGCAGAAAGGAATGACAAACTGTTTCATCAACTTTAAGCGACAAATTTCCATCATGCTGCTGCTGATGGTAACCACAACAGAGCACCTTTCTCGTGTTGAAAAGAAAATCGTAAAATTGACTTCTTTCTTGGGTGGAGCTGTTTCATTTCGTCCATTGTGCTGATGAAAGTACGACCTTCTAATAGACACCTGCCAGCATAAAGAACAATAGAGAGTGTAGAAAAAGTACAGGAAAAAAAAAGGATGATAGGGTAGAATAAAGTATACACTGCAAATAAGAAAAAAAATCCAGAGATATTGTTTTGTTCTCTGCAGTTGATGAGGACAAGAAACGCTCTTTCGCAGATGGATCAGGGGAAAATAGAGTGATGACCGGCAGCTATTTCTGTTCCAGACCACTGGAAGTGCCATAGAAGAGAACGAACGAAAGAGTTCAGGAAAAATAGATTACAACGGAGGCAGAAGTTAGAAAATTGAATTTTCTTCCGAAAAAGGGAGAGAAAATGATATCAGATTTTCGTTTTAATCTGATTTAGTTTTAATGTTATTAGCTGTTTTCCGTTTCTTTACGTTTTCAAAAAACGAACTTCTTCTTCTTCTTCTTTTTAATATTGATGTCTTTGCTGTCTTGAACACAAATGCTTCCGGAGTTAAAGATCATTTTCATCATCACTGTAAGTTTTCTACCACTATCGCCAGGTATAGAAGGAAAGATGGAAGGGAAACGAGGAATAGGAAGAAGAAGAACAGCTGATCGATGATTTGAAAGACAGGAGAAAATATTGGGAGTTAAAAGAGAAAACTGAAGATAGACAAAAGTGAAAGAAACATTTCCAGGCCCAAATCTAAAATTAAAAAAAAAAATCCTCATTAGTCCCAGGACCTGCCGAAAGGCAGAATACCTAATAATATAATAATAATCGCCAGCTCATTTTGCTACAAATTGAAAAATTTCTTGGCATCACGGTCTAAGTTAACTTCTTCCTCTGTTGATAATGGGCAGGGGGTGACCAACCTTCTACAGTTTGAGGGCTACTTTTCATTTCAGAAATCACTGGTGTTTACTTATCTATTCACTAGCCCTTAAGAAGGAACTATGAAACATTATAACAAATGATCGATAGAAACAGGGGCGCAGCCACGAAGGGGTGTCCAGCTGGTCCGGGCCCCACAAAAATTCCAAACTCAACATACATTTGTACATTTTCTCAATAAATTTATACTTGTTGACAGAGAAATTATGTCTATTTTTCGCCTCTAGAAAATTTGATTGGCATTGATTTGAAATACGTGAAAAATCTCATGTATGTTACCATTTTGATAAAAATGCCCATTATATCTTTTTCAGAAAATAGTATTTAAAGAAAACACGAAATGGGGTTTTCCTCACGGGTTGGAATCACTGATTAGGACTTACCCGCTGTGACCCACATATCCTGAGCTATGGAACACTAAAAGCCATCTCTTGCGCAATACGTTCAATACTTTTTACACGACCTGATAATTATAATGAAGGCCGCCAAAAACACGCTTATTTAACACGTTGTGTGTACTTTCCAGAAATAAAACAATTGCCGTATCTTCATTGGTTTTGATTGGGGAAGGGCTCGGTGGCTCAGTGGTAGAGCAATTACCTCTGGTGTATGGGGTCCCTGGTTTGATCCCGGCCAAGTAAATTTGTAGCGAACAACATCATGTCCATAGGTCTCTCGGGTTCTGCCGTTTCCTCCCACATCCTCATTCCACCGATTCTTCCATCATCATTCACTTGCCTTAATCATCCGTCTCCCTTAGTCTAAAGAGCATAAACGTGGGACGTTAAACTGAAAGACAAATTTGGTTTGGATTTTTATATCCCCTAAAAAAAAGGGATATATTTCTACCACACCCTTATCTCGTTATAGCCCTGTACAAATGGTAAGTCGGGAACTTCCTCGCAGTTATATGGAGAGACCCTGGTTCGATGCTCGGTGGGAGCTCTCGTAATTCGGGTCCCCCATTAAACTGTAGGTTCACGTCTGATATAGCCTCGGTATGGAAAACAAGCTAGTGATAAGTCGAAAAGAAGTTATTTTAAAATATAAATTACTATTTGATTCTATAATTACTGTATGTTTATTTCTTTTTTTTAAAAAATAATGTCTTTTGTTATTATAGTGTAATTGATACTACTTGTCCCTTCTGACAGCTCGCTGAACTCACGTGGTGCTCAATGCTGTGTTGCCAGCTTTTGCGTCTGGTGTTGAAACACGAAATTATTCATGCAAGTAAATCTCAGTTTTATAAAATTAAATGACGCAAAAGATAACTAAAAAGAATTCTCTCAATAACCAGCAGGTCCGCTAGTCAAGTTAACATTCGACTGAAACAATGTGCATTTGTTTATATTCAAATTGGCAACGTGCGGAAAGGGTAGAATGTTTACCATTGCAGAGCGAGAGAAATAAACCACTACAATTGGCTGAACGTACTGTTGCCATAGAAATAGATGTTGTGGCCACGCGCAGAGAGGAAAAACAAAGGAAAGCAACTGTCAGATGGGACAAGTTGTGTCAAATGGACTGTAGTTTATGCTACGTCATTCACAAACAAGAATTTGAAAATACCAATTTGGTCAATAATAGACAAATGAAAATGAAATAAAATAGCCTATTTTAGTTTAATGTCCCACGGTTATGCCATTTAGGCTAAGGGAGACTATGATTGGCAAGCGAACGATGATGGAAGAATTAGTGGAATGAGAAAGTAAGAGGAAACCAGAGTACCCCGAGAAAATCCACGGACACCATGTTGTCCACCATAAACTTACTTGGCCGGGTATCAAACCAAGGACCTCATGCACCAGAGGCAACCACTCTACTACTGAGCTACCGCGCCCTCCTTGGACAATATTACAATATTCTTCAGAGATTATTTAAATTAAGATTCTAGTTGGAACATGAAACAGAAAAGCTCATTGACGGGTTCGATTCCAGGCGGAAGCTCATGTGGTTCGGATTCTACAGTAATCAGTAGATCCACGTCTCATATAGCCTTGCTACTGAAAGGGACGTTAAACTCAAAATCACCTCACCTCACAAAAGCTCATTGCGCGTAAGAAAAATATGATGAGTAGGATTTCTTTACTTTGAGATAAATAGGAAAGATATTCCAGCTATAAAAAAAGGAGAAAATAAGGCAATTATCAGAGAAGATAATTAAATGATATCTTTTAATTAGATCATTTTCTAAAAAGTGAATTGTTTTTAGTGCTTTTTGCACTGTGTTATGTAGAAGATAACGTGTCGTGAATATGCTTATTAACCTGATCAAGAATTCAGATAGCATGGGAACGTTAACAAAGAGAATGTGTTTTGTTCCACGTACTTGTATATATATACTTTTATTTTTATTATAGTACTTAAATACTCGTGTACTGTTGCAGTTCAAGAAGAAACTGGGAGTAATAAACGTAGCTTCTTTATCGTAAACTATCTTGTCCTTGCTTAATGTTTTCGTAAACGCACAATATTCGTAATGAGATGACACTTAAGTTGGTGCCTTTTCGTGACAGGGAAGTCATATTGGGCTGCAGGCAAAGGGAAGATTGCCCACTAACTTTAATCAATAGTTTAATAGGGGAAGTACACACAATACTGAGTAACTAGGTTTTATTTTCGAAACCACGAGATAAGTAAGAGGTATATCATGAAAATAAGCGATCATATTAACGTTAGACGTGCATTAAAGAGCATACATAAAAAAACTATAAAAATTAAGAGCATATTTTTCGAAATGAAAAATAGGTTCAAATTCACACACCACAAAGAACGTTATCCAGTACCGGACACAAAATTGAATACAATTGTTTCCTTTATACTAGGGATGGCCAATTCCAGAAATTTCCCGGAAAGTAAAATCCGAAAAATTCTGGAATTTAGAAAATTTCAGAATTCAGAAAATCCAGATTTCGGAAAAATTTCCGATTTTTTGAATTCTAGAATTTTCCCGAAATCTGGAATTCTTTTCTGAATTACGGATTTTTTTTCCGAAATCCAGTAAGTAAAATTTCCGATTCCGGAAAATTTGGTCATCCCTACTTTATATGCAAGGAATAAAAAGAAATATAAAGTTTAAAACATGTCTGAAGATACTACTGAATATATTAAAGTAAACAAAAAAATATTTGTTACCATTTCAGAAACAATAATAATACAGGCAAAAAAAATGTAAATCCATAACCCAATACTGCACAAGGAACGTGAAAATATGAATTAATCCAACTTCAACTTTACATAAACAAGCAGTAGACCTACTTGCACAGACCATATCTGCAATACTGAAGATTCTCTTGACCTGTGCACTCAACATGACCCCATCCCTGACACAAAATACACTTCACCCACGTTTTATGATGTATGCAGTAACTTTAGCGACATTTGATCCATTGTTGCAGTTCTCATCGTCACCAGCGTCAAAATTCAATGTTTTTCTAATAGTCTTCTTACATTTTTTTGCATTTGTCTGTTCGCTTTCATTGGTTGCCTTTTCGTTCTTTTCGTCTAGTAGAAACTGCATCCTCTTCAGTTTCATTTCTTCTATCGGTTGTTCTTGCATTAATTGGTTTCCTGTTAAGTTTCTCTTCTAATCTTTTCCTAAGGAGTTGATGTTAGAATTTGGCTGATTTCAATTCTGTTTCTTCTCATCTTTAGCCTGCTATTTGTTTCACTTGTGACTGAGAAGATCTCTTTACCTATTGTCTGAAATTGTTTTGAGGTTGGCCTCCGTTCACACATTTCAAATAAATGTGAATTTGAGAGATGGTAATTGGTAATTGTTCCCTAGCTTAATATTCACCCATCGTCGGGGTATTTCTTTGATGCATCTTTTGAAACAGAATGCTTTTTGGATCAAAGGATCCAATATATTTCAGGCAAAAAGTTTCTTGTAGGTTTTATATCTGGAGAACTGCAAATAGTGTAGCCAAACCCAAACTATCACTTAACTCAGTATGATGTGCTTATTCCATAAGAAATACTAAAACTCGATTTAGGGGCCGTTCAAAAATTTTGTGGCCCTAATCCAAAAACTAATTATTGGCCAAACCCGCAATCTTTCGATGCACTTTTTGGATCATTCCTAAAATCCTTGTTTGTTCAAACATTTCAAATAAATGTGGAATTCGAGGGGAGTAATAATTCTCTAGCGTATTATTTCCCTCTCGTTGGGGTGTTTTTTTATGTATCTTTCCTATTAAACATTTCAAATAAATGAAAATTCGACTTAAGTAATAATTCCCTAACGCATTTTACACTTCTCCTCTGGGTGTTACTTTCATTTATTTTTTGATATGGTTTGATTATCCGTTCAAATTAAGATAAATGATAATTCGAATGGGTAATTATTCCCTAGGGTATTATTAACCCCTTCGGCAGGTGTTTCCTTGATATATCTTTTGAAAAAGTATGATTTTCCATTCAAATATTTCAAATAAATGGGAATTCGAGCAGTGTAATAATTCACTAGGGTGTTATTACACCCTTTGTCGGAGTGTCTCTTTAATGAATCTTTTGACATGGTATGATTTTTCGCTCAAACATTTCAAATAAATAGGAATTCGGGGAAATAATAGTTCCCGGAGGTAAAATTTCCCTGCTACACCGGCCGTACCTGAAAGAAACACACTGCGTTCAACTATAGGTCCTGGATTTATGGTATATTTAGCTGCTTTCGACCATAGTATCTCATTTCTATCGAAGAGATTCCACACCAATCTCATTTACTAAAAATAATAATAAAAATAATTTTAAAAATAATATAAGCAACAGCTAACCCTAGATAACTAGAGTAGCAATCATTTCTGCGACGCGACATGTTCTTATAATAACAAATGGAATTATTTCTCAGTTTGTGTGCCACAAATGTATGACGTACTAAAACAAAGGCAAAAAATTACATGCGATTTTCCGCAATCAAAATGCGTAGACGTTTTTATCACTTGCGATTAAAAACTACAAAATCGTGTAATGTAGAATGGGCTTAAGGTCACTAACCGTTGGCATCAATAATCAAGTTAGACAAGGTTCGAACGTTTGGTCTAACAAGGAACCCTAGGTATCTATCAGAGCCCGATTTTCATGAAACTTCGTATATAAGTAGAGTACCTCGGGAAACACGCACAGCCAAAATTGTAGCTGCAGAGTCCAAGACGTTGGGACACTAGGGCTCGAGAAAGATCAAATGCGTAACGTCAGTACATTAAGGACATGGTGAAAAAATGCAAGTTTTTCTTTAAAACTCGTCATTGTAACCACACGAAATGAACATACATGGATACGAGATGGTAGATATGATCTGTTAAAAGTGATGAAAAGAATATCCACCATCTTGAAAGAGGCCATGTTGAAACTGGTGCGATTCGTATAAATGAGAAGAGGGTCATGCGATACATCAATTTGAACATAAATATACACAAAAACACAGTTGGTGAAGTGTGTTGTGGGATTACATTATTTCTGTGCTTCTGGCAGAGTGGTTTATGTACAAGATGAGCAAAGTGTATCTCATGACACTCGAGCAGATGCAGATTATGGTGCGCTATGAGTGGGATCAGTACAACTAGAAAAACAGAGCGAAATATAATTTTAGCACTACATGATTTGTGTCAGAGTCAACATATAATTAGTGTGGATGTGCTGATACAACGGGTTCTTCATAATAATGTCATGGTTAGCATTAATTTGTAACTGTTTATTATATTTCCATTAATTCGAACAGAAATCAGAACGCCTATCAGTTCACTCATAGCGCTCCATACTCTCCATCTGTTCGAGTGTCATGAGATACCTTTTCTCATTTTGTACATAAACCACTCTACCAGAAGCACAGAAATAATGTAATCCCACAACACACTTCACCAACGGGTTTTTGCGTCTATTTACGTTCAAATTGATGCATTGCATGGCCCTCTTCTCATTTACAGCAATCGCACCAGTTTCAACATAGCCTCTTTCAAAATGGCAGATATTCTTTTCATCACTTTTAACAGATCATATCTACCATCTCGTATCCATGTATGTTCATTTTGTGTGGTTACAATGACGAATTTTAAAGAAAAAAATTCATTTTCTCATCATGTCCTTAATGTACTGACGTTCCGCATTTGACCTTTCTCGAGCCCTAGTGTCCCAACGTCTGGGACTCTGCAGCTACAATTTTGGCTGTGCGTGTTTCCCGAGGTACTCTACTTATATACGAAGTTTCATGAAAATCGGGCTCTGATAGATACCTAGGGTTCCTTGTAAGTTCAATTTTCACTATTTTAAGTTTATAATATGTGCAAAAGTATCATCATCATCATCATCACAGGTATTCTGCCCTTATTGGCAGGTCATTTGCCGCAACTGAGAATCCTCCATACTCCACGCTCTTCCGCTAACCTCTTCACTTTCATGTATCATTTTTCTGTTTTGATATCGTTCCTTATTTGTAGTCTCCTTCGCTCCCTCCTTCCCTTTCCTGCCTCTAGCACGTCCCTCATGACACAGTTCCTTCTTAGCCAACGTCCTTACCAGTTTCTCTTCCACTTCTTAATCTAAAAATTTTCTCTTCTCCTCCTCCATTTTTAACACCCTCTCATTCGTTTTCCGCTAGACATTCTCTGTGTTCTTCTCCACACCTACATTTCGAAAGTTTTCAGTTGTTTTCCATCATTTTTGCGTAATTTCCATGTTTTTGCCCCATACAGTACAATACTCCACACAGTATAGTGGAAAAGAAAATTTTGCTAGGTTTTTTTTTTTTTTGGAAACTTTCGTAAATGCTAAAAGAAAATTTTGCTCTATTGTTACAGCAAAGTAGAGAAATATGATAGTGTATAATAATAATATGCATACAACTTCCATAATAATAATAATAATAATAATAATAATAATAATAATAATAATAATAATAATAATAATAATAATAATAATAATAATAATAATAATAATAATAATAATAATAACCCTAGAATTCGTAATGATAATAAAAGTTTTTATGATGTTCTCAAAAATACCGAATATTTCAAGGTTTAACCTTAATTCTTCGTCATCCCTAAAATGTATTAGAAAATGCCTACCCCCATTCTGTTGTGAAAGTTGATTAATTGTTTCAAGTTTAACGTCTCTTTCTAGTATCGAGGCAATATGGGACGGTATCTGATGCTTAAGAGTCTTCATCCCGGCGAAATTAAAATACCGCTAATTTTACAGTAATTATGTGATATCTTCAAATAGATAAAAGATAATTGAAATATGGAACAAGAGCGCCCTAGCCAATATTATTTTACATGAGAAACCGTTATCATGACTCACTTATCTGCTTTCGATTTCGAGCCATTTTGAAAATCGGCATTTATTTTCGCGTTTCTAAACAGCTGAGAACGGAAAGCCACTAGGTGACTTGTGATAACGGTACCTCACGCAAAATAATATTGTCTAGGGCGCTCTTGTTCCATATTTCAATTATCTTTTATCTATTTGAAGATATCATATAATTACTGTAAAATTAGCGGTATTTTAATTTCGCCGGGATGAAGACTCTTAAAATGAAATCCGAACTACAACTTGCACTTGGACTTTTTGACCGGGCAGCATTGTTCCGCTACTTCCATCCAAGTCCTTTCTACACAATGTATATAACCAAAAATGATTCAAGCTGAAATTGGATGAAGGCGAAAAATAGTGCGCACATCATTAGAAACAAAGTAAGTATGGATTTTAACAGCAAACTCTTAGCTTTGACATTTGAGTATTCTGACAACGTTTGTGCTACTTGAAACTAACTTATACGAGAAAATATGCCCTATATATATCCAGTTATTTTTGACAGTTTATACATTGTTTGCATTCCTAACTAACTTTAATTTAGTATGGTAAATGTATGGTGTTTGTACTTTAGTACCAAAAAAAAAAAAAAAAAGTTACGTTAATGAAACTATTCAGAACATGTTTGTGGTTACTTGTATAAATGTTTGTGTAATGCTAAACTTTTGCTCATGTTCGTTTCTCAAATATCATCTTTATATGCAAAAGAGAAACGAGACGTTTGGCGTTTTTGCTTTTTATAATATTGCAACCACTGTGAAAGATACTTTATTAATTATTCAGAAGAGAACAGTTTTGCCAAAGTTTTGCATCTCAAGTGGTTGTTATAAGCAAGGATGAGAGTAGTGAAGGTGGTGGAGGGAGAAGACCAAATTGGGGGAAACTGTTTCTCTGCAAGAACACAAAATAAGTCGTAACCTCAAAGCCGCTGTGAAAGCTGTTATCGGCCTTCCCCCCCCCCCCCAAGGTACTGCTATTAATAAAATTTAGGTCAAACTGCATAGCTATATAAGGAGCCTTGTTAAATGTACTGAAACACGATTAATTATGTGTCTAGAAATTCTAGGGATTGGATTTGCTTTATTAAATTGTTTTTGGTTGTCTAATTTTCACTCCGGATGATAGATGTTACTGGCAAGTTAATTTGTGAAGCATGTGGACTTTGTTCATAAAATCTTGAAGTTTCTGATTTTAAAAATAATGAAATGAAATCTTTAAGTTTTACTTCTCGCGGTTATGTCTGTTAGGCTAATGCAGACGGTGATAATGAGAAATAGGTGAAAATGGTGGAATGAAAAAAGTAGGTGGAAACGGGAGAACCCCGAGAAAACTCACGTACACAGTATCTGTCCACCACAAAGCTCATTTGGTACGAGCTTGGATCGAACCAAGGACCCCATGCACCACAGGTGAGCGCTCTATTACTGAGTCACCGCGGAAAAGATTTTAAAAATAAGTAATATAAATGTAACCTACCCCAAAGGTCATTCATACGACCTCGTATGCTATTTTAGATAGGCTAGTTTCAATAGCGTTTACCCCATCAGGATCCTGCCGCCTATAGTCGGACAATTTATCCATGCCGACCAGATGCCGCGGTCGGATTGCCGGCGTCGGACACCGGCGTCTTTCCGCGCGATTTTCGACCGCGACGAATAATTGCCTTGTCGAGCAGTCGGCAAACAGCCGGAATGAGCATTAAATGCGCCGGCGCCGCCGTCGAAAAGAGGCCGGCACAATGAGTCGGCAGAGGGTCGGAAAGAGGCCTTTTTGACTGTTTTGCCGACTCTGACGGTCGGCAACAGTCGCGAAAGAGTCGCCAAAGGGGATTTTATTTTACGATTTTCGACCGCTTGCCACGTTGGCAAAAGGTCGGCAACTTTGAACAAGTAAATCGTCGTGCCACCGTCGACGGCGGCAATCCCTCTTTCCGACCGCGACTTCCTGATGGGGTACTAAAAGGAAAGAAAATGAAAATGAAATATTTCAGTTTGATGTCCCATGATTGTGCCTGTTAAGCTAAGAAAGATGATAATTAAGACAAGTGAATGATGATGAAAATATTGGAGGAATAAGAAAGTGGAAGAAAACGGAACTACCCAGAGAAAATTCATAGACACGATGTTGTCCACCACAAACTTAGTCGGGCGGAATCAATCCAGGAATCCCACACACCAGAGGTAAGTGCTCTAGGAAAATCAAACCATTAAAAATATTTTAGGAAAATCAAACCATTAAAATTATTATTCTTTTACGTGGAAGAAAAAGAAAAGAAAAGAAATAAAATCTGTAAGTTTTACGTTATGCCAAAGGAGACGGTGATGATGAGTGAAACGGTGGAATAATGAAAGCGGGAGGAAACGGGAAACCCCGAGAAAACCCACGAGCACGGTGTTTGTCCACCACAAAGTCCACACGGCGCGAGCTGAGATCGAACCCAGGACCCCAAGCACCGGAGCTGAACGCTCTACCACTGAGCCACCGCGCCCCGCGTGGAAGAAAAAGAAAACAATAATTATTCACATAATTCATGAGCTAAAAAAAGTAAAAAAGATAAGGCATTCAACAACGCTATAGATATGACTAATTTCAACGTCACGATGAAAAATGCTAGTGAATGAAGAAAAGAATAATATGTTAAATCATTTACAAATTGAAACATGACTCCTGGGGGTGCAGTGGCTCAGTGGTAGAACCCTTACCTCTGGTGCATGGGGTCCCTAGTTCAATCTCCACCCACGTAAGTTTGTAGTGGACAACATCGTGTCCGTGTGTTTTCTTGGGGTACTCCCATTTCCTCCCAATTTATCATTCCACCAATTCTTCCATTATCATTCATTTGCTCTAATCATCGTTTTCCGTAGCCTAACGGGCATTACTGTGGGGCGTTAAACTGAAAGACTTAAATTCATATTCTACTTAAAAGAAAAAAGGAAAGAAGAAAAATGAAAAAAACTTCATAATTGAATATATGAAGTTCTATAGGGGCTGCGGTGGCTCAGTGGTAGAGGGTTCACCTCTGGTTGTGGTCCTGGGTTCGATCCCAGTCCCGTCACGTGAACTTTGTGGTGGACAAACACCGTGTGCGTGGGTTTTCTCGGAGTTCTCCCGTTTCCTCCCACTTTCTTCATTCCATCATTTTATTCATTACTCATCATCACCGTCTCCTTTAGCCTAACCGGCATAACCGTGGGACGTAAAACTCAAAGATTTCATTTCGAATTTCTCTACAATTACAAATGGAGCACTGTATCTTTTGCATTTACTTTTAATAAACGCAACTGGACGTTCCATTCAGCTCCTGAACTATATATGAAACCTAGACCTACAACTTAATAATATGGGTTGTGCATAACACACGCTTAATGACATAACCTCCCGGTGGGAATCGAACCCAGATCTTCCGCGTCTAGAGCACATAAGCAATTCATTTAGTCACTAGAGAGCTTTGATGTAATAGGAATAAAACGATGCAACTGGCTTTGTTCAAGAGCGTAAGAACATTAAGAAAGTAGATCGTTTCAAAGATTTTGGATCGATCGTAGATGGTGGAGTAGATGTAGAGTCTTCTTAATATTATTGTGCATACTTAAATTTATCACCAATAATAAATTTAGATAATATTAACGGTGCATTTGACGGAATCAGATTTGAACTACTAAACTTGAATTAGTTGAACTAGTTGAACTTTCGGATATTTGAAAGTTCTGCTACTATCAAAATTTCGGGTAATCTTGAGGATTTAATTTTTATAGAAATTTTGGGTATACTCGAAATTTCAAAATTAACACAATTTCTGGTATTCTAGTGTTCTCGAAATTTTGAGCATCATCCAAACCTTGAATATTACTGACAAAATTGTTATTGTCGCAGCATTACAAAACTTCGTTCGTCGGGTATTCAAAATTTTCGAATGTCACCAAATTTTGTCAACCATGTTTTTTTTTTTGTGTATGTGTGTCTTGAACTCTTCGAATGTTTCTAACATTTCAAAGGTTTCGAATACTTCGAGTATCTCGAACACTTCGAGTGTCTACATTTCGAGTGCCTCGAATATTTTGAGAGTCTCAAAAATTCGATAATTCGATAAAACTAAAATTTTTCATCGACGAAACGGTTTTGAAATTTTATCGAATTGTTATCGATTTTTCGATTATCGGAACGACACTGGATCAAACTTGGCATGGTAGAAGAATTTGACCTGTAATCTGTTGCGCAGGCTTCTAATTCCTAAGTTATGCAAAATACAAGTTCTAAATCAATTTATTGGGCAATAGAAACTTAACAAATAGTTTTAAAAAGTAACTAAAGATCAATTTTAAACAGAAGGAAAACTCAAATGAAGGGCATCTTTTTTTTTTTCACTACTATGTGTATTTCACTTCTTTCTCATTCTTTTCGTCTCTCTCATCACAATTGACTGACACCGTTACTTCCGTACGTATACAAACGTGAGATTAATTTTATTTCCATCACCAGCACATCATGCTAGATATTGCAAGGAAGTTTTAAGAAAAGAAATGAAGTAAGTAAAAGCAGCGAAGATGAAGCCTCTTTTTCCAAGTCTTTAGTGACACAAGCCTTCCAAGAAAAAGTGATTTAATATGTTCTTAATACAACACATTTCATATTTTCTGCTATGACGTAAAACTTAACTTCTTTCACTCTTCTCCACTGGTTTGTACTAAAAAAAAAAAAAAAAAAAAAAAATTCAGCCGGAATATATTGAGGTTCTTATTGTGCATAAAGAATAAGGCAGTTGTTTTCCAAATTGGCTGCACGGACTTATTGAGTCTGCAACGTATTCGATTTATTAGGGCCACGCTAGTAGCCCTTATGTATTGTAATCTTAGTATGTCCGTTACTCCACACAAGAATGTTTGCAGGATTTCCTTCAGGGGGCAAAAGACTGAGACATAAATGCAGTCGCAAATACACAACATTTTGGTATACATGTGCACATAATATAGTATCAAACAACAGTTATTTACTCACACACATATGACCTTATTAACTACAGTAAATAACGTAATACTATAGAATTTTTTATAAATATATTAAACGCTAGAGTATGTAAGTGAGCGAATTAGTATGTCTTGAAATACTTCCAAGAATTGAACAGGTGCACAGGGTGGCTTAGTGGTGCCCTAACCCGCTGGTCTAGTGATTGGTCCCGGGCTTGATTCTCAGTGGAAGAGCTTTTGGAATTTTAAATGTCCGTGATATGTCTGTGTTCGTGTTCCTGTCGTTCAAGGTTACTGAAAATAACTGTAAAATGAGTATAACCGAGTAGAAAATAGAGACAAGTTACTGAAATACGTTTCAATGAAAAAATAAAGTGGCTATTTCTTGCGCCTTTGGTGTACGGATTCCCATGTTCAATTCCTGGTGGGAGATCCTTTGGGATTTTAACTGTCCTCGTTGTTTGTGTGTTCGTGTCCCTGTCGTTATTGGTTACTGAATAAACGAGTTAAATGAAGTAAAAACGAGTAAAACACAGTAATTAGATACTTAAGTTACTGAGTGATTTTCGATGAATTTGTTAACTTTTCTCTAAAAGAAAATGGTAGAGCGCTTACCTCTGGGGCGTGGGGTTTCTGATTCGATCTCCGACAAAGTAAGTTTATCGTGGATAACATCGTGCCCGTGGGTTTTTTCGGGGTACTCCCGTTTCCTCCCATATTCTCATTCCACCAATTACTCCATCATCAATCACTTGCCTTAATCATCAGCCTTCTTTAGCCTAAAGATCATAATCGTGGGACGTTATTCTGAAAGATTTCATTTTGCGAGAACTGAAATCCAAGAACACACTTCCAAGATTTCGTTTTTCAAGAATATACTTCAAAAATCTAGAAGGGAGGGGGGGCTACTAGCTTTCTTGTCCTCCAGTATGAACGGCTATGATTCCACACTATAACTCTTGAACGAAAGCGAAATTTTGAATTCTGTTTATTGTAATATACAACTAGGGAATTATTTCGCCGAGTTCGTTAGTAAAATCAATCCGTTAACACTTTCACTTGTAATGGTCATTTGTATCGATTGAATTCGTTAATTGAGTCAATCCGTTAACATTTTCACGGGTAACGGTGATTTATCTCGATCGAATTCGTTAATGCAGCCAATCCCTTAACGTTTTCCCGGTAACGGTGATTTATTTCGATCGAATTCGTTATTGGAGTCAATCCGTTAACATTTTCACTTGCAACGGTGATTTGTCTGGAATGAATTCGTTAATTGAGTCAATCCGTTTACATTTTCACGGGTAACGGTGGCTTATCTTGATCGAGCTCGTTAATGGAGTCAATCCGTTAACAATTCACCTGTAATCGTGATTTATCTCGATTGAATTCGTTAATTGAGTCAATCCGTTAATATTTTCACGGGTAACGGTGTATTTAACGACAGCTTTCCATTTCATACTTTCTACTATTGAAACAAAGGCAGTGGAAGTTATATACCTCGCCGTTAGATGGCAGCACACATCCTCCAGTGGTTGACATCTACTGGACAAAATTGAAACTTCTAGTGCGTGACCCTGTTTACGCTGTTGGCAAAATTTATTTAGATGCTAATATGAATTAGATTTCAGAATAAAATCAGCAAATCCCGTGTAAAAAGTACTTTTTTCCACCAACTCATTCATAATTCTTCTTTTTCATTAATCATTTGTTTCCGTTAGCTTACAAGGCATAACCAAGGACCTAAAATTAAGAATTTCATTTATTTATTTACATTTATTTTCTAAGTATCAATCAACAATGAACCTATATAACATCGCTACTAACAGAGGACATAAATTAAAATTAATTAATTAATTAATTATGCTTCTCCTTCGTTTTTCTTCCACCATACTTTCCGTTACATCGTTCAGGGTTAGGGGGTTCAGATGTCCCGAATTTAAATAATCTGTGCCCCCAAAATTGTCCAAAGTTTCAAATATCTCGGCTTTTCTCCAAAACATAAGTTAGTATCATTCGCGCGATATTTAAAAAATAATACTGCCTTTATTAGTAATCGACACTCAAGTAATTGGATTCCTGGTTTGATACAAGCTCGCGCCAAGTGCGCTTAGTGGTGGACAAACTCTGTGCGTGGGTTTTTCGGGGTTCTCCCATTTCCTCCCACTTTATTCATTTCACCATGTAATTCACTTCTCATTATCATCGTCTCGTTTAGCCCAACCGGCTTAAACGTGGGACGGAAAACTTAAAGATTTCATTTCATTTTCACTTTCAACTAACTGGAGTAACCTACTCTCTGCTGCTCATTTTCGGTGAATGTTCAGTTTTTATTTAATTATGATATTTCAGAAAAAAACTACTGCGTAACTACAACTACGCTGGAAATTTTCATAGCGTTTTTTTTTTAGTCTGAAAATCTGGAATAACGTTCTTTCTAGGTCTACACAGTTTTGCTTTCCTGTTTTAATCATCTGCAACAACCGTTGTTCTTCTGCATACTATTTGAAACACCTTTTCATTCCTTTTTTTTCTGTTCAACGCAGACAATTCACATTCATTGTAGTCCCATTCGTTCTAATTCGTTAGGAAACTCATCGAATTTGAGTTACTTTACAAATGCACCTCGTACTTTGGATATTAGCCAGTTTGTGCAAGCAGTATTTTATTGAGTAGATTACAGCCTGTCGTTCCGTAATAGTTTTTCGTTAGAATCATATCAGAAAAAAGAAAAAAGGACAGGTTTCTGGAGATTGAAAGTCGAAGGAAAATTTGAATAGGGCAAAAAGAAAAAAAAGAAGAAGAAGAAGAAGAAGACAGTGAATGGATAATACATTGGTAACCTTGGAAGAAGGGACACCATCCGAGAATCGAGGTGAAGTATCTAAAGTTTGGAGACCAGCCAAGAAACAGCATAATCTACCCAAAGATTAAAGAGGACAGTTCTCGTTCATTCGCTTGGTTATGATAGTATAAGGCGTGGAAGGAAAAAGGTTTCTACATTATTTTTTTTTCTTTTTTGTAAGATGTTCAATCTTCGTCTTAAGTGGTTGTTGGACAGAAACCGATAAAAGAGAACGAGGTTACGAAGAATCGAAAATGTTTTGTAGTTTTCGTTCGTTCATAAGAAACCATTCTTCGTATAACCAGCTTCAGATAGATGCTTCTTACAAAAGGATATACAAGAGAGAAAGAACTATCGGTATTTATTCACTCCATTTAGCAAGTAGCCAAGTTGAATAAATGTCGTTCTGTTCTGGCAGTCTTCTGTATAAGACATTAAAACATCAAGTTCAAAAGACTTATACATTCGTATATATATATTGTTCCTTCATCTTGTCTCTTGTCTTTTGTTAAGAAAAGACCGTTTCTGTAAGATTCCAATTGAATAGAAGTACGTATAATCACTTTTATTGCTTAACTGGCTTTGTTTTCTAACTCTTAAAGGCTTCTTCGTATTTGAGTAATTTGGAAAAAGGGAAAAAGTTTAAAAGAAGGACGTAACTCGACTTAAGAAAGAACTATTCGATGCTGCTATAATTTTTCTTTAACGTAAAAGAATCGTAACTGAACTTTTAGACAGTTCAACCTACAGTATTTGTTTAACGGATTTTTGTATAATTGCGTTGCTAAAGGAAAAGGAGGTATGAGCATAGACATTTTTTTTCGTTTATACTTTACCCAGTAAGAGGCGAAAATAATACATAAGAATATCATAATTTATACAATATCAAAGAAAACTTAGGGGCCGCGGTGGCTCAGTGGTAGAGCGTTCACCTCTGGTGCTTGGGGTCCCGGGTTCGATCCCAGCCCTCGCAAAGTGGACTTTGCGGTGGACAAACACCGTATGCGTAGGTTTTCTTTGGGTTCTCCCGTTTCCTCCCACTTTCTTCATTCCACCATTTCATTCATTACTCATCATCACCGTCTCCTTTAGCCTAACCGGCATAACCGTGGGACGTAAAACTCAAAGATCTCATTTCAAAGAGAACTAGAAGAGGTCAATAATTTTTTAAGTATCTGGAAAATATTTTGACGAAAGACGCTTACTGCATCACAGAATTACCATAGCCAAAAAAGCATTCAACAATAAAATAGCTATAGATATACCACATTGACTTGACACCTAGTCTTCCGTTCCAAGCGGTGCTATCGGCTGAAGGAATTCTACTCCCTTAAGGCTTTCTCGCTTAACAACAGCTGAACCCTTATTGGCTCAACGCGTGGGTGTGTCGACGTTGTGAGCTTTAAGTTCGCATTTTTTGCCACGGATCAAGACATTTTGGCAGCACTATAGTAGGCTTACTATTGGACTGAGGAACAAGTTTGTCGAGTGCTATATGTGGAATATTGGACTGTATGGTTCAGAATTTTGGATATTATGGAAGTTAGAGAAAAAATATTTAGAGAGCTTCGAAATGAGGTGTTCGAGGAAAATGGAGAAGATAAAATGGACAGAGTAACAGATGTTTTAAAACGGATAAGAGAGAAGAGGACGCTTTTAGCCAACATTCTTCATAGGAAGACCAATTGGATTGGATATATCTTTCGAAGAAATTGTCTTCTTCGTACCGCAATAGAAGGAAAGATGGAAGAAAACGAGGAATGGAAAGAGGAAGAGTACAACTGAAGAATAGAAGAAAATATTGGGAATTAAAAGAAGAAGCTGAAGATCGAGAAACGTGGAAGAAACATTTCCAGGCCAAACCTTAAAAATAAATAAACAAATAATTTAAAAAAACCTCCTTAGTCCCAGTACCTGCCAAAGGGGAGAATACTTGGTAATGATGATGATATGGTATACAAAATTATTCATTTGTTGTTTTCAATTACCAAACTATATATCATACAATATTTTAGATTGTATGATATAGCACTATGCCATAAATCTTGATCAGTCATGCAATGGTTCGAGGACTACGAAATCCTAGTTCTACCCTTGCCAGCAAACAGACGCGAACTCAGTCCTATTGAGAACTCCTGGAACGATATTGAAAGACAGCTGTCAGCAGAACAATCTCGAAATTTCGCTAACAAAATATTTGTCATTATAATCGAGACAACACCATTCCCGTGAACAATATGTCCCGTTAAATCAACATGTACTTGAGACACTGTAGTGGTCGAATAAAGTGCTAAACTCTGCACACCGTACTTCAATATTTGTAGAACGTGTTCTTTAAACACTTTGTTATAGTATTGGCTTTTTTGATGTTTTATTGAAAATGTGTACCAGAAACGGAAAAATATAGGATATTCTTAAACTTCTGACCGGCATATTATTTATAGAGTTTAAATATACAGTTTATTTCACCACTTGTCTTAGCCAGGGGGCGCGGTGTCTCAGTGGTAGAGCGTTCGCCTCTGGTGCGTGGGGTCCCTGATGCAATTCCAGCTTGCGCAAAATAAACTTTGTGCTGGACAAACATCGTGTTCGTGGGTTTTCTCGGGGTTCTCCCATTTCCTCCCACTATTCGTTCCACCAATGCATTCATTTCTCATCATCACCTTCTCCATTAGCTTAGCTAGCATAACCCTGGGACGTAAAACTGAAAGATTTAATTTCATTTCCTTTTTCTTCTTAGCCAAATGTCTAACCTGTGCATGCTTACCATATACGGGGATTCCTGTGGAGATACTTGCCTCGAAAACAAATCCGACCCCGATTCGGTCTCGATTTACACGGTCTTGTCTCATGTGGCCAATCAGCCAATCAAAATTAATCAATAGGTAAGATCTACAGGCGAAACATGCCCTGTAAAGTTTTGCATTTAGTCTCTCGAGAACTTGAGATACAACCTATAAAAGGCTTTGGCTAGATATAAAGATGACTCTCCTCGCATGTTTGAGTCGTTAGCGCATGTGCTTATAGTGAAGGTTGTCCCGGATTCGACTCTCGGTAAAAGAATATAAACTTCGACGTTGACTCAGTTTAGGCTACCTGAATTAACACCTTAACTACCATGGAATAGCTTCCATTAAACATCACATGGAGACACTAATCGAAGATAAGGGCAAGGAATGTGTTAAGAGTCGGTGAAGATCTTTGGTGAAGAAGAGCTCCTCGGGATCTGTGTGATTACCATATCATACATGATTTTGATGCAGAACACTTGGATTCGATTTTCGGTGGAAGGTAAGATACTTAGGATCCCACGTTAAGCTGTAGTCTCTACGTCTCGCGTAGCTGAAAAAGAGATACTAAACTTCAGTTCAATCAACTTCACTAAAGAAGACTATATATGAGGCCTGTGAGAAAAGTAAAGATACAAACTCATTTGTAGGTTAGGACAAAAATGTCTACCAAAGTTGGCAACACTAGAAGTAATACATGTCCATATAACGAGGATTGGTAGTGATTCGTCAGCGTCAGTGCCGCGCTGAGTTTTGAACGAGGAGCGCGAGTTGGAAATGACAACAGCAATACCGAATCTCTCCAGGTATGAAGTGCGCAATGTGATCTTGCTTTTGCAGACGCAGGAAAGCCATCTTACGTTAGAATGTGGCTGAATGTGGCGAAGTGGTACATGCCTTCGCAGAAGGTCGATGTGATACTCACGATGAAACGAGGAACGAGAGGCTGCTCATGTTTACTAATGACCTTCATAATCGCATTGAAGCAGAAAATACGTGTGAACAGGCGGGTGACAATTATTCTCAGAATTATGCGTCCTGAGTTTCAAGAAACACTATTCATAAATTACGATTGAGTGAGAATACAAAAAGTTGTGACCACGCTGGGACACACTGGAGAGGAAGATTTATTCCTGGACTTCATTGTGATAAGTGGTGAAACATTTTAGTGGAATACACTTTGATAATGATGATGGCATCAGGAATGAAGACACAGTGTGGTTTCAGATGCAGGCGTCGGATTTTTACGATTCTGAGATTACGATTGTTCCAGGTTTGAGCAAATGTTTGGAAAATGGTGGTACTTAGTGGAGAAATAGCCTCTGAACCAATGTATCCAGTATAACTTTCTCTGGATCCAATACATTTCTTGTATATCATTTCTTGTTTGTATCTTTACTTTCCTGTGAGAGGAAACGGTAGAACACTAAGAAAACCCATAGAATCGATGTTGTCTATTACAAACTCACATGTCCTGGGATCAAATCAGGGGTCCCTCGCACGAAACGTGAACGTGCTACCACTGAGCCAAGATAACCTTATCATGTGCCCATAGAAGTCGACAAGATGTATCTGAGATCCACTACTGGGACACGGTTCATCAATTACAAAACAAACAAACAAAATTTCCTTTCATATTATCTTCGACTTCCTATGATATACCGAGATATGTCTTGCAGATTTTTTTCTTTTTTCCTTCAGTCTGAAAATCTGGAAAATTCTAGTTGTACTTCGGAAGCGAGATTACTTGCGAGCTTGGGAGCCTTCTTGTTGAAAGTTTTCCCACTGGGAGAAGTTTCACAATACATCAATTTACTTTCAGGGTGCTCTCACAGACAACTCACTTTCTTCATCTTCTTCTTTCTTATACTTTCGTCCCTTTTTAAACTCAAAGAGTTTCTGGGTTGAAATCAGTTTTTTAAAATCTTTTTTTATACAATCGATCAAAGTTATTACATTTATCTACATATTTTCTACGTTTCTAGTTGAGAGCTAAATTGATTTAAAAAAAAAAGAAAGAGAAAGGATTTATTAATTGTTTTTTAAAGTTATTGTTTTCTTTCTAGTTTATACAGATAAAAGAAAAATAGTTAAAAAAGAGATCACAAAGAACCATCTTCTATAAAATATCTTAAGAATTTGGGAAGAAAGATGCCTTTTGTAGATGCAAGAAAACGAACTACATTATTTCAACCTCCTTCTCTCGACAAACCCCTTTTCTTTCTATTTTTAAATAAAAAAAGAGACAAAAAACCTTGCATTTCGGGAAGACTTAAAAGAATCTGGAAGTTTCTCTTTAATCTTTTCGGAACCATAGATGCTTTTTATATAAAATTCATTGGTTATTAACAAACAAGATGACATTTTTATGGAAACTTCAAATCTATGATAACATCGAAAGTTTCTACCTAGGTACTATTAAAAAAAAGCGAGTTGAGTTGATTTTGAGTTTTACGTCCCGTTCAGCAGCGAGGCTATATGAGACGTGGACATACTGATTAACATGGAATCCGAAACACATGAGCTCCCACTGGAAATCGAGCCCGGTTCCCCCAAGCCAAAAGCGCGTACGTTAACGGCTTAGCCACGAAGGAGCCCTTTAAAGAAAAACAATTTTACTATTTGTCCGTTGTTTTCTTACAATGAAAATGTTTTGTATGTTGTATGCACGCACCACTCATTGTGAAAATTGCAACACCAGGAAAGATACGTGTAAGAGGTATGAAATTTATACTACAGATTCATTACACTTCAATTTCAGAACAGTACATAGCACCTCAAACATTGATTAAATAAGTATAGAGTGAAGCCTGCACATCCTGGAAATCGAATCTCTCTTACACGTCGTGGTAGTCTAATATAACAAGCTTTGGATAGATCCCTGAGGGATTCCCTGCAAAGTCACTTAAATGCAAATCCATACAAGACATCAAAATTGTCTGGGACGCGATAAGCTTCTCGTCCCGTCTCGTCTCAAAAATGAGACGAGAAGTTCCTTTTTAAATTCGAGACGTGACGAGAGATTTCACAAAACTCGTGGGCGCCCGAAGATGGTGCGCGGTGTGCCCCGGTCCCCATGGCTCTCGAAAACAACTTAAATGGCTAAAAATTTTCTTAATACAAAAAAGTTATATACCAACTAGGAAGATACCCCCCTATAAAATTTTCTTCGGGCGTCAATGGTGGGTAACGCTAGTTCCCTCAAGTATTAGATCTCAAGCAAAGTTTTTAACGTTCATGATTCATAAATATGAATATAAAAACAATAAATTAAAATGATTGTATATAGAAACACAATGAAAAGCCTTTATTAATGTTTAAATATACACAAATCATTAAACAATATACTCCAATAATAAATATGATTTAAATGTTAATTCACTCTTAATGTTGTTATATCACTTCTCGTGACGCGGAAGGGTTTTGATAACTTCTCGATGAAATTAAGAAAAAAAAATCAAGGCATAAGTTTTGATCAAAAATTTACAAAATGGGACGAGACCAGATTTTTACTAAATTTACGGGATTAGACAAGGAAACTTTATTTCTCTTCTCTTGATCAACACTAATGCCAGGTGAACGTACTGGCCAGGTGAACGGCGGTAATTTTCATTCATTCAAAAAGCTTGCACATTGCGGGATGTATGTAGGCGGGTATTGTCCTGTTGAAGTATGGCATTCGGAGTAATCTGAAGGAAGAACGTAAAATGACCTGGACTTCTTTAACTTTCCTCATGTAGCGGTCACTGATGATCTTATCCTTCCAAAAGCATGTGTTGTACGTAATTGCACTCTACACCATTAGATGTCTTGCTCGTTCGCTATGATAATATTGATAGATTACGCTCACCACGATAGCGTCTAATGCGTACACAGCTATCGCAAGTTAGGCTGAAGCGGCATTCATTACACCAGCAACAGTGATCACACGCCTATTGTATTCTGAGGCGTTTGTAGTTCTGGAACAATGCAACCACACCAGTGAGATTGTTCTGATTTCCGGTTAACGCAGGGAGCTCATGTGGTTCGGATTCCACGTCTCATATAGCCTCGCTGCTGAACGGGACGTTAAACTGAAAATCAACCCAACCGGTTAACGCATACTTTTCAATTTTGTGTTTTGTTTTGGTTGACACTGGGTTTGTAGTTTTTCCATGCTTCTGTGGATACGTGATTTATGAGTTGTAATTGGTTGATTGATTTGCAGTTTAGCGTCCGTTTCCGCACCGAGGTTATATGAGACGTGGATCTACATCTTAACATGGGATCCGAACCACACGAGCTCCCACAGGGAATCGAACTTCGGTCTCATGCGCGAAGACGCGCACGCTAACCATATATACAGAGAAAAAACATATGTGATATACGTAAAAACGTAGGTTACATGCGTAAATCCTATAGTTTTTGAACTTCACGTACGACTAGGGGCTACTACAACAAATGTATAAATGAAAACATATGTTTTATAATACTTTCCGTATAAGTGTTCCATCTATACGTAGGCTACTTTCTGTATGAAAGAAAGAATTGTATACAGGCGGTCAGGATCTCCAATGCAGATGGACGTATATAACATATAGTTGACGTATGTGACATACGTATATATATGTAGGGCCTATATATGTATATAAGACTATTAGATGCCAGGCATCCTACAGCGGCATGCTGTTACATCTAAGAAGGAAAAAGTCAATATGTTTGTAGCATATGGATAACATATGCTTCGTACAGATTTCCGTAGAAACATATGAATGCCGTATTTTTGTACAATATACCGCTGTCCGGATAACGTATTTTCTCAATGTAGCTATGAGGGATCTTGAGCTGTGATTCGTAGGTGACATGATGTTTATATATATATATATATATATATATATATATATATATATATATATATATATATATATATATATATATATATATATATATATATATATATATATATATAAATTCTAAATATTTTATCTGTGTGAAGGTGGTAGGGTCAAGGACCCGCTTCTCTTATACATCATTTGACATTGGTGATGCGAAGAGCACTTTTTTGTCTTTCTTTTCGTTTTTATTTAGAATATTGTGCGTCTTTTGATTTTAATGTAGCTATTGTTGGTTTATTTTTAACCTGATTGTGTAGAATTTAAAAGAAAATCCTTTCATTTCTGCTTGTACTTTCAGTGGTTTTCTTTCAGAAGTATATTTAACTCATCAACGTATCCGTAGTCATGTATTTAATATCAATTTTTGGTTAGTTTAGGTAGCACATTAACTAAGGAAATTTGTCCACAAAATCCTCAATTTGTTGTTTCTTTGTTTGGTTAACTGATTTGTGCGCCATCTTGTATGAGGAAAACATTGTATTATAAAGTTTGTTAATAATATTAGTTTATTAATAATGGTGTAAAGCCCATTTTACAATACAAATAAGAAGTAAACATGAAAATAGAGTGTTAATAGGAGATTGACACGACAAGAATGTAGTAACAATATCTACTATAATCTCACAAACAATCTTGGGAATCTCTTAAGGGGATTTTTTTTGAATACCGCACTGTGTCTAGTGCTAGTACCAGAAATTCCCAGTAGATGTCCTTTCTTGTTCAAGAGTTAGTTGTTTGCTCTATAATAGTATGGGTAGTTGTAGTAAGATGTCCCTTCTTATCCCACGGGAACTAGCTGTAGCCTCGGAGAGTTTGTTTGTAGCAGACCATAATTAACTTAGGAGAAAACGTGTTTAGAAGCACAGCACGTACAAGTTTTAATCAAGGGGTTTGCCAGCATTATCTTAGAAGCAAAAAACTCCAGATCCACAAGAGAGTCCACAAGCAAATAGACAACGAGTTTACAGAACAGAACTCTACCAGGAAAAAAAAAAACAAAAAAAACATGGAAGATATGGGCGGGGTGAAAAGGACCGTTTCCAGATATATTTTTTTCTTTTTAACAAATGATATCAAAGGGGACCTTTATCCCTTTTAAGCATAAATTAACTAATAATATCGTTGTGACTTCACATAACATTAGCATGATTCTGGTCTTCCATATTTTTTACACTGGAATGATAAAAAAAGGTCCAACTTTTAGCTCACGTATGCTCTAATAAAGTGTATACCAAAATGCTCATTTCATTTCTTTTCTTTTTGTTTTTACTTCGGATTAAACTGAATCAGATAATGCTACCTACAAGTAGGTCAGAAAGAACTAACAACCATATCACCAATAAAAAGTGCTCACGTTTAGATACAGTCCTAATTGCACATTTTATATTAATTTGAGGATTCTGAATCCAATAGAATTATGGGGGCGCGGTGGCTCAGTGGTAAAGCGTTCACCTCCGGTGCTTGGGGTCCCTGGTTCGATCTCACCTATGGACTTTGTGGTGGACAAACACCGTGCTCGTGGGTTTTCTCGTTTCCTCCCACTTTCTTCATTCCACCATTACGTTCATTTCTTGTCTTCGCCGTCTCCTTTAGCCTCACTGGCATAACAGTGGGACGAAAAACACAAAGATTTCATTTTCCAATAGAATTATTTTTAAAGTTATGAAAATATGAGAAAAATTACCTCAAAGTTGACATTTTTGAAGCACCGTTTGCCAATAGTAAAAAGTGTACACTCTTGGATATATATTTCTAATTATAAGGGGCACTGTGGCTCAGTGGTAGAGCGTTTACATCTGCTGCGTGGAGTTCCTGCATCGATCCCCGGCCAAGTAAGTTTCTGGTGGGCAACATCGTGCCCGTGGGTTTCCTCGGGGTACTCCTGTTTCCTTCCACTTTTCATCCCACCAATTGTTTCATCATCACTCATTTACCTTTACCATCGTCTCTCGTAGCTTAAACGGGATAATCGTGGGGTATTAAACTGAAATATTTCATTTCATTTCTAATTATACTGTCTGCCTCTACACTACTTTGAGAATCATAAACTACTTTTAAACACGCATCCATGGAGTGCCTTGTCAGATGATTTCAAACGGAAACTTGTATAAACGTAAATATTTCACGGTTCCTGAAATATAGGGGCGAAAGACGTGTTAAATTACCTTCATTAAGTGGAAACTGTGTTATGCGGAGAACGGAAATAAAGAAGAGCATTTGAACGGAATCATTCAAGTTCCGGGTTGCAGCATCTAGAAAGTTTTTAGACATGCATTGAGAGGTAATATATATAATAGACTAAGTTGTCAGCGAAACAGATAGTGATGTGCAAACCGGAACAGACACAATGGATGTTTTAAAGCAGAATAGGAGATAGAGGAAGAAGAGAAATATGGCATTCGGCTGAAAGAGGAGTGTAGGTAGGGATGCGCACGAGACGAGTCGAGACAGGATTTTCCTTACAAAATTTGAGTCGAGACACGGTTCTTCCAATAGAGAAATATACATTTTTCGAGTCGAGACATCACTTTTACAGCATATTTTCGAGACGAGATAGCGACAAATCTTGTCTCGTGCGCGTCCCTAAGTGTAGGGTAAAGACTTATCAAGATGGTAGAAAAAGTTTAAAGGTATTGCAACAATTTGCCTAACGCCAAAATGACGCTGATATATATTTGGTATGGTTTCTCAGGTTGTAGTGTCTGTGGAAAGTCGAGCAGTTATGCAGTAATGTGTACAGAAAACTCTCCTTGATCATGGGAAAAATAAAGTTAATGTGCGTATAGCATTTTTTCTATTCATTGTAAGGTTTGCGTGTATTAACTCGTAGTAGAAATAAATAATGCAAATTGACTAAGATACATAGAGTATATTTTATCTTGATATGTCCACAATATACTTGATTTTTTGGCATATGTTTATCTTCGTTAACCGGAAACCTATCTTTAACGAAAATTTTTGCGAGTTACCTTCGATTCCGCTAAAGACAATTTTTACTGTATATCAATTTTGATGTATTTTCTTCGTGATTCCATGGACAGATATGTTTACAAATAGTTCCCTTGGATTTACTCACAAGGAGACTTACGGAAGTATCACTCACCGATCTGAATGAAACTTTGCATACTTGTAGAACATCAAAAAATAATCGACACGTACTTTTTGTTTCGGCAATGGTGAAGATTTAAGGGTAGAAACCACCCTTTGAACGTTAGGAGTGGTCTCCAAGTATAGACAGAAAACAGCCATTTAATATAGAAGAAAGCACACTACCAGGGACGTTTTA
This sequence comes from Thermobia domestica, assembly GCF_964235325.1. Lineage (NCBI taxonomy): Eukaryota > Metazoa > Arthropoda > Insecta > Zygentoma > Lepismatidae > Thermobia > Thermobia domestica. The sequence continues at coordinate 33,846,477 of NC_137468.1, forward strand.
GGACAGATAATTCAGAATCTGATGTCAAAATTACAAAATTCAAAATGGCGGGTCCAATATGGTAATTACAATTACAAAATGTCTTTTGGTTTGAAATTCTCTGTGGTTACCCAAGAATAATTATAGTTGGCAGGGGTTACTACGAGAAGGTTGCAGACCGATTTGAAATCCCTCTCTATTGATTTGAAACACCTTTATTTTAACGGAATGCTTGATTAAAGTGAGTCTCTGCACCTCTCGGGGTACTTATGTGTAGTGAGTCCCCTCGCCTTTCATTATGTCAGAACTTCATATATCCTCAATTGTTATAATTATGAATTTACTAAAAAACGCTTCACAGTACTGATATTTCGTAAAAGAAAAGAAAAAAGAAAAAATGGCATAAACATTGGAAAACGCTTCACAGTAATGACATTTCGTAAAATAAAAAAAAATAAAAAATAAAAAAAAATTGGCATAATGATGCATAAACATTCTTTAGACCAATCTCACCTTATTACAGCAATAACTGTGACAAATCGCAAAATGCAACACAATCTTCTTCAAAATAACTGTTTCTGTATCACGCATACCTAATAAGATTTGCAAATCTGGGAGAAGAAAACTGATTATGAATCAGTGATTTGGATCTAAAATATTACGGAGATGTAAATTTATGTTATAGTTGTAGAGGACAATATCAGTAAAATATCTCAAGAAGTTTTTCTACGACCTAAAGACGAACACATCAAGAGGCTGAATCCTACCACTTGTTGGTGCTGAATGGTTTTTATTTTGAGGTACTCTTTTATTCGTAAAATAGGTTGAAAAGTTGATTAATTGTGACCACTCCACGAATCTAATAACAAAATGAAAAAGAATAATTGAAATTTTTGAGTTTTACGTCCCACAATTATGCCGGTTAGGTTAAAGGAAACGTTGATGATGAGAAATGAATGAAATGGTGGAATGAAGAAAGTAGGAGAAAATGTGAGAATCCCGATAAAACCCACGAACACGGTGTTTGTCAATCACAAAGTTTACACGGCTCGAGCTGGGGTTAAACCCAGACCCCATGCACCAGAGGTGAACGCTCTACCACCGAGTTACCGCGGCCCCAGTAACAAAATGAACTTTGCATTAGACGCTGGGAGAAAGACCCCTTGAAACCATAATCTCACAAGACCTGATGTTAATTTTCCCGAATTTGATGAGGGCCAAATGTTCCATTCTTCTCCTGCAAAATAATTAAGAACGGTGATAACAGAACACCATTTTCAGAAATTAAAGGCTGTATGGTGTAGCTGTGTGTCATTGATTTATTGACTGTCGCACTTTCTACTGTTTGTGTCTCTGCAAATGCTATAGTGAGAGATGCAGAGACTCACTTTAATCAAGCATCCCACTAAAATGAGTAGAGAAAGTGGTTCCAAATTGGTCTGCAACCTCCTCGCAGTAAACTCTTAAACTATAATTGTTCTTAGCTAACTACATAGAATTCCAAATCAGAAGACATTTTGTAATTGTAATTATGTGGGATCCGCCATTTTGAATTTTGTAATTTTGACGTCAGTTTCTGAACCAGCTGTCCTAAAACCCTCTCTGGCAGTATGTTTTCTTTTAAATTAAATGGTTGTTTTCTGTCTATGCTTGGGAGACCACCCCTAACGTTCAAAGGGTGTTTTCCACCCTTAAATCTTCACTATTGCCGAAAAAAATACGTGTCGATTATTTTTCGATGTTCTACAAGTGTGCAAAGTTTCATTCAAATCGGTGAGTGACACTTCCTTAAGTCTCCTTGTCAGTTACTGCACCTGCAAGTGACCTGATAATAATGGCAGAATACCTATGATGATTGTGATGCCATAGAGCAAAAACGAGAAGCTAGTTTTTTTTTAAAAAAATCGATTTTGCGTTCCAAGAATAGGTGACATCTTCTCTCTTCACTCTCTATTAAAACCGGAAGTTCCGGTTTTAACGTTGATCGCTATAGATTAAATTCGGTAATAGATAGTGAGAATCAGTTTCCTGCACTCAATTAGGTGAACCAAGATATTCCATCTCCATTCTAATCTCTCTACTAAAACTGGAAGTGGTAGAAATCTACTACCACTTCCGGTTTCAATGTTGAGAAAATATCACACCACACAAAACAAACCCCTTCACGTGATGTACACGTGACACCACTACTTGTTAAAACAAAGAGTTCGGGAAAAAGCAAAATGTTATCTTTGAGTTTTATGTCCCATGGTTATGCCGGCGAGGCTAAAATAGACGGTGATGATGCCAAATTAATGGAAGGGTCGAATGAATAAAGTGGGAGGAAACGGAAGAACTCCGAGAAAACCCATGCACACGGTTTGGGAAAAAGCATATGGGGGTTGAATCTATTCTTTCTCTCCTCTTTTACAGCCTTGTATTTTTTGTACGTTAAATTAAGTTATGGTTATAAGTACCATTGCATACTTGAAATATTTTTTTCTCTCTTAAAAATAAGCATTAAGAACATTTTTTATTCCTCTTTCGTTTTAATTTTACATTTTCTTCCGGAAAGAAATACCAATCTGAAATATGGTAGCTAGCAGTTTTTGCTGGAAGCTAATATTATTACTATTTTCCTTGTTTTTTTTTTTTTTTTCAAATCTAATTAAGATAAGTTCACATTTTTCTCCCGCTGTTTTCCTTGCTTTTTCTTTTCTCCTTGTTTTGTTTTCTTGACATTTATTTTTTTAAAAAAACGGAGAGAGAAGTTTTTAATTCTGTAATGAAGCAATCAGTTACATGCAGAGCAGAAAGCAAACAGGAAAAAAAAAAGGTTTCTCGTTTAGTTTTTATTCTGGTTCTAAATATTTTTTTTTTATATAAATATAGACCAAAGGGCAAAAATACAAATGAGGAAAATGTGAAATAACAGAGCAACGCAATCAAAATGAGAGATTTAAAAAAGATGAAAAAACTGGATGTTAATGAGTTCAGTAATTTTAATGGTAATTAAAGGAGAAAAATATTCATTGTTTTGCATTTATTTTTCGTAATTAAACAAATGGCTAAAGGAAAATGTGAATGTTCATTTTGAATTAAGAAATTTGAAATGAATATAGCACCTTCATTTTTGGCGGAGCAAACGGTTTATTGTAAATTAAGGTTTTCTGAATTCTAACAAGGATAATTAAAAAAATCTACAAGAAAACATACTGAGAGAAATCGGTTATCCGGACAGCGGTGTATTGTACAAATATAGGGAATCCTTATGTTTACTACGGAAATCAATACGGAGCATACGTTATCCATATGCTACATACTTTTTCCATTTAGATGTTACATCATGCCGTTGCAAAATGTATGACATCTAACAGTTTTTCGGATATTACGTACATATACGTATGTAACATACGTCAGCTATATGTTACATACGTCCATCTGTAGACCTATGTGAGATCCTGACCGCTAATATACAGTTCTTTCCTTTGTACGGAAATAGGCCTACGTTTATTCGGAACACTTTTACGGAAAGTACGTATAAAATATATTTTTCCAGTTATACATCTGCTGTAGGTTAATTCCAAAAACTACAGGATTTACACATGTAACCTACTTACGTATACTACATACATGCAACAGTTGAGTTTTTTTTTTTTAAATTTAATGTACTATGCTTATGACCTTTGGGCTAAAGGAGACGGACTATTAAGTAATAAAAGTAAATTATTTTTTTTTTTTGCATTCCTACGGAGAATCGAACCCGAGACCACGTCTACCAAAAGTACACGTGCTTACCACTATTTTTTTTTTTTTTTTAAGTTTGTCCCAATTGGAACACTAGTCTCCATGTTAATCTATATCTATAAACACGACATGGACACGAACATAGAAATGTCGAGGACAGTTAAAAACTCCGGTCATACTCTTCCGAGGTACTGGAATCCAAACCAGATGAACCCCGATGAGTGTGCTCCTGGTGCAGAAAAACATAGTTTTGGAGGGAGGACAGGAGGAACGCCAGTCTAATTATAAGGTATTGTGTTAAGTTTCACAGCAATTACGTAATTGCTTGTGTTCTTGTCGAATGGGATATATTGCTATTTCTCCATACGCCAAGGAAACTTACAAGTTTATTTTTGAGTTTTACTCTCTGTGAATTTGTGGATTAACCGTTAAGAAAAATAACAACATCCTTAAGGCATTAAGGGAAGGAGACACCACAGAAGTTTTCCATAGCAGAAATTACCATGTTTTACGGGTTATATGATCCAACTAAACCAGGGCACAAATAGGTTAATTGTCGCCCGGGGCAAGAACTCGCCTTAGCGACCCCATGACCAACCAAAGCAAAACGCGCCCCCAGATATTTGCCGAATTTTTTGCCCTCCCAATTCAACGTCCAGGGCACAAGCTCTATTTCCCCCCTAGTTTCATCATTGAGCAGGACCCGCAAAAGGGGTCCCCACATTAAATTTAAAACATTACATGTAGATATACTGTATACAATAATAACAAGAACACTTGGAGAGTGTAGGCCTCCGCCCAAGGGTCATGAAATCGAAGTGGAAACCTGCCCCTACATAACCTAGATAAAAAGCAGAAAAACCTTATATGAGAAGTGTGAAATTTGTATATTTTATAGACAAAGTCAGTCACGAACTGTGTGACCCCTGAGTTGTCCGAACTCTTCCTTGAGTAATTCCGTTGCATAAACACATAAATAAATAAATAGCAATGGAATACACCGACGTACCACCACCAAAGGAAGTCTATGTTCAACTCTGAGCGACTAAAGTGATGATCGCGTTTATTTGGGATTAGCATGGGGTATTAACACTTGCTTCCCAGAAAAAGGGTACCACAATTACCAGGATATACTATGTCTCACTGCTGCGAGCGTTGCAGGAGTCTGTGAAATTCCAGAGTGTGGCATGTAGGGAAAAGGTGTCCGCCTCCTGGAAAACAACACACCTGTTCACTGCTCGAATTTTAGCCAGACAGATACACGACCCTTGGTAGTATGAAATCCATCATAATTCGCGTACAATAACGTATTTTGGACCACTACACCTTACTTCACGTTCGGACCTATAACACAGCAACGATGCAGAATGACGAGCTGTATACTACTTCATGACCTACAGAGTTATGCAGAATTACACATGCAAAATTTCTGTGCTCTACGATATGTAGAAGTCGGTCAGGGTAAAACTTTGTCGCGCACCTCTCGTGAGCCGGCAAATCCCAAAGAAATCACAAATGTGCAAATTACTCAAAAACTATTTATTTGCAATTCGCGGTTCGTACAGGTGAAAATGTTCCAAAGTACTTGTAGAATATCCCCTTGCAAGGAATACATCGAACGCGAGGAATGCGAAGTTGCGGGGCTGAATTTGGATTTAAACACCATCGGAAGTGTCACTGTAGTGGTTTTTCAGTGACCCCGAAAACTATGGATTTGACACTAATATTGGTCATTTTCGATCATTTTAAAATATCTTTGCCTCCTCAAGTTGCACCGTCAAAGCGAAATGACAAAAACCATCTCAGGTCAGAACCAAATTTATGTTGAAAATTTGATCGAGATTGGTCGGGTGTTTCAAGAGTTCTTAAGTCACAAAGACAGTCACTGTCATTTATATATATATATATATATATATATATATATATATATATATATATATATATATATATATATATATATATATATATATATATATATATACCTTCCCCTTCCCTACATTCACCGTCAAAGTAAAATGATAAAATCCATCCCAAACCTGAGCCTCATCTACGTTGAAAATTTGATCGAGATCGGTCGAGTGGTTCAAGAGATTAGGTCAAAAACATAGTGACTTTCAATTTTATAATATAGATTACATATGTATATATGGAAGCACCATAATGTTTTAAGTGCTTAGGTCCTCGAGATTCTTAATATGGGACGAGTGACGAAGCGTACTATGAGGCTCTGAGGCCGGCCCTACCCTGTTTTCTAACATATATCTTCTTTATCTTTGGTTTCTTACAAAATAAAGTCAATACTTCAACATTTCGTTCTTTTTTTTCGGTAACAAATTAGTAGGTTGGACTCCTTCTGTCTGAGCCTCACCAGGTCGCTAGACAGGCATACGGGCTATGCTGCTTATGGGGCGTTTACACTTACAGTTAGTCGATTTGCGTTCGATTCAGTTGAATTGACGTCACTTTCAACTTAATCGACCGTGTAAACGGGACTTCAACTTAATCGCTTGTTGATCGAAGGCGACTAATCGACTGGCAACTGAATTAAAAGACGTTCTATTTTCTGTGGTTGAAATAATTGAACACATCCATCAATCTGATTCGGCTTAGTTGCTTCGATTTAGTGGCAAATGCAGCGAGTCGATTTAGTCGTGCGACTAAATCGACTAAGTGTAAACGCCCCATTAGGGAGCGAAGCTATTATCGCTGGAAATTGCACGCATTCTTGGAAAGGTGCAAAGGCTCGCCTCTGGGAATTTAGTTTCGGCGTTGAAGGCGTCTTTCAATGCTTATATGCTATAAAATGATTTTCTTAACACAGAGTAAATAGTTTCTGTGTAGAATTATGTATTTCTGTTGGTAATAACTTGTTAAATTTAGGTATATACTTTAAGGAGTCATTCAGAGCAGCTGTTTTTTTTTTTTTTTTTTTCCTACATGGAGCCTGTTCCATAATAGCTTGTTGAATATAAGTTTGATATATTAAACGTACGTATAAATTTGCCAAACGCTACTGTACAGGATTAAATAATATTTGTGTGTAATGCTAGTTAAGTTTTTCATTTCATAGAATCAGTGGGGTATTCACGATTTTGCTTCGGGGGACTTTGCTTATCTGAGTAGGAGCTTTGCAAACTTTATTCCTGGAAATGTGAAAATTCTGCAATATACAGTACATAAAATAATAAAAAAAAATCGATAAAATTTTGATGAATGCTTAAGCCCGGAAGCCACCCTCTTAAATATGCCACTGCGTAGAATACAATATTAAATATCTTGCGTAGATTCAAATGAAGTTCCTTCATTAGTTCTTTCTAGTGAAGTAATTATCACGTGATGCATTAATTAAATGCAGTATTGTAGAATACTTACTTTAAAGTGGGAGATGCAAGTAAGAAACGCTTATCCAAGAAATTTGACAGCTAACTGTAAGAATATTCTTTCTTTTTCTTTCCCTCCATTTTCAAATATGCAGGAAATGAAAACAGCAAGTTAGGAGGAAATTCCGCTCATCCCCCCCTGCAAATTCTGCACAGAACCAAATATTAAGTATAGTTCAAAATATTTGTAGTGAAGTTAAATGAGAATATTGTATTAATACATTCTGACTATAATGTTAAACATTTTATGATATATTAAATGTTGGCAGGCCTACCCTACTTCTGTTGTTACGCTTCGCCACTGTTTGCGTTTGATTCTGTGTACTGGGATTCCATATTGCTGTCACGTATTCTACTTTACACCTTGTGTTTACTTGATTTAGCCGGGTTATATACGACTACTTCTTTCCCTTATATAAGCATTCTGTACCAAAGACTTCATAAGATAGAAGTTTAACGAGTATTGTGTGCAATATTTAAGTTGTAAACATTTTGTTGATTATTGTTCTAAAATAAAACATTTCTTTCTATGTCCAACTAGCTTTGCTTCAAGGAAAACAATTGAAAACAATTCTTTGCGGTTAAATCGTGGTGAACGCGGGAAGCTGTTGATGAAAGCGCTAACTGATAAATCACAGACAATACACACTTTTATGGATAAAACAGACGCTGTGGGCAAGAAGTTCTGCTCGTGTGGCTAGAAACGGTAAGTTCGTGTGGCTAGAACGAAGAACACCTAAATGCTGATGATCACAATGAGGTTTTCGAACTATCAGATGCAGATACAGATTGGTTCCGCTCAGTACGTTTTGTAAGCATTGTTTTGAAAAACGAGTGATCATGAAGAATGATTATCTAGATACTTCCCAGAAAAGACTACTCGCAGAGAATAAACAATTGAATGCATGATCGAGTTGAGAATAAATTACTACCGGTACGCTCTCTTAGATATACAGAGTGGGCCAAAAATAGCCTTAACTTTGTAGATATTGCAATGACTTGTTCGGTAGAATCTAAATGATAAGTCCAGGATTTGAATCCTATACCTTTAATTACAAAATAAAGTCTTATATAAAAATCTACAAAGTTCTTGTAAGTATTTCAAAGTCTATAAAATGTTTTTTCACTGTAGAAAACATCTTCGGCACATAAGGTGGCCTCTGATCTGAAGGTTATATGTCTTAGCCCAGAGCGGCGTGAGATAGTAATTAAAGGATATTTCATTTGCTCATGACAGCTTCCGAAGATAGTGTAGTTAAGGATTACCCGTTTTGCTCATCGTAGCCTCAGGAATAGGGATTAAAGGAAATCTCCGTAACCCATAGCGGTCTCGGGAGACAGTTTATGTAGATTAGCGATCGGCACTGTTACTAATGACTCTATCCTCTTGGGGTCCTCTTTTATGGACATCCTCTTGAAGAAGAGGCTCTTGAGGGGATCGACCTTCTTCATTTTCCTTCCAAAATCTCTTCGTGTCTTCCTGATAGCCTCCTTCCGTCGTCTGCTGCTGTTTATGCTTGAACACAATAACACAAGTTCATGGTAGGAGCATGCGTTCATAGTAAACACACGTTGTTGCTTATGCGTGAGGGTATGGAACTTTATACCACACACAGCGGGAAAAAAATCCAAGATTTTTTTTTTGGATAACGTACACAGAAGGTGCATTGTCATGCAGTAGGAGAGTACGTGCTTTGATCACAGCAACACTAAAACACTGTAAAATAATAATGATAATAACATTATGAGTCCGTCCCATCTGAGCAGGATCAGGCCACAGATATCACTTCCCTCAAATTGTATATGCATTGTACAGTACATTTATGTAGACTGTATTTGTTACAATCCTATTTGTTCAATACTGTGTATATTCTATCATTTAATACTTCACTTATCTTTAAAAAAAAATAATCTTGTAAGTTCACAAATCGACTTCTTTAAACATTTCAACGTGTTACGAATCTTTTCATAACACTGTAACATGGAGTACGACACAAAAACTTATCTGAATCAATTTCAATTTCAATAAATACTTCTGAAATGCACTTCTTTTAATTCATCCACTTTGAGGGAAACTCGGTCATAAACGATATTCTTCGCTACACACTAGAGATGTATTAAAAAGCCGTTTTTTCTTTTTGAAGAAACGGAAATTTTAGCTTTTTTGAATTTTTATGACTTATTTATTCAATTATAACCCTTGTTTTCCTGTAATGCAGTCTACAATTAAAGATGTATATTTACAACATTCAGTATTTATGAATCCTATGCTATCTCTTTGGAGCTAGCTATCTTTATTATTTTTCAAATAGGCATTTCATTAGTGGCCAGCAAGTGTAAATTATATAACCCAACATATCGCATTCCGATGGAAGAACATAACAAAATTAATTTCACAGTGATATGCATCCATTAATCAAAGTCTTATAGTCTAAAGAGCATAACCATGAGGCATTATTCTAAAACATTTCATTTCATTTTCCAACATTCTCTATCACAAGGGTCATGTTGGCTGCCTAACCATTTTATCAAGTTTCTGCAATACATCTTGTTATTTGTGTTGTACGGGTTGCTTAAACTCAAACTAGACAAGAAAAAGTATCATTGACCAAGAAAGACATAGAAACCCATTTTTGTTTTGGTATAGGATTTGGTTTACATCTCGTTCTCCGTTCTGGGAAACACTTCTTTGTGAACGTCAGATATTCTATTAGAACCTAATGTAAGTTCAGTTTACAAAATTAAAACCATAAACTGGCGATTTTTGGAATATGGTGTTAGTTTAACGTCAGTAAAAGTTCATAATTTACAGAATTTGTTCTTTCTCTCTTTATATCGTGTCAATTTTTAATATCCCGCACATGGTTCTATTTATAACAATCAACATGTGCTTTTATTTATTTAAAAAAAAAAAAACATGCGCGTTTACTACAAGTTACTATGAGATTCAGATGACAGGAATCAGTGTCATCACTCATCATACGATGGTTGAAGAACCAGCGCCACCGCTATACAGGAGCAGGTATAAAATTCCGAGGATCACCATAACTGGTATCAGTTTCGACTAGTGAGCTCCCTCTCTTATCTTACAGTGGAGCTCTGTGAGAACCTTACCTTAACCTAAGCATCTTAGCTTGCAGTGAAACTTGAGGTTTCCTTTCCCACTTAACATGTAGCAGAGTTCTGATGGGAACTTAACACCTCTCTTAGTTTGCAGTGGAGCTTTACGGGATTCCTCGTTACAAACCATCCAGCTCGTTGTGGAACTTTGTGGTTCTCCACTTTTCACCTAGCTTGCTGCGGAGCTTTGCGGGACTCCAACTTCCCGCGGTGGCTCAGTGGTAGAGCGTTTACCTCTGGTGCTACGGGGTTCGATCCCTGTCCCCGCCAAGTGAACCTTGTCGTGGACAAACACCATGCATTTTCTTTCACTTTTCTTGCTTTAAATGATTCCTTAAGACCTTCTGGTATGTTATTACTATGGTGCATGCCCAGATAATTGCGTACAGAATGATAATATGCGTGAATCTGATGTGTCTGGAATTATTGCGTGCTATCTTATCACATGTAATTATTTCCTTGTTCGTAGTGCCTTGGAAATTGTTTCTTAGGGTAGAAGTTGCACTCATGGGTGCAATTCACTTTACGAGGACTTCCCTTACGATATAAATACGCATCGCATACACCATAGAAAAATACTGCAGAAAACATAACTTGCGTTAGGCGGCCATTAAATGCTAGGATGGTATTTAACCGGGGCAGGGCAGGAGCACAGCAGAGGACCCGCAAGTTAGTGCAAGCTTCCGTCTGCAAGTGGGAGGGGTGTGCGTGTAAATAAGGATAGTACGAAAAACACTTGATGTTGCATAAAATGACATAGGTTAGAGAACATGTAATTGTTTCGTATTTCTGAATTACATTACTGGTTTCCTTCACAGAAAAAATCTCCGGAATTTAATATCCTATAGAATCCTGTTTCGTATGCACTATTTCGTTTTAACTGTAAAACTATAGTTTTTGTGACGAACTAAAATTTTTATTCCATTTTATTCTTAATCAGTGCCTCAAAGTAACAGAAGTTACTGGAAAATTAACTGAATTAGGCGAAATTTAAGTATCAGACTACCAAATACAATATAAATTCACACGTATTTAGTGAACAAGAAAGAAAGCACGAAAACAAGAATTATTAGAAAAAAGCAATAAAGGAGGGAAATGAGACAGAAGTAATTGTAAATAGTCATTCCATTCATTTCTACACCTTATTCATTATAGTTATTCGACTACGTACAACCACAAAATTACACACGTACGTTCAAGTAATCTAACAATTTATCAAAGCAAAATTTGATACAACATTCGATGGAAAACTCTGATGATGTATAATAGGCTTAATAGAATCGACTCTCGCTAGCAGCGTAAAATCAAAATGAGACTCATATGACGAATGTCTTTTTATTAAATCATAGACAAAACTCTGCACACATACATAAATAATTTTCTGGGAAGGATTTCGTTTGCTTTTTGAAACAATCTGGAAAAAGAAAACACACGCACAAAAACATAAAATGGTTCATTTAGGGAAAGACACAAAATCTGAAGAAACACAAGAAAGAGATAAAAGACTATTCTTACTCCATAATCCTTTCTGAGAAGAAAGAGAATTAAGTTTTCCGCAAAGAAGGAAGAATAAAAATGCCAGATAGAAAGCCAGCCGCAAAGGAAATATGAAGACAAACGGAAGTTGAATTCGTTTTTCTGTGGAAAAGGAGATTATTAGAAGATTTAAAAGAAAAAAAGAGAAAATAGCGTTCCAACTAAAGAAGGAAATAGTTCTCTAAGAATAAAAGAAGAAAATACAAATAAAGATAAAATATAGGAAGAAAGACACAAAATAGCGGAAAAGAAATATATAGAAGAAATGAAATGAAACCTTAATGAGGTTCTGTTGATTAGTTTAATTTTTAGCATGCTTTTCGTAAGCATCGATGATAACTAGAATTAACCCTATAGTTTACCTCTGTATGTTAGCGGTAGAGCGCTCATCTTTGGTGCGAATGATTCTTATTTTGATCCCAGAACAAGTTTTGTGGTCAACACAAGGTGACCAGAACTTTTACTTTTAAAAACGGGACGCATACGAATCGGCGACGGTGTGTGTGTGTGGGGAGTGGCTTCCACATTGCATTTTGGGACTCAGCAGTGTTTTCAATTTACAAAATGCACAAGTAAGAATGATAACACAGTGTTTCTAACTTAAGTATTACCCAACAATACTTTTAACTACTTGAACACTCAGAATTCCCACTCAATTCCCACTTGAACCACAGAACACTCTATTCTCATTTGAATGTTCAGAAGTTCTAGTCACGGCTGAATCTTCCCAATGAGTATTGGTACGGAAGAGTGTAGAATTTGCATTGATCATTTATATTTTGACTAATAATTACTGGACACCTGGGTCATTTTTGCTTAAAAACGGGACATTTAGGCGTCCCGTTTGAGAATCAGAAAAACGGGACAACGGTTGAACATAAGGGACTGTCCCGGCTAAAACAGGACGTCTGGTCACCTTGGTTCAACATCGTGTCTGTGAGTTTGCTCGAAGTTCCCGCCAAAAGCGTCGTAAACTTCGGAGTCTGGTGTCTACTTCGAATTTGATTAAAACCATATATACACACGCACAACCCATGTTATGGCGTTCAGTAAAGTGTGTAACTAACTCTGTGCCCTATGAAACCCGGAGGTTCAATGCCGCGTTCACAAAAGCTCTCCATTTACTTCTATCCTTAGCCAACTGGATACAGTTTCCACTCTGTATTCCTATTTCTGCGACATCCATATTGTCTTCTCGTCTGCACCTAGATCTTCCTAATGGTCGTTTTCCGATTGGACTTCCAGTTAAGACTGAAAGCGTTCGTACTTTCTTCCATCTTGGCTAGATGACCTACCCACCTGAGCCTTCTAGACTTGATGACCCTAGACGGAAGCATTTATCGCAGGATTTCTCGTAGCAGATGTGCTGCCAAAAATTTCATATAATATTCTATGGCATCAAAAGTATATGGTGCTTTTAAACGGTAGCATTTTGATAAGCATCTGTCGTGACGTAGCAAACAAATCACTGGAGAAGAGCGTAATTATGACTCCAAAATTAAGCGTGAGGTAGCTAAAGCTATAGTAATTGTAACAACAGTTCTCGCCGGTCATATTAAAAAACGAAAACCACAAAGAAGTATGTGGGCAAAGAGCATCCCTACTCCAACTCACTTTTCTTTACTACAATTCAATTTCCCACACAAAACAAAGAGCATGGATATTTGGCACAAAATCTCTCGCTTCTTTTTAACACATCACGGCCCTGCAATCGGACCAAAAATGCTACGAAATAGAGCAGGTTCTATCGACAAGAAATGCCGTAGGATATGCCATGGCATGGGAAATGCTATAGCATTTGCTACTTTACACGGTAGGATATCGATTATACGATTTTTGCTACGAGAAATGCTACGAGAAATGCTTCCGTCTAAAACTAGCCTAACAATGTTTGGTAAACTGTATAAACTTTAAGTGTATCAGGAAAAAAAAAAGTGGTTGGGAAGGATTTAAAGGGTATGAACTAGTTTCGGGCACATTTTTACCTTCTGACGCATTTTTAAGGAAATACATTTTTTCTTTGTTATTAAAACAGCTATTTTCCTTCCCACTTCATTATACAAAAGAAAGAAACTTCAATTTTGCTCGTTTTGTTCTTATTTGGTCTATGAGTTCTGTTCCTTTAATATTGACCAAAATTTTAAGGGTAACCCTGTATATAAGTTTAGGTTTTGGGGCGTGTTAACTAGTTCTCTTCTCCTCTTTACCCCATTTTCTCTTCTTCCTCAATGTAACTTCCTTTGATAGAGGACTAAAATGGAATGGAATTTTCCACTCGTCTTTGTCAAAAGTATCACTCACTCTCACTCACTTTGCTTTTGATTGCGGAAACAGTTCAAATTTCAAACCAGACGTGAAGGCCATGATACGCTGACCACCTCTGGATATTTTTCATCGATATTTCCGGCAGAGAAACGAGCCCTAGATATAGAAAACGTCAAGTATGGCATGATTGCATGTTCGAGCTCTCATATCTGTCTTTTTCTCTCTCTCTCTGGTTTCTCTTCCTTCTTTTTAGAGATTATTCTCTGCGAAAAGGACCACACGTGTTGTGTGAGATTTATTGATTATGCTTCTTATAAGGTTACCATTTCACTGGAAGTTTGATTTACAATAATTTTATTTCTATTTTTTACATAGGAATGTACAACTGAAATTGTGATACGTATTAAATTCAGTACGTCAGTGCATTTGCTCAATGTTTCATGAACTGTGCTTATTAAAAATTTAGTAAAATGTCCATATACAATTATTTACTTAGATATAAAGACCACATTGTTCAAGTATCGAAAAAGAAGAGATCCATAATTTAACGTGTTATGGTTCTGTCCTTCATTCTAAAAGGTATCGTTGTTCACGAGACGAGACAATACTAGAAATAAGGTTTCCTCGTCTCGTATTTTTTTTTTTTTTTGTAAAACTATAGTCTCGTCTCAATTTTCGAAGAATTCTTTTCCGTCTCGTTTCCATTCTCAAAAAATTTTTCTTGTCTTAATCTTGATTTTTTCCTTAATTTCATCTAGAAGTTATCAGAATCCTTCCACGTCACGAGAGGTCCACGAAGGGTGTGATATAACAACACTTAAACCATTTTTATTATTGGAGTATATTGTATAATGACTTTCGTATCTTTTAAGCGTTCTCCCTAATAAATGTTATTTATCGTGTTCATACCGTCACTTGATCAATTTAACTAAATCTATGGCCTATGAAACCCGGAGGTTCAATGCCGCATTCACAAAAAGCTCTCCATTGACTTCTGTCCTTATCCAACAGAATCCGGTTTCTACTTTGTAATCCTATTTTTGCGAGATCCATCTTAATATTGTTCTCCCATCTGCACCTAGGTGTTCCTAATGGTCATTTTTCGATTGGATTTCCAGTTAAAATTTGGAAAACGTTCCTTCTTTCTTCCATTCTGGCTACATGACCTGCCCACCTAAGCCTCCTAGATTTGATGAGCCTAACAATGTTTGGTAAACGGTATAAACTATACATTACGAAGTCTTTAGTGTAGCCCTTATTGAACTACCTGCACTCTTATTCCTTCCGTTCTTTGTCAAACATCAAAAATTGCTGGAACATGTGTTTAATTATATCTAGTTATTCTATGCATTCAGTGCACAAATGAATCAAATCCATTTTTGGACATTTTTGACATAGTTCACCTTTAAGATGTCTATCAAGGTTATCTTGATGATCTTTTCAAATCTTAGAAGATTTATGTACAGATATGTTAAAAAGTTATATTGCAAAAAAAAAAAAAAAAAAATCCATGAGCCTAAGCACACCGTACAAACTTAAGTCTTCATCCCGGCGAAATTAAAATACCGCTAATTTTACAGTAATTATGTGATATCTTCAAATAGATAAAAGATCATTGAAATATGAAACAAGAGAGCCCTAGACAATATTATTTTGCGTGAGGTACCGTTATCACAAGTCACCTAGTGGCTTTCTGTTTTCAGCTGTTTAGAAACGCGAAAATAAATGCCGATTTTCAAAATGGCTCGAAATCGAAAGCAGATAAGTGAGTCATGATAACGGTTTCTCATGTAAAATAATATTGTCTAGGGCGCTCTTGTTCCACATTTCGATTATCTTTTATCTATTTGAAGATATCACATAATTACTGTAAAATTAGCGGTATTTTAATTTCGCCGGGAACCTTTGGTAATTGGACTTGACTCCCTTGCAGTGGCGGCGATTGGACGTTAAAAGTGGGGGCAGGAGGGAGCAAAACATGATCTGAATATTTGTATATCAATGTTAGTTTCCCTAGTTTTTTCTAGCACTGTTTAACGAAAGGTTGTATAACTAATAGGATACTGTATTTTTGAGTTAAAATACCGTGTAAATTGACAAGAGCAACACTAGTTGTTACTAGCCCTTTATACCCTTAAACAACGAATATAACAAATTTGCAAAACAAATAAATACAAAGAATAATATTAATCATAGTAATGAATAATGAAGCTTGTTTTACAAGTTATATTGAAACAACTTATATTTTTAATTTCACACATGCTTTAAATTTATGTTATTACTTTTAGTAAGACAATAAATACTACAAGCATATGCTACGACATTTAAAGAAATACTTTTGCAGCTTCGCAAAACATGTTCTTGCATCCCGTTCGTTGCATTTTTCACTTTCTTCGACCGCATCAAAACACAACAATATTTAGAATTAGTCTACGCTCCAGTTATACAAGATAATCCTAAAAGCTAGAATTATATTGAATTCAGTAAATTTAATTGTATATACACTCGTACACCTCCAAACACAACCTTCACTCGTGTATTACACTGCAAAACAGTGTAAAAGGTAGAAGTTGTTTCTTATTACTGCATTTTTAATCAATATTCCTTATTAAATACTATTAGAAACAAGAAAAGACATTTTAGGAAGTTTCGATTTTCGTGCAATTAAAGAATACCTTATGAAAGACTTTTTTTTTTTTTTTTTTAAATGTTTTCTCAATCAGTTTCAAAGCTACTTACTAACATATTAAACCCTTGTAAGAAGAAAGGAAAGTACGCTGGAGCTGTTGCGCTCCAATGGGTTAATTTTTGCACTGTATTCCGTGGAAGTTAAAATGCAATTCCTGTACTTTCTTAACTCCACTGGAAGACAACCAATACGTACTCACGCAACGCCAAATATTATATGGTACCATTTGTTTCTATGAACCAGTAATACACACAAAAACTTTACATTTCCAAATGAATCTATATACATTAATGAGTCACTTCAAAAAAGTGAGGGGCAACTGCCCCCCTTTGCGCCTCCCTAATCGCCGCCCATGCTCCCTTGTACTTTGAACGCTTCATATTAAAATGTAACGTTTATACGTTTATGTCTAATGTATTTCGACGAATGAGATCCCAGATACCATAATTCCTGGAAACGTGCGTCTTTCCCTGTTCGATTTCAAATTTTGTGCAGATTCTATTCACATTAAAAAGAAGTAAGTTTTGTTTAACAGTGTGAAACTACGGTAGACTTCCACACTTGGCGAATTCAATACTCAAACTTGAAGTAACACGTTTATAACTACTGGTTGCAATAAATTGATAGGATCACAGATAAAAACCTCTTTCTTGAAGATTGAATCCATTTCAAAAGGCCATTAGGCCTACTCGCTACTATTTTTGTTCTAATGCGATACACGTTGCAACCGGAAAAGCGATAATTTAAGCCACTTCCGCTTTCAATAAAGGGATAAGGAAGGAGATGGAATCTAGTTTTCGGAAGCTGAATCGATTGTAGAAAACCGCATCTCGATATCTCTTACAGTTTTTTTCTCTACGGAAGTCAGATTTGAAACAGAAAGTACCAGTAAATTTCAACTACTTCCGATTACGGTAGAGTATTGTGGGTTGCGGTTACATATACTTTTGAGACACTGTATCGGTTGTAGAAAAGCGTTTTTCGCTCTCTGTTACCGTTTATGTTCTATAGGGGATAAATGTTGAATCCAGATTTTTTTTTTAAACTTCCGTTTTGTATAAACCGTTGACGGAGGGGACGGAATCTATTCTTGGGATTCTGAATTGATTAAAAAAAAAAAATGCATGTTGATATCTTTTACCGTTTTTGTTCTGTGCAAATGAGTACTGAAACTGGAAATAGTAGTAAATTTTGAACATTTCTGGTTTTCATCGCGTGTTGCGAGGGTTGTGATAATAAATATATTCACTTGAGATGATGAAAACCATTCGTTGCTATTTAGTACCGCTTCTGTTCTATGAAATGAAATATTTGAGTTTTACATTCTACGGTTATGCCGGCTAGGCTAAAAGACACGGTAATGATGAGAAATGAATGAAATGCTGGAACGAAGAAAGTGGGAGGAGACGGGAGAACCCCGAGGAAACCCACGCACACGGTGTTTGTTCACCACAAAGTTCACATGGTGAGAGCAGGGATCGAACCAGGGACCCCATGCACTACAGGTGAACGCTTTACCACTGAGCCACCCCGGTCCCGTTTCTGTTCTCTGGCATAAATGTTGAAACCGGAAATAATTAATTTGAACTACTTAGAGAATTCAATAGAGGTTAACAAAATAAATGGAACCTATTCTTCGGACACTGAATCGATTGTAAATAATCGCTCTATGAGAATGAGATTGAACCCGGAAGTAGTGGTAAATTTCAACCATTTTCAGTTTTGTTAGAGTATTATGGGTTGTATCGACATGCTTACTTGAGACTCTAAATCGATTACAGAAAACCGTTGTCACTATCTACTACCATTTTTGTTCTATGGCGATAAATGTTGAAACCGGAACTGGTTAATTTGATCCACTTTTATTTTGAATAGTAGGTTAACGAAGAATATGGGACATATTCTTGGAACCTTGGATCGGTTGCAAAATAAATAAATAAAAATAAATAATCTCGATATCTCTTATCTTCCTTGTTCTATGGAAATCAGTATTTAAACCGGAAGTCCTAGAAAATTTCAACCAATTTCAGTTTTTGGTAGAGTGTTGCGGATTGTAACGATATGTTATTTTAAGACGCTGAATCATTTGCAAAAAATAAATAAATAAATAAAATAAAAATAAAAAGTAAAAATCGTGCTATCTGTTATCGTTTCTATTCTATAGCGATAAATATTGAATCAGGAAATAGATAATTTGAATCACTTCCGGTTTGAATAGTGAGTTAACAAAGAAAATGAAACCTATTCTTGGGACGCTGAATCGGTTGAAAAAAAAAACTACTTGTCGATATCTCATCTTTTTCCTCTGATACCTTTCGAGAAAGGAACAAGCAGATGAAGCCGTTCTATAATATTTCCGACAGTTACGCATAACATAGTCAGGGGCGGATACAAGACGGACTTTTGGGGGAGAGATGGGTTGTAATATTGCTACTTAGATCTACACTTAAGAGCTTCGAACTCTGGGGTGGGTTTTATTTATATATAAAAAGAAAGTTTTTCTTCTGGGGGGGACAATCGCCCCCCCCCCCCTGGATCCGCCCTTTAGCATAGTTTGGAAGTGTAAAAAAAAAAAGTGTCGTGATTTTCCTATTCAGCCTTTTGGGATAGTTTTGAGTTCGTGAGATTAAGATTGTCGCTAGGACAGCGGTCGCCAAACTTATGAAACTTCTTGAGCTACCGTACCGTTTTTAATTTCTTCTATGAGCTACCAATCAAAAGAACTACCAACTTCTTCTTCTTAAAAAAAAAAAAAAAAAAAAAAAACTTATATGTGTTGCCTATATAACTTAAATTTCTAGTAAATATGAAATCAAACTATTCAAGTTAGCAAATGTCTAATATGAAATCAAACTATCCAAGTTAGCAAATGTCTAATATGCCCACGAACAAACATAACGTGCACAACACCACGCGTATACAATCAACTGTTTAGATGAGGCTTACAATGCAGTTGGCGGGAGAAACAAGCAGTTGTTGTCGTCAGCGCCCCTGTTGTTAGTTCAGCTCAGTGGAGGAATCAAGGTTAGCAAACCGGAGCATTAAGCCCATGGCTAATCATAAGTGTTCGCCACGCGTTCTTATTATTCATGCGTACGCTTGGAACACGCTAACCATATATTTAATTTAAATGTGGATGGCTAATCACAAACGCGAAAGCAATAAAAACGCGGAGAAAATGTCAGCTCGAGCGTATTTGGTGCGTTTCGGGACAATAGACCGCCTGCTGTTTAAAAGATGTCTAAAGGAAGGAAAAAAGAGAAAAGACGTGTTGCTAGACAGGGGATTTTAGCAAGAAACAGCTGCTTGGAAGACGCTTTGTGCAGAGTATTGGAATTCTGCTATTATAGACCTAGACCTGGCAAAAAAGACCTGGAAACACTGACTGGTTCGCAGTATGATTTATAGCTCTGGTGAAAGTAAAATTACAGAATAGTCACCTTGGTCGCATTCGCTACGGGGGATAACGCTTCGAAAACGCATTCTCAAATAGCCTAACCTTAAGGATCTTCACTACAGAGAAATTAAACTACTGCTACTTTTAGAGTTTTTCTGTAATATCTTCAAAACAAATAAAATTGTTCGAAAAGCAGAAATGTAGCGAACTGGACAATACGATTTTGCATGTGATACCTTTACCACAACTCACCTATCGGCTTTTGATACGCCGCTATTTATAGAACCCGCAAAAAATGCTAAATCTATCTACAGTTGCAAATCGAAAACAGATAAATGAGTTGTAATAACGGTATCACATGCAAAATAATATTGTCTAGTGCACTACGTTTTTGCTTTTCGAACATTTTTATTTGTTTTGAAGATATTACAGAAAAACTCTAACTTTAGCGGTAGATTAATTTTGCTGCAGTGAAGACCCTTAACACGATCTACCGAAAATGTCCCCACGAGTTATTAGTAGCTCGCGATTGTCAGTTTGCACTGCACTAGAGCGTTGCTAAGGTTGATATCCTTGTTTTAGGCAACCAATAGAAGGGCTAGGTATAATGAGGTAATGTACATTGCAAGCGCTTTACTTTAATCTGAATGGCAATACCGATTACATGCTGGCAACTTAACGTACTTGGATATAGATGTTCACATTATTTATCACTTCTCCATGTTTACCATAAATGAAAAGAAATGACATCTTCCAGTTTTACGTCCCATGATTATGCCGGCTAGACTAAACGAGATGGTGATGATGAGAAATAAATGAAATGGTGGAATGAAGAAAGTAAAAAGAAACGAGAGAACCCCGAAAAACAAACGCACACGGTGTTTGTCCGGTGGCGTATTGTTTGTCACGACTCGATTTTTATGTTGTTTGCCCCGATTTTGCCACAATCTTTGCATTCTAATCTTATCAGATCTAATTATCGTGAAGATACACACACACTTGAAGTGAAAGGAGGGGTTGCCAGGCACTTTTGTTTTCGATTCCCTGGGACAGGTGGTAGGCCTATGTGTTCTTGCCTTTAGAACGAGAGAGGTCTCATTAGACTCGCCGCTGAAAGAGAACATTAAACTCCAAACAAATGAACACAAAATATCATTAATATCACAATAGCTTAGTAAACTGATAGTACTATAATTGCATTTTCTCTTTTAACGGATTTCTTAATAGTATCTCCTGTTACATGATGTTTTGTTTTTCGTTATGCTACGCGACTAAAGAACTGGATATTACATCCTTAAGAAAAATTAAATGAAATATTTCCGTTTTATGTCCCATGATTATGCCATGTAAGCTAAAGGATATGATGATGATGAGAATGAATAAAAAATAGTGTATTGAAGAAAGTGTGAGGAAACAGAAGAACCCCGAGAAAACTCACGCACACGGTGTTTGCCCACCACAAAGCCACTTCGCACGAGCTGAAATCTGACCAGAGATCCTGTTAGTATGAAACAACAGCAAGCAAATATATGTAGAAAACCTCAATAAAAACAAATGTAAACGGATGATCACGCTTCAAACTGATGAGATGGAGATATTTCCTGGCATGACTATAAACGCGTAACAGCATCCTTCTGATTTTTTTCAAACTATGCTTAAATATAAACCTATCTCAATAGAATCAGCCTATACAAACTCATTAAAACATAAATTAATAAGCAATCGAGTGCTGTCTAATGTCAAACGTCCAAAAATATAAATTCACTAAAATAGCTTACGAACAAAATAAGAAATGGAAAATTCAGATATAATTTAAATTTTGAGAATAAACTAAAACACTCGTAAAATCCGTTTGGAAAGAAGTGTTTAATGAATACTCAAAACTAGTATTCATTAAACACTTCTTTCCAAACGGATTTTACGAGTAACCCAAGGGTTTGTAGGGTTAGAAGTAAGAGCAGTAACCCAATAACATGTTTGGGACCGTTTGTATTGTATGTATTCTGTTTGTAAATATAATAGATTTGATTGTTATAATATAGTCATCTGGCAACCCTCAACTTCTGAGTCGATTTTCTATAAATCTTCACGATTATGATATAAGATAAATCAGAGAGAACAATACCGTGGCAAACAACACCAAAATTGAGTCGTGGCAAACTACACCGTAGCAAGCAAATAATCCTTTGTCCAACACAAAGTTAACTTGACTTGAGCGGAGATTGACCCAGGGACCCCACACGCCAGAGGCGAACGCTCTACCACTGAACCACCGCAGCTTCAAGTTTACCATAAACTCACTCTTAACATCTATACTGTATAGGGTCTATTAAAATTCTGCCTTTATATGTTTGTCTATAATAATTCACTCTCTTTGTGGATTCTCCCGTTCTTCACTTGTGTCAGTAAACGGTTATGTGCCGATATAGTAGGGAAGTGGGAAGAAGATTAATGGTAATATTAGAATGATGCGTTGTATGGACAGCAAAGATTCAGCCAGTATGCATCTTAAAATCCACTTACTAATAAGTACCACTTTTATTGATTTCTCTGTAATTTTGAACATTGCTCCTTTAAAAATTCAACCTCAGAGACCTTCTTTTAATAACCAGTTCGGATGAACCGTCTATAAGGACTCTACCAGTTTTAACTTGTTAAAAGAGATGACAACATTATCATTCTGTTGTAATTAAGTACCAAGTCAGCAACAACACTCAGCTGTTGTTCTGTAATGCTTGTCACAGGGCTATCCAAATACTCAGGAAACAGCAATCTACTAGCTGTGACAAAATTAATGACTCCTTAATAATTATGTAAGCTGCGTCAGTGTGACGGGTATAAAGTTTTAAAACGCCACATTTCGCTTATTTTATTTTTTTACTTTTCCTCTATTTTTTAATGTATAGAAGAAAATGTACACTCATGTCCAAAATTATTGTCGCATGTCTATAAATATGTTGTTGTAGGGATATAATTTGATAATGATTTCACCCGGTATTTCTTATAATGTTAGTATGTATATAATCGGCAAAAACATGTGTGTGGCAAATTTCATGTCAAAAGAGCAGTAAATAAGAACAATAAAACGAAAATAAAATTTTATTGTCCATTTAGCAACAATTTGTTTTACTCATGCTAATTTTAGTATTTATAATTCTTTTCCTATGAAATTTACCACAAACATACATTTCTCGATTATACATATAGATCAGTATTAAAGTACCCTGCAAAATCATTATCAAAGTATATTCTTACAAGATGACAGTTGTAGATATGCGGCAATCATTTTGGACATGAGTGTACATTAACACTTGAGCAAAAATATGGTTGATTCCATGGAATACAATGACCTTGTATCCCTTGGCGCTAATCCCGGGGAAAAGGGGGACATGTCCCCCACTGTTGGAACTGGGGGACTGTTTCCCTAATAATTCGGTTTGAAATGTGTTTTTTTTTTTTGCGTAAGTAGACACATACCAATTATAAATATTCAGATTTCAGAATGTGTTCACAGCACTGATTTGTAATACTGATATGTACCACGACTTCATCTACATCGCTTGATATACAATATACAACTGGTTCACCTCAGAAATCAGATTCATCTACTGTAATATGAGCCTCATCTTCCCCCCCTTCCCCCACAGAATAAGCCTGAATTCATTACTTTTGACAATTTTACTATTTGTGACACTGTTATTCAATTTTAATATATATTCATGCGCCGCTTATCCTTTATTATTACATGAACAGTGTGAAAAACAATTGTATTTAAAACAGGCAAATTCGGCCATTTTTGGCTCGTGCCATTTTAATACATATGCTCACTTCAAACAAATTTGTTTTAAAACAAATTTAGTGAAATAGTCCACAAGGCTCTACGGCTAGGACTTCCTTTATAAATCTTCCGAAAGGGAGATAACTGAAACTGAATTATTCTGAAAATGAATTCCAATGTGTACGGAAAAGTGCAAAAGGTAATCGTTATGCATTTTATACTATTTGTTATTGTTACATTAAGATTTCCAACAAAGGAAAGCGGGACCTTTTAAACATACGGAGACAATTAAACATAAATTAAAGGTGAACAGTGATTCAACTTCAAAGAAATTGGAGACATTTTTTTTTTTTCCTAGAAAGTTTTCTCAGGAAACTGAAAAAATTACGGCTACAGAATTGTATTATTTTACTTTAATGCTTTATTACTGTATTAGTTTACTTTAATATAATGTATTAATTTCTATATTATTTTTTTCTTTTTCTTTAAAATGTGCTCGTAGATATAATCTGGAAGCAAACTTAAGTTTTGATAAAAGCAAAATTTTTAGTGATTTATTTAGGTCAAAGTGTCCTTCTTTTTGATTTTACAAATCTGGCAACACTAAATATAATGTAAAATGATTTGTGGGTCTTTAAACGTTGATAAATGCTCTTCATTATCTTCGTAAAATCACTTTATCAATTTACAGTTTTTTTAAAAAAAATTACTATGAATTATGTAGTAGTAAAAGAAGTGTTTGAAATGTAAAACTTGGGTGAACTAGTGCCGTCTACAAAATTCGAGAAATCTCTCGTCTCGTCTCGAAAACGGAACGAGTGTTGTCATCTATCGCATCTCGTGTTGAATTTGAAAATGTGCTTCTCGCCTTGTTTTCGAAATGAGACAACAAATTTCTCGAGTCACGTGAGTAACACTATAATATTTCAATGTAATTTTTCAATATAATCGAAACATTTTAGTGGGGTTGACTTTTCTTCATGGAAACGTTAATGGAACTGACCTTACGCACAAGTTTTGACAAATTTAACAGTCGCACTCTCGGACAGAACCAGAATCACACACATCCAGAAAACCAGGGCAATATTTATTTACACATGGGCCAACATAGATCATGACCCAGGGCGGCAAATTTTTATCGTATCAGCATTTTTTGTCATCTAGATCTGGAAATTAACTATCTAAATGCATACGGATACGACACGAGATTTTTACATTTGTAAATATCCAAGTAAAAAGAAGCGATATATCCATATGTAGATGTAAGTTTGCGTTTTTTATTCTGTGCACCCTAGTGCAGAGGGGCATCCATAATTTTTTTGTTGGGAGGGGTCTAAAGTTTACTTGGGAGGGGCGTCTATGTAATATTTACTATTGAACAGTTTTATTGTGTAATCGGAAAGACATCAAGTACTTGTTAAATATTGCCACCTAGATTCTCAGATAAAATGATAGAACTTTATAGTTTTTTAAAAAAAAATAGAGAGAGAGAGAGACAGAGACACACACACACACACACACACACACAGAGAGAGAGAGAGAGAGAGAGAGAGAGTAGATGAAGCATAAGATTGAATTATTATACTACTTCAATTATTCCTCTGCTAAACAAATATAGTTTTATTAAGTAAATGTACGAAAGTATGTTGAGTTACCATTTTTTTTTTTTGAGGGGGGTCGGGTCCAGATCCAGACCCGGTGGAATCTCCAGCGTGGGTGCGTCGCTGCCTCTCTGTCCAATAGTTGAGCATAGCAGAGTCATACCCAGTAATGCACAGAAATATAATTTCCTTCCTTCCTTCCATCATTGAAATTCAATGTTATATGAAGAAATCCATGAAGCTGCGGGCAGATTGAATAATTTCGATTATGTTACAGGAAAGAAAAACAAGTCCCGTTACATTGACTATTAGAAATACATTTTAATATTCTACTTTAAAACATATTCCTACAAATTAGAATGTAAAATATTCCTTAAAATATGCTATGCACGCGTTAAAAATTCTAGAATATTATTAACATTTAGCCAAAAAAAAAAGTCCCAAGATGTCATATACTAATCGATAGATCTCATCGTGCTCAACAAAATGATTTTGGTGATTGTAAATCTTCATACGTAGTTTTTGAGAAAAACTAATTTTTTGGCAAACCTAAAAAAGGATGCTACTCGATAATCACGCCACCTGTTAAGGTGAAACTGGTACTAAAGTATATCTTTATCATGCATTTTGTTGTGATACTAACAAAGGGGACAGTACACAATATGAGTAATGAGATATAACCTAAAATCATTATTACCTCTGAATCTTGTTTGATTATAGTTTTGTCTAAAGATGAAGCATATAGTAATCAATGGCTCAAAATGATTCAAACAAAGCAATGTGCTTGCAAGTAGGTATTCATGTGCAGTTTTCGAGATAAATCGAGAGAAACTATGTTTTATGCTGTAAAAAAAAGTATATTATTCTTTGTCAATAACAATTTATGTTATTCCTCTGTTGGAATATAGATGTTTATTTATTTGTTTATTGTATATTGTAATATCTCACATGGTTTTGTTTATAAATAACCAGCATGTGCTTATATTGATAAACGTCAACCATGTGCATCTTACTATGGATTACTATAGCTGCAGACGACAGGGACACAGCGACACGTTTAGTTATGCAACAACGAAAGAACACTAACGTCACTGCCTTATCTAAAACACCTATATAACCAAAATATTTCAGCAACAATCATCAGTCTGTGACTGGTTACTTTCCTTTTTTAACTTGCTTTGAAGCACTAAAAAACAGGATGGATTGATTTAAATCAGTCTGATTTAAATCAAGATTTAAATCACTTGATTTTTTAAAATAAAAATCGTTGATTTAAATCGAATTCCGAAATAAATTAATATAAAGTGAAAATAAATAAAATCCCATTTCTGTTCTGTTATTTCGATTAGGGAAGTTAATAATCATAATACAATGAGACTCAAATGTACAGTATAGTATGAAAACAAGTGTCATGCAGAGGATGATTAGGAAAAATCCCGTTTTGAACAGGTAACGGAGCAATCCTGCTTTCTTCTTTTCGTAACATTGGGTTTTGGTTTTAAAATCGTTAACTATTCCAACGGGGAAATCACCATCGACATTTAAGACGGAAATTATTTTTGTGTGTGTCTGTTTGTTTGTTCCCAGATAATAGGGCGTATTTAGAGGGGTCCTATCCCTTCTCCATTTTTTGTTAGTTTTATAACTTTAGGCGAAATTTATGTATTTCATGCCGCAAGCTTGTACTGAGTTTTTAAAAATAGGCCCTTGCCAAATAAAAGTAACTTTTGTGAAAAAAAGAGTGATTTTGGTAAACGTTGCTGTATTTTCTCCTTAATGCTTAATCTTTTAAATTATATCACATATTTTTAGGTGATAGGGTAGAATCTTCATTATTCTATTAAAAAAGTACCAATAAGGCTTTTTACTTTGTTTTCTTCAAGACTGGAGGCATTTTAGAACACGTTACATATGCTTTCACGCCTTTCTGCGTTGAGGCATAGTGTGTGATGACGTCATAAATTTAAAAATATATTTTTTGTTATGCGTATTATTATTATTATTTGGCAGGTTACATTTTGCATTCAGACGACTGAAATTTTGCACACTCGTTCAGTGCATTCCTTAATAATTTTCAGATGTTTTCAGATCTCTGCGTGGAAACAGCGGGGTCTAGAGAGGCAAAAATGTTTTTAAAAAAGGATATTTTTAACAAAAATAGATTTTTTCGTGATTTTCCCGCCTCAGATAGAGACATATGAATGGTACCGTTTGAAAGGTTGTTCTATTCTGAAGAAAATCATGTACGTACTATGCTTCTAGGATAAATAGGGATGTATCAGGAAACTGTTACCTGAGACCCTATTTTATACGAGAATCTGGGGAATATTATTTTTCGCGGGCTTACTTTTGCACCTACAAGATTGAGATTTTGCACATTTTCTCAGTGGACCCCACAGTACTTTTTAGATTTGTTTCAGATCTCTGCCTTAAAACAGGGGGAGGGGTCTACAAAGGTAAAAATTAAAAAAAAGAAGATATTTTTAACAGAAAATTCCTTTTTTTGTGATTTACCCGCCCCAAATACATGATGGAGACGTTTGAAGGGTACCGTTTGAAAATTTGTTTTATTCTCAAGAGAATAATGTACAAATCATGATCCTAGGATAAATAGGGATGTCTGAGGAAATTTTTATATTACATCCGGGTCATCTGGGCCATTGTGGGAATGTTCTTAGCTCAATAGTTTCCTCACCCTTACTACTCAAGATAGAAGCTTGAAATTTTGTACACACATTTAGTACACCCCTTAGTATTTCCCAGTTGATTTAGAGATCTGTGCGTTAACACAGGGGAATCCAGAGGGGATCAATTTTTAAAAAAAGCAAAAAATGCCGATTACTCTCAAAATTTCCCGCTTCAGGGACATGATAGGAAAATGTGAATGTTATCGTTTCAAAAGCTGTTCTATTCTAAAGAGAGTGATGTATGTACCATTATCTTATCATAAATAGGGATGATGCTGTAGCTACTTGACTGAAAGTCTATAATTTACCTTAAAAAAAAAAGCCATAATTTAAAAGGGTTAAGGAAATTGTTTGGGATATATTTAGGTTAACGATTTGGGATAATTAAAAATTCCACCCCAATATTTTCACTTAAATGCCATAATTAGCATTTAATACTAATTCCTAATGCGTTTTTCTTCAGTTCACGACTTGTATTATACGAGGAGAAAGATTCGATTTAAATTTAAAAAATCGATTTAAATAAAAAATCAACAAAAATGTTTTTTTTAAACCATGATTTTTCCACCCTGTTAAAAAATACCTAACCCAAAACATCTAGTTTACTCAGAACTCTAGGCTTCCTCTTTTCCCATTTAGCTTGCTTCAGAGCTTTGTTAAAACACCTAACCTCAGTCACCTAGCTTGCTTTGGAGCTCTGTGAGTCTTAACTCCCCTTTGCTTGCGTGGAGCATTGGGGATCCTGAAATCCACTCCATCCAGCTTGCTCAAAGCTTTGTAAAAATCATATCCTAGGTTACTTCAGTCTTGGGTTACCTCTCATAACGCAGTATTTTTAAAAATTACATTAAAGTAATATTTATAATATACTGTTTATTTTTTAAAAAATATATTGAAAATCAATAGTGAATAACAATTCCAAACTATACTTTACTCTGCCTATGCTCTACCTAAATCTGTTCAAGAAAACTTTACAATACATTTAAAAAATACATTATAAAGTAGCAATTATTTGTGTTTTTTGTTCTTCGCCTTCTCCCAACAGTGAAACGTACTGCATGTAATCGGCATTATTTGAGGCATTAAAATCAAAAATAGATATGTTGATAAAGAGGATAATCATCAAACATAGAACCTAGAATCTCCTCATTATATTTTAACCGTGCTTCTATTATTCACTGCCAGATCTAATCCGGGACCGGAGGACCTGGGCCCCTAGTTTTTTGAGTAAAAAAAATAAAAGAAATATTATTTACATATTTTTGAAAGTTACTTTTTATTCTTTATTGGAAATTTTTTGAAACATTAGATATTTCTAGTTCTTGTTAACGAAGTGCGTAAACAGATTTCAGATTAAAATGATTTGCGTAAACTCATGATACACCTATCATAATCTAGATTTTGGCTGCCCCTCTCCCCAGTTTTTACATTTTAGATCCGCCACTGCTATTATTTCTGTTAAGTAAAGCTTTGAATTACACATAGCAGATACATAAATTGAAAAAAAAATGCTACGAAGAAATTCTACTACGGGACATCCATTTGGGGCAAATATAGTGTTTTTATAACGAACTGACAAAAAAAGAAAAGAAAAGAAAAAAGAAAAGAAAGAAAGAAAAAGGAAAGAAAGAAAACTGAACATGCCTATTTTACCGCTTGACGCGACAGCAATTGAGCACGAGTTTGTAACCGACCATAACAAAGTTTTATTTTTTACGGTTTTTTATTTGCAGAAATCTAGTTCTTGGACGATGAACCTTATTGACAGAGAAGTGATTTAAAAATAACATATCTGAAGCTATGGTAATATTCTCAATAACGGCGCTACTGAACTGAAAGCCTAATGTGTTTGTTGCAGGGTTACCAGGGGGAACAGCGAGGAGAGACGAAAGCGTGAACAGCTGTTGGGAACGGCGCGACGCAGCGAACAAGAAAGATTTTTATTGAACACAGACAAAAGGAAAAAGAAAAAGAAAGGAACCCACTAGGAATGAGCGAAAGAAATTTTGCAGCATTTAGAAAAGAAAAGAAAAGAAAAATGGATCAGCATAATAATGACGAAAACCAAACACTGCCGACTGCACACGCACAACCAGCAAGCGAAAAGCTGAATGCGGTTGCTATCTGTTTCCTTTCTTCATAGGCGGCGCTCGAGTAGCGTTAACATGACGTCACAACCGGTTTCTGTCGTCTGCAACTCTAGTGCACAGCGTTGTGTATTAGCAAATTAAGTGAAATCAAAAAAGAACAAAAAAACGGAACCACCAATCTCACCACTACATGCCAACCATTATGCCATTGATGTTGTTGATAATTCGTTTTTATAAGCGTTTACATGTGAAATTTCCCGTATGAAGTGTGTGTTTTGTGTTACATTGTTATGTAAAATCTTCCACAGATAAGACATCGGATCCATCCTATCACAGGAGTTCGAATACCATACACACCGCACGGCCGGTTACCCCATGTGGGATTGCAGGTCCCGACCCAGAAATGGCGAGCTCTAACCACGCTACCCTGGTGGAATGATCCTCGTTATGAGATCGGCTGGTTAACTTCAAGATCACGGCCTATCAAAATCGTCAATGTGCTCACCGGACAAGAGAACGTCATTGAAGTAAGTACACACAGTACAATACTTTTAACTTTCTTTCTTTCTTTCTTTCTTTTTTTTAGGATTTTATGTTTATGTACTTTTTTTTAAAAAAAATCTGTTTATGTTTACGTTAAAACATTTGTTATGCTGTTTAAAAAAAGATTAAAAACAATAAAAAAAAATATATATAAAAATTGATCGTGTAGCACTTCGGAACTACGCGGTGTGTGGTTTTTCCAATTAAGACTTAAGTATTGTATACAATTTTTATAGATTTTCTTCTTCTTCGATTCGAATTTATGAGTTTTGATACCGTACCATAGACATATGACGAAAAGAATGAACAATTAAAAACGAAAGAAAGAAAAAACAAAACATACATCGATTGTGTCAAAGTTATAAATAACACACTTCCATCATACCAGCTGAATCGTGCTTGAAATACACGAAGATTGACAGTTCTGTGCGTTTGAAGTGCATGCGAGTTTGCTATTCAGTATTTGTTTAATTAGTAAATCATTTGCATGGCACATTGTCTTCATATAAAAGAGTGTTATTTAAATATTTTGAGAAACACGATGAACTAGCTACAGTTTTGTGGGGAAAAAGAAAGTACACATTTATGCATAGAATTTTTACATTGAAATTACTGAATTACGTAATTATATGTAACAAAACTCATTGCTACAGGGGACTGGGATCTCGGTCTGCACTTGAAGATATAAAAACCTTAATTTAAACAAACAAGACTTGCTTTTAAATCAAATTCCCGATAAATTACCATCAATTATGATCAATACTTTGTGTTATTTTCTAGAATATTTATTTTAGTTATTTATTCTATTTCATAGGCAGATCAATATTACACTCTGAGCTTCAATAAGTTAAAATTATTAAAATAATTTGATTCACCAAACCGAGTTTAGGCTAGCACTAATCTACGGATGAATTTGCAAACAAAAATACGAAATGTATTTTTAGCAAATTAGGGATAGCAAATTAAGTTAAATGCTAGGTCCGTTGTCTGTTTAACGTTTTTTTTTAAAAAAAAAAAAAAGAAATTATGTAATATTTCATTTAAGAACAACATTCTAGATAGATTCTGTGTTTTCATTAAAATAACAGCACAAATCCATCATAACAATAATTCAAACATATGTCCAATTTGAAGTGCAAAAATTTCCAATCAGAGATTAATTATTAGTGGATATAACTGTTTCAACACATATACAATTAATTTAAATAGAAAAAAAAACCTTTGGTGCTACTACAGTTTGATAATCGCGTGCTCCTGCACTGCTCTCAAAGGCAAAGGGTATCGATTTGGGGGAGAACTCACGATGCGGTGTTGCCAAATGTATTCAGAGACCAGGGAAGATTCCTAATGAATATTGTTGATATTCTGAGGAAAATAAGTAAATTGAAAGCTATTTAAAGCGAAACAATAAGGTCTAAATTTATTATTAAGGAACTGGTGAATGATATATTTGGTATTCGTCATTTATCACATGTAAATCAAAATATAAATACACACGTCTCACATACTGCATGGCAAATGTTTCTTTTGTAAATAATAATAATAATAATAAATAATAATAAAAATCATTCCTGGACACACAAATTATGTATTTCTAATTGAATGCAATGTTGCTACATAGTATAAATATTAAAAACTATCATTTATATTACAGTAGCAATATAATTCACCTACCTATGGAACTTTTTCATTGTTCGAGCTAAGTAGTTCTAATTGCGGACTAATTTGTACTTTATTCGTGGTGGTGTTATGGTTGGTTACATGTGTTTATGTTAGTCCAATTAAAATTTAATGATTAGTCGTTTACCGTTATTCGACTAATTTCCGATTAATTGTTCAAATAATCGAGCCATTATTCGATGAACGTATTGGTCAAATATTCAAAATGAAATATTTATTTAAAGGTTAACGTCGTACGATTATGCTCTTTGGGCTAAAGGAGACGGTTAATTGATTAATGAGAATGAATGATTGGGAAATTAATTTTAGTACTCTCTCACTGGTAATCGAACTCGGGACTACATATATCTAAAGCAAACGTGCTAGCCACTAAAACAACAGGTAGGGGCTATATTTGATTTTGAGATTATGTGAATTTCAAACGTCAGCTTTCTTCTTTTTAACGTCCCACGACACTTTGCACCGAGACTAAGGGAGGATATGAAGAAAAGTGGGGAACACCGAGAAAAACGCACACAAACGGTGTTAGTTCACCACAAGGCCTACTTGGCGGGAGCTAGGATCGGATCAGGGACTCCACGCAGCAGAGGTAACTGCTTTACCACTGTAAACATAGTGTTTATCGTTACTAGATGCATGTAGAGCTAAGATTTTTTTGTGTGTGAAGAACTTTTCTAAGCAGTTATACAGGATGGTCCATAACTCTTAGTACAGTTGATTATTTTGGAAACAAACATGATTAAAGCAAATCTGACTAGCGGAGGGCGGACTTGGGTAAAGGAGCTACCGATTGATGCATACGTGGTGAATGGCGGCCATCGCCATCTTGGATCCACGTTAATTTTTGTAAATGGGAAGGTAGGCATGTGACATATCAATTAACACTGTTTTTTGCAGGGGAATGTTGTCCCGCAAGCAGAAATGAATTATCCTGTCCCGTTCCAAAGTTATGACGCCCCAAAGTTCCACCTACAGGATGTGCTTAACATGTTGCCCGTCCATTACAACACATAACCGGAGTCTCTTAAACCAGTCCTCTTGAACCCATAACAACACAGGGGGGTGATGCTATGACAGACGTCCTGAATACGTAACTGTAGGTGTGCAACATCCCGAATCTTCTCCTGATACACCAGGTGTTTTAAGTGTCCCCATAAAAAATCCAAGGGAGTGAGGTCCGGTGACCGGGCTGACCACTCCACAGGGCCTCGGCGACCGATCCAACGTTCAGGAAAATACAAATCCAAGCATTCCCGCACAGGCAGCGCATGGTGCGGTGAGGTACCATCTTGCTGGAAACATCACGGGAAGGTAACATCAGGGCGGAGAAGCAACGGAAACACCAACTCCTGTAACATGTCCGGATATCGGACACCATTTAGGGTACCAGGAAGGAATAAGGGTCCTATGATCGACGTGTTCCACATGTCACACCACACCATGATATGAACAGGAGTAACCCTCTTGCAGGGATTGATCGTATGTGGGTTTGCATCCGACTAATATCGCATGTTCTGGCGATTCACTTCCCCATCCAAATATAAGTTTGCCTCGTGTGTGAAGACAACGCAGGCTGGGAAATGCGGATCTCGATCATATTGTGACAAAGCCCAACTGGCGGTTTCATGCGCCGGTCTGGATCACCCTCTGAAAGGTTGTGAACAAGCTGCAGCTTCAAGGGTTGCCACTTGTTCCTATGGAGAATCCTCATCATGGAAGCACGTTGTACGCCTGTTATCCTGATAGTTGTCTTCTAGGATACTGTGCTTCGGACTTTTCACACCCGCAGCAAGCACCATTGTGGATGTCTCCTCATCTGTCGTGGTTCGTGGGAGACCTGACCGTGGTCTGTCGGCAAGATTACCAGTTACACTGAATTTCCTAATGAGGTAGCTAAAGGTGTTGTGGCTTATTGCAGCTTTTTCGGGGTGGCGCGCGTTGAAGTCTTGGGTAATCACACGACTGCGTCTTTCCCCAGACATTAGGATAATCTCAATTCTTTCCTGCTTCATCAGTGCCATCTCGCTCTACCTGCAACGAAAAGAAAACCTGTCAAATTTGGAGCGTCACGTCTCTCTTAGTCACAACAGTATTAGTGCCAGAAACAGAAAACCTCCAACTTTGGAACGGGATGTGATAACGCACTTCTGCTTGCGGGACTGCAATTCCCTGCAAAATAAGTGTTAATTGATGTGTTACATGCCTACCTCCCTATTTAAAAAATAACCTGGATCCAAGATGGCCGCCATTCACCACGCATGCATCAATCGGTAGCTCCTTTACTCAAGTCCGCTCTCCGCTAGTCAGATTTGCTTTAATCATGTTTGTTTCCAAAATAAAATTGAAATTTGATAGATTAAAAAGTACTTTAGTACGATTGATTGATTGATTTGCATTTATGTCCTTTGTCAGCAGCAAGACTAAACGAGACCTTACCATTTAAAGTGTTAATATAGCACGAGACCCTACCATTTAAAGTATTAATGTAGCACAAGACATTACCATTTAAAGTGTTAATATAGCACGAGACCTTACTATTTATAGTGCTAATATAAGACGAGACCTTACCATTTAAAGTGTTAATATTGGAGGAGACTTATTATTGAATGTATTAATATAACACGAGATCTTATCATTTAAAGTGTTAATATAACACGAGACCTTACCATTTAAAGTGTCAACATAGCACGAGACCTTACTATTTAAGTATTAATATAGAACGAGAATTTACCATTTAAATGTTAATATAGGACGAGACTTAAGTGTTAATATAACACGAGATCTTATCATTTAAAGTGTTAATATAGCATGAGACCTTACCATGTAAAGTGTTAATATAGCACGAGACCTAACCATTTAAAGTGGGATCTTAACTACTGTAGTGTATTCGATGCTCCCAAATTGGGACTCGAAACCAAGACCTCCTCCTACACAAACATCTTACTAATACTAAATTTTGTATCGCAAATATTATTTAAGAATACTGTATTTTTAATAGTTGAATGTTTCAGTTATTTACTTCATGCAATTTTGTAGCCAACACTTGAAAATGTGGTCAGTTATAAACTATATCTCTTTATTTGCACAAGTTAGATGAAATAAAAATAGTGAATAAAAATAGAAAGTAAAATAGTTCAATTTAATTGATACTTCAAATATTTTTACCTGAAGAGATGTATAAAGTCTTCAAGGGAGGGAAGTATTTTCTATATGTTTCTCTTTAACTCACATGTCCTGGTTTAACTTTGTCCTCAATTCTTGCAACTTTAAGTTAACTCTTTTTCCGATGTCATACAGTGATGAAATATTGCACAGTGACGTAAGTCGGGTGACACCATTGCTTCTTATATATAGCGTATATTTGTAAATCTTAATAAAAGTTATTCATATTGATCTCTACTAACTCTATATCCTATATAGTTATGTAACCAAAAATGATCTGGAGTTGTTATGTACAGTATAACATCCAGGGGATATTCATAAATTAACGTTAAAGATGGTGAAAGTCCGATAGATTTAAAGAACTGATTGAATGTGAAAACATCTTATAACAAAAAAGTAAAAAGTAAAATAAAATAAAATAACCCAAAATAAAAAAAAATAAGTCATACTAAAAAGTAAAAAAATAAGTTTTTAAGAAAATTACTTTTTTAAAAAAAATCTACTTATGCATGACTAAAAAGAAAAGCATGAGAAGCATTCCTATATACAGTCAATTTATAAATTATTCAATTCTCATGTAAATCAGGTGATTGTATATGGGAGCAGTTCCTTTGCTTCTCTTTTTAGTTATGCATAAGTAGATTTTTTTTTAAAAAAGTAATTTTCTTGACAACTGAATTATATTTTACTTTTAATATGATTGATTTTATATTTTACTTTATAGTACAATTTATTTTATTCTTTAAAGAAAGTATATCATTTTCTTTAAAAAAAATATTCCCTAAGTTTAGGTAATTGTAGCCTACTGGTTAACGTTCTCCCTCTGCAATCGAGAAATCTCGGGTTCGAATCCGATTGCTTACGATCCTAACTAAAATTTTTTATCCGGGCTTTTCCTCATTTAAAACTATAGGCAAATGCCAGGATGATAACTTCAAATCTAGATACCGGTTTCCTTCCATTTCCTAACTTTATTCCTGTTATTGGACTCGTAGTTATTAATTCTAGTGGAAATTGATTTCATAGACTGTTTCTAGAAGTCTGTTAAACAAAATAGAAGCAAATCTTTATTCACACTGAATGGAGAATTAATTCTTTTCTATATCGTAACTAGTAGCGTATGCAGGAATTTATTTCGGGAAGGGTCCAAACTCAATATGAGGGTATTTTGTATTAAAATTCCTAAAATTGTCCCTAAAATTAGGCTAAATTTATACAAAATTCGAAATTTCGGGTTGGGGTGGGAGTCCGGACTTAACATTAACATTAACCCGGACATTAACAGGTTTCTATTCATTGAATTAATATTCCTTCAACACGATGTTAGAAATTTTAAGTTCTGTCTTTTCGACACTGTAGTAATTCAGGGTGGTTTATATCGTAGGGGTATTAAATGACATGTGAAACAGCTATCTGTGAAATGAATTCTTAACCCTAGAAAGTCTGCTCGCATCTGCTACGTGAAGGACCAGGGAGGTGTGTCAAATTTACCCGCGCTCGTTTTAAATAGCTCTCAGAGTATATTTGTTTAATTTGAGTTAACGTGTTTAAGTAAATTTCAAAAAAGAAACTTTCCAAGGAATTGTGCTTTTTATTTGTAAAAAAATGAATAAATACAGTGCGTTAAACTGCTTATATATTAACTTATACGAGATTTTTTACAATAGTATGCAGAAAACCAGAGAAAAATAATATTTTAAAAAGGAAATACAAGTTTTAGATACAAAAAACAAACGAAAGGAATTTTGGGGAAAACAAAGATGGGTAGCACTTATGACCAAGCTGGGATCAAATCGGCCCGCATAACATGAATTATTTAAGAAAATAATAATAATTCAGTATTTTCCAGTTGGGAAAAAAGCGAAAATTAACCTTTCATCAAAAGGAACAATAACAAAAAACAAGCAGAACCCTGAATACATATTAATCCATATAAACTAAATAAAAAAGAACTCGCGGACAAAATTGATCCCCCCTTGGTCTTTCTAGGGTTAAGATCTCAGTTCTTGCATATGTGGTATCGCTAATCCCCATTTTTAACCTGTTCCTCTACTCCTGCAAGTAAATTTTACTTTCCCATACCATTTTGTTGAACCACATGGAAAAGGAACTGTCCACCCTAAACCCCATCTAACTAGCTTAGTGACGCCACGTAGCTATGTTAAGGAAAGTAGGCTAGAACCTACCTTCGGGCAGAATACTCATATATATAATTTCTGAAGCGCCCTTATATTTGTGATTCATCCAAAGTTACATCATGATGGTTTCGGGGGTCAATTCCCCCCCCCCCCTGGAATTTGGAAATTGAACCTCTGGGCCATAGGTCTGTGCTTAACGTGGATTACAGTATTTCTGCAGTACTATAGTAGCGTGTGTATTGAAGTCCTCCCTCTTCAGGGGAAATCTGAAATCACTGAGTTGTATTCCACACCAAGCTCTTAATCCTTCTTGCTATTAAGAGCTATAAAACATTCTTAGATATCATTATTCATTAAAAAAAAAATACCTGTTGAATGTACTATCCCATAATGAACTAAAAAGTAAAAAAAAAAAAAAAAGATTTGCTTTTGCGTTTCATAACATTTAGGGAACGCGTATTTCACATATTTTTTTAGTTGGTACTTTCAATTAGGTACGGAATTCTTTGAGGAGCGACCCATGCTTTTATGAGCATCTTTATAATCTTTTTCTTTCTACATTTTGATGTACTTACAATTTTTAAAGGGTTTGGTATACCAAAACTCCATTTTTTTTTTTTTTAGCTTAACGTTTCACGATTAAGCACCGAGGCTAAGACAGATGGTAATTGTGAGATGGATGATAATGGTGGAATTAAATGTAGGGGAATGGGAGAATCCCAAGAAAACCCATACATGTGGTGCGTGTCCATCACAACGCGAACTCCTTTATATATTTGCCTTGTCCGTGTGTCCATCCTTTTGGGAGAAAAAAAATGTTAAAAACTACTTGATGGATTACCATCAATTTTGACCAGGTTATAGAGGGTAAAAAATGAGCAATCAAGTTCGTTAATACATCATCATTATCCTCATCATACTAGGTATTCAGCCACTATAGGCAGGTCACTTGCTGAACCTGAGAAGCTTCCGTACTCCACTGTCTTCCGCTAACCCTTCGTCGTCAAGTATGATTTTTCTGTTTTAATATCGTCCAGTAATTGTAGTCTCCTTCATCCTCTCCCTCTCTTTCCTGCCACTATACCCTCTACTACGTCCTTCATAATACAGTTCCTTCTTAACCAATGCCCCAATTAATTTCTCTTCCTGTTTTTAATAGTATCTAACATTGTTCTTTCCCCCCACACTAACACCCCCTCATTCGTCTTCCGTTCGACCCAGTTAATTCTATCCGTTATTCTCCACGCCTACATTTCAAAAGTTTCCAGCCATTGACAAGGAGCGTTTTTGGACTGAAAAATGCCATTCCTATCTGGAAATACGGTTGCCGTGAATGGTGTACGTCATCAGTATGATTTGTCGGTAGCTAGGAGCCGTCATGGTGCCCTCCATAGGCACTGCTGGACCCATGGATGATGATGTGAAGATTCTCTAAATTATAATGGATCCATCACCAATCTGTTGTCATTGTATTGTGCACGCCTCGAGTAGCTGTTCTCCTGGATGACGATGGAATCTGACCTGGTCATTCATGTGATGAACGCAGTATTAGACCATGAAACATTGTACTATTCCTCGGTGGTCCAATGACGTTGGGTATGTGCCCATTTCTGCCGATATGGATGATGCCATAAGGTTAACATGGGACATATCTAACAGTATGCTTTCTCTACTGCTAAAGTTTGCTTTTATTTGTGCCACAGTTTGCGCCCTATCTTGTGGTACCATCTTCGACAGACTACAAGCCCGAATTTTTAATGAGATTTGTCCGTCCCAAATGTTGTGGTTTGGTGCTGGTTTCACTGTTCTTTGCCCCTCCCCTTTGGAGGAAATTAACCACGGCAGCTCGTGAAGACCGGGCAAGTCCTGCTCTTTCCGAGATACTCGTTCCCAGCTGCCTGGCCATCACAATCTGGCCTCTATCAAACTCCGATATAACCCGCCGGCTTTCCCTATTCTACACACAAGCACCACACTGACTGACTGACCTACCTATCAGCTTCTGGTGTGCGTTCTGCCATGCCTCGTGACTCTTATTAGCTGAACGACTTCGTTGAAAAAGTAGACGGTTGTCATAATGTTTTGGCTTGTCACTGTATACGAGGGCATGCTGAAAAGTAATGCATCCTATATTTTTAAAATGTGAAAACGTTTGAAGTTATCGGTATAAAATAAAAGCAAATACATTTAATCTACAGAGCAAAACGATTATTTTTACACATAATCGCCGTGCGATCAACAAACTTCTGCCAACGTGTAAAAAGTTTCATAATGCCGTCACTGTAAAATTGTTCATCTTGACGGAACCAGAGTCTGATTTATTGCTTCACTGAACTGTCAGAATCAAAATGATATCATGTCAGGTGCTCCTTAAGTTTCAAAATAAATAAATAAATAAATAAAGATTTGGACTGTATGAGGTATGGCAGTGAAACCAAGGCACTGAATGAGCGGCTCCATTTGTAGATGAACTTGTAGAAATCCGTGCGTTCAGTCGTTCGTCAAGTGAGCGAGATTGAAGTTCATTTGTTTGGAGCGTCAGGGCATTTTCTACGTTCCTACAACATTTCTGAAGTTTAGTGATGAGTTTAAAACAATAATAAATACGTTATCAAAAAATTTAGTGAGTCAGATAGTATTTGCAACATTTATTGAATGGACTAACAACTCTCAGATATAAATTTAAGTGTGCACTGTATAACAGCACAGGGGGCGTGGTGGCTCACTGGTAGAGCGTTCAACTCCGGTGCTTGAGGTCCCTGGTTGGATCCCAGCTCGCGCCGTGTGGATCTTGTGGTGGACGAACACCGTGCTCGTGGGTTTTCTTGTGGTTCTCTCGCTTTCTTCTTTTCATTCATTTCTCATCATCAACGTCTCCTTTAGCCTTGCCGGCATAATCGTGGGACGTAAAACTCAAAGATTTCATTTCATTTTTTGTATAATATCGCAATTAATGATGACTTGAGGGGATACACCCCCAGAAATATGAAATTTCTTCGCTGAATTTATGTTACAAGTATTTTCACAATATTTCAGCTCTGTGTATTGAAAGATCTCCTCCTCCGGCAGAAATGTTTTGAGATCACCACTGGTTAAAATGTCTAGTACTCTAATTTCTGCACTAAGCGAAATGTTTTGAAAGGAAACAGAAAAGTTTATTTAATGGCGTTTGGTAAATATTATGGGGTCTACTTTTTAAAAACCTCATATTATTTGTTGTAATTCAGTTAATAATAATATTGGGGAACATAAGGAAGCTCTTTAACCCACCTATAAAAAGGTTAGGTAACACTACTAGTCTTACATTGGGCCCCAAATGCAGAGCTCATTAGATAGTAACATACAGAACTAGGTTTAGCTTTCATCTGTCCAGCCACTATACAAACACTACAGCTGAATTCGAATCACAACTCATGTGAATTATTTAAACCCCCTACTCTTCTTCCTCCGGCCTCCCACTGACGAGTTCATATACTGTCATGTAATACCAGCAGTTTTCAAGCGTCAATTAAAATGACATTTTCATCATTGTAACAACAACTACATCCGTCCGTCCTTGTTACCATCTGTGTTGCTAGTTTGAGTTCTTTAATGGCCTTGTAAACAAACTTTTAACTGCACTGTTGCTATAAGAAATATCACGATTAATAGTAACAATAATAAGCGGTAAGTGTGTCTAAATAGAGTGGTATTCAACCTGGGTACGCGTACCCCCAGGAATACACGATAACTTCTTAGACGAGACACTATAGTATATCTTTATTTCATGCTAATTGTAACACAATAGTATTAAATTATAGCATGATTCATCTGTTTATAGTAAATATGAGTTATTTAGTACATAAGTAATAAATTCTATAATTTAATTTGGTAAGATTACTATTATTTGAATTGAGGATAGCTTATATCTTGGGGATACACATTTAAGTGGAAAAGTGTCATTAGGAGTATGCAGAAAAATGTTGAATACCACTGGTCCAAGATATTTAAATTTTATTAAACGAAAATTGAGCAAGGAACAAATATTTCTTCCAATAATTCGTAAGTAGAGCGACCATACGTCCCGTTTTGATCGGGACAGTCCCGTTTTAGGGGCGTGTCCCGGCCGTCCCGTCAGTAGATGACAAAAGGTAGTATTTGTCCGGTTTTATGCAAGTAAAAGAAGTAAATAATAAACCTAGTGCCTTTACTCCTTGTAAAGCTGTTAATAATTAATAATAACAAAGAGGCAAGAATTGAACTGAAATTCCCTACGTTAAACATGATCTATAGTTCGCACTACTGGTCGAATGACAGCAGAAGTTTTAGCAGCTGCTTGTTTGTTGAACAAACTTAACGTGACTTTCCTTTATCATAAGCATCGAATTACTTGACCCAATGTAATATCAAGGATTCGAGCTAGGGCAAAGGAGCAAGTGCAGGCAACATTATGTCCTACTATATTATAAGTTAAATGCCGTTCATATTTTATAGCTTATATATATAAATGTATAAGGCATTGCTAAGGTAAACAGGAACTAATTTATGCACTGACCTGTTTCTCATTTTTCATGATTTTTTTTTAAAAAATACACAACCTGTCCCGTTTTCAGCTGAAAATTTTATGGTCACCCTATTCGTAAGGAAAGGCTACATAAGAACAAGCTGAAAAAAAATAGCTTTATTTTGGAGTCTGATCGTCAAATCGACATTTCCAACAGATGCAAAAACCGCACAAATATATATATTCTTTTTGAGCGAAACTACTTAGGTTTCTCACAGATACCGATAATGTGGGTACCGTTCATAAAACCTAAACTGCATAAGTCCTAAAAATATGGGCACAAGCCTTAAATTTTAGGTCTTTTGCCGTTAAGAACTTAATGACTTTAGGTCTTGTCCCGTTCAGGACTTGTGCTTGTTCTATTCACTTGTTTTAGTTCTGAAATTTGACACCATCACACAGAACAACGACAGTGTAGTAGCTGTCACCATGGTGTCACGGTCAAGAAACAAGGCATGTGTTTTCAGAGAAGCTACTGTTTGGGATTGAAGTTGGTTAAACGTCTTTGGGAAGCTATTGTTTGGGATTGAAGTTGGTTAAATGTCTTTCGGAAGCTACTGCTTGGGATTGAAGTTGGTTAAACGTCTTTGGGAAGCTATTGTTTAAGATTGAAGTTGGTTAAACGTCTTTCGGAAGCTACTGCTTGGAATTGAAGTTGGTTAAAGTCTTTAGGAAGCTACTGTTTGGAGTTGAAGTTCGCCAAAGTCTTTGGGAAGCTACTGTTTGGGATGAAAGTTGGTTAAACGTCTTTGGGAAACT
The DNA here is from genome assembly GCF_964235325.1 of Thermobia domestica. Lineage (NCBI taxonomy): Eukaryota > Metazoa > Arthropoda > Insecta > Zygentoma > Lepismatidae > Thermobia > Thermobia domestica. Next base: position 33,889,550 of record NC_137468.1, read on the forward strand.
ACTTTTTGAGGTTGAAGTTGGTTAAACGTCTTTGGGAAGCTACTGTTTGGGATTGAAGTTGGTTAAACGTCTTTGGGAAGCTACTGTTTGGGGTTGAAGCTGGTTTAACGTCTTTGGGAAGCTAACGTTACTGTTTGGGACTGAAGTTGGTTAAACGTCTCTGGGAACCTAACAACACGTTTTCCACTAGATTTCAATTCTGGTTTCACTTTGCTATGTTACAAATCAGAGGATAGTATTTGCTTCCTATATTCGTACTGCTTCTACAGCATTCTTGACACGGATGCGATGGTAGCACCACAAAATTTTTTAGGGTTTATGCCGTTTGGTTCTGTTTAGTTCTTTTACCGTTTAGGATTTCCGCCATTAAGGACTTATGCACCTAGTTGATTTTTAGGTATTGTGTCATGTAGGTTCAGTATAGATGGTCTTGTGTCGTTTAGAGAGGGGTGTAACAACGGGAGCGAATTGGAACCTGGCCTGTAAACAACTTCGTGTCCCCACAAATGAAGTTCGTCTAATAAGTATTTATTTAAACATGTTTGTTACAGCAAATGAAGAATGTTTATAATAGAAAAATAGAAGTGCCCGTTATTCGCACGTGGAGAATAAGATTTAATGAATATAAAACCGGAAGTTTGAACATTGTAAAAATTGTCCTATTTTTCTGTTTTAGAAGCGGTATTTTCGGAAACACTGCAACACTTGATCACTCATTTTTGATCATGAATTTATATATCAACTTCCACATCTCCAACTTAAGCGAATCTTCATATTTTCTGAATACAGAATCAAAAATTTAATACTAGAGATTGTCTCCTTTTATGGTGTGAATATTTGGAAAGGCTGAAACACGTTTTTGATTAATTTCAATTAGAAGTTTATATACCGAACATCATACCTCCAACTTAAACGAATACTCACATTCAGTTTTTCTGTACAAAAAATTGGATATTTGGATATTATAGAAACCCTTTCCTCCATTAGAAGCGAAATTGTTGAAATTCTTGAAATACATATTCCCTTATTTTTAAATAAGAGTTTAAACATAGAATTCCTTTCCTCTTAACTTGAATAAATCTTCCCATTTGTCAATTGGGATTACTTCTGATAAAAGAATCCACAAAGGTAGTTTACTCTTGGGGTGAGTTTTTCGTCCTTAATTTCCTCAAATACGGCTGACTTGATTTTGTTGATATTTCATGAACAAATATTTAATTAACAACCCTGATACAGGGATGTTTCAAATCAACACCAACAAAATTTAGGAGGTGATTCCTGACACCAAGATAAGACAAAAAGTATAGACCAACTTGAGTGCACAAATGCTTCCTTTCGGAGTTATAGGCTACCGAAAACATGAACTTTGAAGATCCATAGCTGCAAAACTATAGGACCTACAGTAGTCGGATCAAGACTTCATTTAGGAACTAATAGAAAATAGGTGCTCTATCCAAATATCCATGTTTCAGAATCCTGCAGTAATTCTGCGACAATTTTTATAAAGGTAGTCGGTGAGTACTTCAAATTATGTGCCTGTAGCCAAAGTTCCTCTATAAAAATTGTTGTGTGAGTATCTTAGGATTCTGAAACATGGAGTTTTGGATAGGGCAAATAATAGTTCCTAAGTGAAATCTTGACCCGACTACGGTAGGTCCTTTAGTTTTGGTGCTATGGACCTTCAAAGTTCATTTTTCCATGTTTTCTGCAGTCTATAACTCCGAAATGATGGATTTCTACACCTACGTTGGTCTATACTTTTGTCTTATCTTGGTGTCAGGAATCACCTCCCAAACGTTGTCGGTGTTGTTTTGAAACACCCTGTATATGACATAAGTCATTTATAAAATCCAAACAGGATTGTTTAAATTAGTTTTGGCTATGAATTTTCTTCAGACGAAATTTTCCCAAAGCACCTTATAATTTTGTTCGTATTTCATAAATGTTTCAGTAATAACTGTAGCACAACGTGATTTAGTTTAAGAAAATGAATCGAGAAGGTTTAGTGCGATGGCCCGTACCTTTTGTTTCCTCAGAGTGAAAGCGACTTTTATTACCGGTATTATTATTTGACTGCTTTCTTATCGTGGAGATTTCTGTCGTGAGAACAATTCTTTGAATCACAGAAGATGTGATGGATGTACTTATTCCTTGCTTTTAGCCGTTCAAGAGTTTTATTGGAAGCAGCATTTAATTTGTTCTCTTATTCTCTCTGCTCCGGTGTTTCATTTTTCTTTTCATGAAAATACTAGATGGTTTTGATTTCTACAGGAAGACTTGCATTATATTCACTTGACAGAATTATGTAATCATTTATAACAAATTTTCAAGTTTAGAATCTATTATAATTATTAAATTTGTGCCAATTGTTCAATGCGTTTACTAAGGAAAAATCGCATTTTTATACGTACTAACAAACTATGAATTAACTACCTACACACAATTATTCCGGCTACTCCTCTTTCTGTCTTATATTCTGCTAGAGTCTGGGTGGCTCATAAGCATTGTGAAAATAAAAAATCACTTTTTTTTTAATTTTCAAGGAAATGATGTACTTGAGCCATGCTCCGGCTTCAGATTTAGGGATGGCCAAAAATTTCGGATTCAGATTTCCTGATTACGGATCCAATGAGAATCCCGCTTCCGGTTCCAGAACCGAGAACCAGGTACCTGGATCCGGAATCGAGAATTAGATACCTGGTTCCAGAACCGAGAATCGGGTACCTGGATCCATTATTACTCAGGATCCAGGTATTTCAGAACCCGATTCAGGTTATCTCTACTCAGGTCTCCGCAGGTACCCATACCTGAGTGGTAGGATGGTAGGCATCGTGGCTTTCGTATGTATATAATATCGATTTGGATTCCGAAAAATTTTGAGCATGGAAACTCCTATTGGAAATAGTCAAAATAATTTTGCTCCACTTAGTTCATGGTACCATTCTACGCCACTGGATTTACAATAAGTGAGTTCCATTTTACATTGTGAAATTACAGTAGACTTCCACACGACGCGAATTCAATACTTAAATAGGAAATGTTTATACCACTGGGTCCGGACTCCCCCTCCCAACCCCCGCAAACAAAACTTCCTATCTCAACATACATGTGTACACTTTCTCAATAAAACTATAAGCTAACTGCAGGTATATACGCCAGTGCAGCTAAATACGCCAAGTGTCCAGTGCTGGGACGTTTCCGACAAAATCCGTTAAAATGCGCCTCCAATATGTGCCACGGTCTTAGACAAGTCTGATTTGATGAATACTCCGGCAGACAGGGTTGAGACCACCATGCCATGCAGTGTTGTTTGCTTCGAGAAGGTTCTGTGAAAGGACGTTATTATTTCAATAGATATAAGAATCCGTTATTAGTACCGTGCTAACTCAGAACATTGCAAATTGGTTACAGCAATGCACACCTTATTTCGTGTCCGTCTAGGAACACTTTGTTTTGTAAGTATAATTTCAGTATTTGTGATTCCATAGCTACTAAATCAAAACCAAGCATGGTGCAGCGAAATACGCCAGGGCTTGTGCAGGACTGACTGCAGAAGACAAAGACGTTCTCATTTGTCCCACATGTTCCATATAATATCGCTGTAGTTCTTTTAAGTCACAGTACAGTGACACTGTTTGGAACTTCACTTTTCAGTTTGGAACTTCATTTCAACTTTGGAGATTATCGTTTTTACATTTTATATTTTTATCTTCATTTTTCACTTTGGTTATTCTATTTTTTTGCTTCAGGTATGTTCTGTAGTAATATTTCAGTTCGTATAATGCAGACGATATAAGCAGTTGCAAGATTTATTACAGGTTTTTAGTAGTATCCTAGACATGGCGTAATTACCTGCACGCGTTGGTAAATACGCCATTTTGTAACAGTTTTTCTTTCACCTTGGGTTCAAAATGGAAGCGAATGGCATCATTGCCAGAGTTTTTCTACACACGGAAAAGGCTACTCTGCAGAGCACATGTCTTGTTCTTTGTGTATCATGAAAATTAAGGCCATAAAAAATACAATACCCTTAAGATGGCGTATTTACCTCCACCTATCTTACTTGTTTAACAGGGAAATGATTGATGTAGCTTGAAAATTTGATCTTACACTTCATCTGTACTCTTTCTCTTATAAAAACAATCTAGTTCTATCTTTTTTTCTGATAATATAATTAGACATATTTTACAATTACTTATTGTCTTTTCAAGTGTAGAATAATATACGTTCAATGCTACATAGACGTAGTGGCTTGTAGTATTGGTAGGGATGCGCACGAGTCGAGTCGAGACAGAATTTTCCTGAGAAAATTCGTGTCGAGACACAGCTCTTCCAATAGAAAAATATACGTTTTTCAAGTCGATACATCACTTTTACAGCACATTTTCGAGACGAGACAGCCTCAAATCTTATCTCGTGCGCATCCCTAAGTATTGGGCCCCTTCCCCCTAAAAGCATGAACTCCTCCCAACACAAAATTCTGGGTGCGCGCCCAATGGCGGATCTAGAAGGTAAAAACTGGAGCGGGGCAGCCAAAACCCAGACTATGATAGGTATGTGATGTACTGTATATTGAGTTATATATATATATATATATATATATATATATATATATATATATATATATATATATATATATGCTTAACTTTCAAAAATATATACATAATAGCTTCAATTATTTTTGTCACTCAAAAAACTGGAGCAGCTTAGGACTCCTCAGGTCCGTATCCAGGGGGGTCTAGGGGGGCTGGGCCCCCTTAATTTTTACTAGCTTCCCTAAAATTATCACGATAGGCTTGGAAATGAACTATAATATGGTGATGAAGTATAATGTGGTTGGATCGGGCCCCCCTAACTTATGCCGCCCCATACATTTTTGGGCTGGCTACCGACCTGGGCCCCAGGCCCCGAGCTAGATCCACCACCGTGCGCGCCTAAACAAAACTCACGTTGACTAAGATGAACATGTACAGTTGTTAGTATCTAATCAGGTAAGTAAAAAAAAAGAAAAAAGAAAAAAACAACCTAAAACTAGAAGAAAATGAAAAGCGAAAAGGGGGAAAAAGGAAGAAAGAGACGGTTAAAATCCAGAAAAAAACTCAAGTGACACCACTTTAGATTAAATAAATAACATTAATGGTTCTTTAATGACTGAATATATTAATAATAATCATTTAAGTTAATAAGATATTTAAAGTGCTAAGAACAGCGGTAGCCAAGTATAGCACTGTATAAAGTAATTAAATATTTTGTGCATAATACAATTTAAAGGCTTAAAATTCAATGTTAGTATCATATAAAAGTACAATATGTAACTGACATTTCATAGTTTAAAATTGAGTCATATAAAATAAAATAACTATAGCAAAGTAAAACCATTAAAATAACCCTAATCTTAATGATTAGATTGTCTAATAAAAAAAATACATATATATTTATAAAAGACAATCATGTATGACTTGTTGTTACAACAAGATAAAACATTATAAAAATACTAAAAACCTAACTCAACCCTAATTTCCAAGAGTCCAGTCTTCTGTTATTATAGACCCTACATAGTAAGTAAGGTGGTTAATACAGAGTTATTTGTACCGTTCTTACACAATAAATTTCCGTGGTGGATAAACACCGCACTGAGAAAAATCCATTATCCGGACAGCGGTATATTGTACAAATACAAGGATTCGTTATGTTTACTAAGGAAATCTGTACGGAGCGTACTTTATCCATATGCTACACAGGTACTGCCTTTTACCCGCTTAGATATGACATCATGTCGCTGCAGGATGTCTGACTTCTAACAATCTTCTGTATTTTACATACATATACGTATGTTAAATACTTCAGCTATATGTTATATACGTCCATCTGTGTGTGAGATCCAGGCCGCCTATAGACACCTCTTTCTTTCGCCATGGCTGACGTCATTGAACTACCGTCTTTTGCTTGCGAAACGAGGTTGTTTACAAACGGAAAAGAAGAGAGGAAGGAAAAAATGCTTGGGTAAGTACACTAGTTAACTATTACTTTAGTTAAATATTCCATTAATTATATATTCTTTTAGTGTAACTTGCTTTAATATAGTACTAAGTAAGTAATGTAGTTTATGAATACAATTCTTACTATTGTAAAACTCGTTAATGATTGAGGACAATGGAATGGGTGAATCTGAATTTTGAGAAATCTTTGAATATTAATGTTTTGAAACATTTTACATTTCAAGGTAGCAAAATGAATGTTATGTGTTTATTCATTCCGTTTTATATGTGACGATTTATTACTTGGTGCAGATTTACTACAGGGCTGCTTAACATAATTGCTAATAAACCGTTTTCAGCGCGAAAATTCCCTTGTGTAGTGAAGATTTAGGATTTAGATTTCTGGGCTTTCGGCATCAATGGCCTTGTTAGCCCGTCGCATATGAGGGATGACTTCCCTCGGTGATCACACTATCCGGGGAAAGGAAGGGAAGAATGGATTGGGGAAAAATGGGGCCGCGGTGGCTCAGTGGTAGAGCGTTCACCTCTGGTGCTTGGGGTCCCGGGTTCGATCCCAGCTCCCGCCAAGTGAACTTTGTGGTGGACAAACACCGTGTGCGTGGGTTTTCTCGGGGTTCTCCCGTTTCCTCCCACTTTCTTCATTCCACCATTTCATACATTACTCATCATCACCGTCTCCTTTAGCCTAACCGGCATAACCGTGGGACGTAAAACTCAAAGGTTTCATTTTCATTTTTGGATTTGGGAAGGAAGAAAACGGCCTGGGACCTATATGTTAGGTACCACTCCGGCATTTGCCTGCTGTGAATGAGGAAAAGCCAAGGAAACCTCATTCAGGATGGCTGGACTTAAAACCTTTTGATACTTTTTCGACCGAGTTCCCCCACCGGGATCGAACCCGGGACCGTTCGCACCGAAGGCGAGAGCGTTAGCGAATACGCTACGCGGGGCCACTAGTGTAGTTTAGAAAACTCATTTTTACTAGGATATTTGCAAGATTTTTTTTTCTTTTAGTTTAACGCCCCATGATTGTACATCAATGTAAGAGAGAAGGTGACGATGAGATACATGATAATGGTGGAATCAAGAAAATGTAAGGAAACTGGAAAGTCTTAAGAATAACCACACCTACAGTGTTCACCAAAAGCCTATTTGTCGGGAGCAGGAATCGAACCAGGGACCTACCACGTCAGAGGTAAGCGCTCTCAGAGCTTTCTTTTGTTTAAAGAACTTGTTTACAATGAAATATATATATATATATATATTACGAAGATATTGACATATTTTACAGCCTTACTGAAATTTAAAAAAAAAAAAGTAGTCAGGGAGAGCTTACTTGTCAGGTTTTTATTTTTTAATTTAATTTATTTTTATTTATTTATTTTTGCTTTGTTATGTTCCCTAGTTAATTAATGTTTGGGTTACTGAAAATTAAAACCTTTTTAGTATTATTGTTATGTCATCACTTTGGAACCAAAACGTTAGATTTTTTTCTTGTGTTTTCATATAGGAAGTTGGTGAGTTTGTGCCTTAGCACTGGTTTGGTTTCTAGAACGTAATTGAAGGTCATGTTGAGTTGAGTCTTGGTGGGTTTGAGTTCGTGAAGTGTCAGGCACTGCTTGTGCCCCTGTCTTCTGTTTGTGATGTTTCCTGGCTTTGGGCTGTGACGTATTTATGTTGAGGAGTACCAACGCAGGCCGCGTGATATACAGGTAGCTACAACACAACTTCAACAGTTACGAGTGCCAGGTCTTTGAATTTCAGCTTTCGTTACGGCGTGACTAATGCAGTATAGTGCTAGGTTGAAATTCTATGGGTGGTAAAAACGGTATGGTAAGAAATACAACGTAATTGTTATTAGTTTAATTAGTGTTTCTTCATAGTATTGTTTCACTATTTCTAGAAGGAATTAAGTATTGACGAAGTAATGAATAAGCAAAAGCACACATTGATTGACGTTTACTATTTCTCATACTCCATTGAGAATGTTTTGATCCTCAGTTGCGCAAACATCCAGTGTGCGTTTATTTTCTTTCTTTTTTGGGGGGTTTACACTGCCTCACAGATGAGCTCCCTCGTGGCTAAGTGGTTAGTGAACACTCCTTTGGCGTGGGACACCCGGGTTCGATTCCCGGCCGGGGGCCGCGGTGGCTCAGTGGTAGAGCGTTCACCTCTGGTGCTTGGGGTCCCGGATTCGATCCTAGCCCCGCCAAGTGAACCTTGTGGTGGACAAACACCGTGTGCGTGGGTTTTCTCGGGGTTCTCCCGTTTCCTCCCACTTTCTTCATTCAACCATTTAATTCATTGCTCATCATCAGCGTCTCCCTTAGCCTAACCGGCATAACTGTGGGACGTAAAACTCAAAGGTTTCATTTCATTTTTTCTTAATCTCTTGCACCGACCGACCGATCTCGATCAAATTTCCAACGTAGATGCGGTTCTGGCCTGGGAGTGTTTTTAGCTATTTACTTTGACAGTAGAACTTAGGGGAGGGGGAGGAGGGGGACAGAAAAAATAAATGACTTAATTTACTTTGAAGTGTAAAAGTGCGAGCGTTTTCTTCTCTCTCTCTCTCTCTCGCTCTGTCTCTCTCTCTCTCTCTCTTCACTTCTCCAGTCTCCTCTCACTTTTAGGGCCGCGGTGGCTCAGTGGTAGAGCGTTCACCTCTGGTGCTTGGGGTCACGGATTCGATCCTAGCCCCGCCAAGTGAACCTTGTGGTGGACAAACACCGTGTGCGTGGGTTTTCTCGGGGTTCTTCCATTTCCTCCCACTTACTTCATTCCACCATTTCATTCATTTCTCATAATCACCGTCTCCTTTAGCCTAACCGGCATAACCGTGGGACGTAAAACTCAAAGATTTCATTTCATTTTTTCCTCTCACTTTGATTTCATGATTTCGCACTCTGATGAAAAGTATTAAATACCGCCAGGAAAAGTACTAATATATAACCTCTCTTTTAGGCGCCCCTCCAACCACGCGCCCGGGACACGTGCTTTGCTTGCTCGCCCATAGCTGCGGCTCTGTGAGCTACATAAGTAACATACAATGCTTACGTAATACTTTGGGTCATAAGTACTATTAAGAAAGGAAGAATTGCATTTTTTTAACTTTGGGAAAGGAGCTACTATGGGATTAAAGATAAGGTAGGAAAGGCAACACATTCCAGTCTGTGCTTTCACCCAGCAGACATATTGTTTGGAACCAAAAAAATGTGACTTTTGGAATCTTGTACTTAGGTTCACAGCGGAAGCGACGAAATAACTTGAATCATCCATTGTAGCTCTCCCCGCAGCCAGTTTCTAAAATGTTGGCAATAAGTTTGCGAAACGAGAGGTGACGACTCCAATTTTGGGTGAAAAGTCGCTATAAGAAATAATCGAGAAATTCATTGTCTATAAGCATTGTAAAAGTTGTAGATGTAAACTAAACAATATGTTCTACTCACTGGCGCAAATCCCGGGGGGGGGGATGACGGATACATGTCCCCTCCAATCTTGGAACTGAGGGGGACTTCTCCCAAATAATCCGGGTTATAGTTAAGGAGCCGTACTTCCCATTTAGGGAAGGACGAGAAACACCATACTTTCAGGAATTATTCATTGACTATCTAGGATGTTAAAAAATAGGTAATAGACTGAGTTCTTGCCCTTGTACTTAGGGTGTTTAGGTAGTGCAACAGTAAGATGTATCCTCGTGCACGGGAGATGAGAAGTAGCTGTTCTTAACTATTACCATAATCCGATTTGAAATGTGTTTTTTGGGAGAAATTTGATGATTTTTGTCCGATTGCTACAAAGGAACGTGAGATGTCCCCCAGAATAAGCCTCAAATCTGCAGCCTCCTAACGCTAAAGACAACTCTGATCCTCCACAACATTGTTTTTCAACTTCATAAGTATTTTGGACATCGCCAAAAAAAGTATGGTAACGGTCTTACCCCCCCCCCCCCCAATGTTGAAGACAGATTTGCGCCGCTGGTTCTATTCACATCTTTGTAAACAGGGCGCAACCAATCCTTTAATTCAGGGATCATTTCAGGTTGTTTCGGGTACTTTTGTTCATGTTGTGGTCAAAATAGTTCCGAAATAATTAACACTACAGTACTTACGTTAAGCAATTTTTTGTAAAAGAAAAAGTGCAGAATAATTAAAAGACCCCAGAGGACAAATATAACAAACACCTTCTTCGCCTTTTTTCACGCATCTATAGCTAATCTTGTTGCTATCGGTAATGATGTATTACGTGTGTCTCTCAACGGAAACTCTGCGAACTAAAGGACATCAAGTTTGTAGTTATTCTTCGTTAGAGGGCAAGGGTAACATAACAATGCAGGATTGTGGAGTAGTGAGTACGCTGTATTTCCAAACTCTTCATCACTTGCGCTGATTAAAACAAACAAACAGAAAAAAATAACGTAAAAACTTTTTTGAACTAATAATGCTTCTCTACAGATTAACATTTTGTTTGCAGCAAAAAGTCGCTAAATGTGTAAGTAGGTAAATCGTCATTTAAAAATCACCCAAAAAAGTCTCCAATCGGATTTTTTTTTTTGTCGTTATCGTAGGGCGACCATACGTCCCGTTTTGACCGGGACAGTCCCGTTTTAGGGGCGTGTCGCGGCCGTCCCGTCAGTAGATGGAAAAAAGTAGTATTCGTCCCGTTTTATGTAAATGAAAGAAGTAAATAACAAACCCAGTACCTTTACTCCTTTTAAAAGTATTAATAATAACAAAGCGGCAAAAATTGAACTGAAAATCCCTATATTAAACATACTCTATAGTTCGCAGTACTGCTCGAAAGGCAGCAGAGGTTTTAGCAGTTGGTTGTGTGTTAAACAAACTTCAACGTGTCTTTCCTTTTTCATAAGTACCCGCTCTGTAACGAAGAGAGAGAGGGGGAACTCTGATATCAAGGCACTGATAAGAACAAAGGTAGATCTAAAAGTCTAGTGTTGCAAGAACCTGTCCCGTTTTTAACTGAAAATTTTATGGTCACCCTACGCTATCGTTGAGGTCGAATTCCCCTTATTTAGCGACTTTACCCAAAATTGGCAACATTGACCCCCACCGAACAACACCCCGTCATCTTGAGCCTAGCCAGCATAATAGTGGGACGTAAAACTTAAAGATTTCATTTCGAACAACACTCCCAGAAACCTACTGTTATACTATTCTCAAACCACCCTTTCGTACAGTTCTCCCTATTCGAAAAAAAAAAAAAATGTAAATAGCAGTGTTCATACATAAATATGGAACTCAATTTCCCTGAATTTTGCAGGTTTTCCAGGTATTAATTTTGCAATTTCCAGGTCTAGTGGAAGAAACTAATAGTACGAGAACACATAAATTTTAAGAATACTATATTTATATATTTGAGAATGGCCACCCTTCTCCCCAATGAACGATTGCAATTAAATATTGAGTCACAAGAAAATAAATAATTAAAATAAATAAAATTTAAGTTGAAAAATATTAAGTTGAGAAGCCTACTAAGGGAATTATATAATACTTTTGTTCCATACTTGAATACATTCAAAACATACAAAAAAATATTGGCTTGGGGAAGAAAAAAGGGCCCGCGAGATTTTAACTGATTCTTGTAGTACTCGACGAGAGAAATCGATTAGTGAAGGAATGTTCAAAATCGGCGCAGGCAAGCATGAAGAAAATCGCATTTTCATGTACCGGTTCAAAATGGGGAAGAAAAAAGGGCCCGCGAGATTTTAACTGATTCTTGTAGTACTCGACGACAGAAATAGATTACTGAAAGAATTTTCAAAATCGGCACAGGCAAACATGAAGAAAATCGCATTTTCGGTACCGGTTCAAAATGGGAAGAAAAAAGGACCGCGAGATTTTAACTGATTCTTGTAGTACTCGTCGAGAGAAATTGACTAGTGAAGGAATTTTCAAAATCGGCGCAGGCAAGCATGAAAAAAAATCGCACTTTCATGTACCGGTTCAAAATGGGGAAGAATGAAGGGCCCGCGAGATTTTAACTGGTTCTTGTAGTACTCAACGGGAGAAATCGATTAGTGAAGGAATTTTCAAAATCGGCGCAGGCAAACATGGAGTAAATGGCATTTTCATGTACCGGTTCAAAATGGGGAAGGAACAAGGTCCCGCGAGTTTGAACCGCTACGATGTATGTTCACGAATGTGCCCGTCTTCTCAAATTTATTTAATTACTGTGACACTGAAACATGTGACACAGAGTCACATTGTGGATGACTCTGCAATCGGCAACCACTGCACATATACTCCTCCCGCCCCACAGTTTGATTATTTCGATCCATTCCTCACGTGCTAACGGCATGGTTCAACATCTGCAAGAAAGAGGTAAATGTAACGTTCAATTGGCAATAGCTTTCCACCAAATTAAGCTGCATGAAATCTGATTGCATATTTGACATACTGAGAAAATTCTAGCCCGTGGCCATATGTATCACATATCCCACCAGTTCATAAAAATTTTGAACACAAAATTACGGTCGTCCGTGTGACGTACTCCCAAAAGGCCTAATGTGTATCACCCACCTCACATTCAATTTAACCACATCCGTGTAGAATTTAGAAAGGAACTTCTTATGATGTATACAGGATGTCTCAAAAGTTCCCTAACATAGGGTAACTCTGTTATCAGAGTTACAACAAAATGTAAGAGGAAAAAAAATCTCGAAATATGACGTTTTCAATCTAAAGTGAACACTTTAAAAAAATCGGACGAGATGTTTGTGCTGTATACTCTTTATGCACCCAATTTTAAATGAAAATGCAACGTTGCCATTTACCTGAACCCACAACATAAGTGAATGAAGTTACTGTTTGAAACGGAGGCTGGCCATCAACATGTTAGCGTAAAAGACAGTAACTTCACTCACTTATGTTGTGGGTCCAGGTAAATGGCAACGTTGCATTTTCATTTCACATTGGGCGCATAAAGAGTGTACAGCGCAAACGGGTCATCCGATTTTAAAAATTCCTTCACTTTAGATTGGACACATCATATTTGGAGATGCTTTCCCCTCCGACATTTTGTTATAACTCGGATAATAACAGAGTTACCCTATGTCAGGGGACTTTTGAGACACCCTGTATATCTTATTTAATATATGTTTGATGTCACTATATCTGTAGTATAATTTAGTTTGTTTAAATTTACAATTTAATAAGTAGATTCGGATTTACATGCGTAGGATTTTGTATGCATCTAACTAATGAATTCTTTTATATTCATACTTAACTTAGTGACTTGGCTTTGGACTGCAACTGATTATTGTAACCCATTATTGCTTGAGAAGAAACAAGATATCCGAATCTTCATTTGGAGAAATCAAAGGTCTATTGGAAAGCTGGGAATTACAACCATTAATTTCTACATTTCAAGGTGCGTAAATTATATATTCTGTGTTTATTATTACTATTATTGGGTTTAGAATCAATCAAGCATTTCATGATATTTTAGAGGGATCAAGATGGGTGCCGGATAGATAAGTATTTGAGCGTCAGGCTCTTATTTCTTTTCAATTTAATATTTAATCAATGATTATTTTTCTCCCTCATTATTCCACCAAATCGTATTCCAAGATCATAAATTTTCATTACTCATTTGTGACCGTCAGCCTACATAACATATTCGTAGGACGTAAAACAAAGATTTCGTTATTATTGTTTCTATCTCTTTTCTCCATAGCTGTGAAAAATAATGCCTTCAACATCATAAATTTGTATGCCACTTGCCTGCTTTCGCCTTCAGTCGTCTTACTCTTCGGACATCACGAAGCAAAGCAGGTACTTTGCAGTTTTCATAGTTTTGAAAGGATGTGACATAACATAATGATGTTGGTGTTGCGATGTTCAGTACCGTAGATAATTAAACAATGCTAGTAAACAAATCGAGTAGCAATTGTAATTTTTTAGCTTACATGCCTTTCAGACCGGCCATTTTTTTTTACAACATATTGTTATTTCTACTCTATATGAAATATATTCTGAGGTTGTGTTTTGGGGGACGTGGTAGCTCAGTTGTGGAGCGTTCACCTCTCCTGCGTGAAGTTCCTGGATCGATCCCAGCACGTGCTAAATGGGCTTTGTGTTGGAGAAACACTGTGTGTGATTTTTCTCGGGGTTTTCCCGTTTTCTCACACATTTTCATTCTACTATTCCATTCATTCTTATCATCATCGTCTCCTTGAGCATATCCGGCATAATCGTGGAACGTAAAACTCAAAAATTTCATTTCATTTCATTTCATATAAACTTTGTTGCAAAGTAACCTGATAGCTGAAGGTACTTTGCAACACATACAAAAAAGTATTTTCAGCATACGAACATAATGTTTCTGTGCAGTGTTTTCTCTCTTCTATTGATACATTTCACTTCCTACACAAAACTGCATGCAGTCTACAAATATTGAGGTTGGACTTACGGTACCGGTGTCAGTACTTAGTACGAATTATTGATATTTGTAAAGAAAATTATGTATTTTCTGGTACCGTCATAGGAACCACGTTCTGATAGTTTAGTATGTCCCACAAAAATGGCAACTCAAGAACAGCAAAAATCTTCGAGATCTGATTTGCCTTGGTTGCTCTTTATATCCAAGAATATCATCCCAACCGTAATCAGTGGAAGATTTACGGGATTTGAGGCTTTCAGGCTGAAGCTCACCCAAATTACAGGATTTCTTTTTTACAAAATTCTGATGTTAGTCATTCCTATGCGTCTACGCTTCAAGCCCTTCAAAAAGTCTAGTCGTTTCTAAATAAAGGAAGTCTTTCTGTGTGAAGTCACTCTCAAACTATTTTTCTGAATCCGCCGCTTTTCGTAATTTATTTTCCAACAAGAAATCCATCCCGACATTTACCTGAATAGGAAATTTTCCTAAAGTTAGATGGCAGGAGGTACCCGTAGTAATAATTTCCTATCTGAGGGGTTACGTTTGATCGGTGCAAAGTAGCCCCGATTAGAGGCTGAAACAACCTTCTCCCAGTTTTATTTTTCTATGACTTTAAAACGTTTCACACTTCAATTTCAACTATTGTCTCAAAGTCCCATTATACACAGAGTATTCTACGAAACTGACTTGACTTTGACGAAAATTCTTGTAGGTGATATCTTTCAAATTTTGTCAGCCTTTACAGTGACTGCTTTCCATACCTCTACAACAACAAACCCTTCAGGTAATTAGAACTGATGTTAACCGCCAACCAAATAGTCAATGTTCTATCTTACGGTGACAGTTGAAACTTTCTCTTTACAGTCCATCATTTTACCGACAGAGGACTGTGAAACTTTTGCCGTATTTTGTGCAAAGTTAATCCTGAAGTGCAAAATAATCCCGTCTTATGGTACTTACAGAATATTAGTCAGTAATTTTCACATTAATTTTAAAGGTGACAACAGTTGGAGCCTAGGGCTGTGTGATATTTAAATCGAACGGTTGATATTTTCAAATATCAAAACATCGATATCGAAATGTTTGATCGATATATCCATATTCTTTTCTCTCTTTCGTATTTCTATATTTTCGATTTTTGATATTGTTTATATTTCGATATTGCTGTATTTTTCAATATTTCGAACAAGTTTCGATAGTTTGTCGATATCGATTATCTATATTTAAATTCGGATATCGCAAAGCCCTATCGAACCCTTCGGAAATGAAGTTTTTGGCTATGGACCTGATTAGGGATGCACACGAGACAAGACGAGACATAATTTTTGTTACGAAATTCGAGACGAGACAGAGCTCTTCCAATAGAAACGGATCCAGTTTTCGAGACGATACATAACTTTCGCGGCACCTTTTCGAGAGGAGACAATCTCAAATCTTTTCTCTTGCGCATCCCTAGACTTGATCACGAGTTCTCAAAAAAAAAAAAAAAAAAATTGTTAATGAGAAATAACATCTAAATACAATATCGGTAGCTAAAACATTTTTGTTTTCATTCTTCAGTAATGCATTGTTATTAATCTCAGTATTTTATAGTGTATTCTTAAGCTTAAGGTGATGTATAATTAAATTTTGAATTCAGTTAACTTATTTTGTTTCTTAGATTGTTTTCAAAATGTATGTACAAACGTTTATTTTCATTTTTGAGTGTTTAAAGTGACGTATAGTTATTAAACATAGTATTTATTATTGTACTCTTAACGTGAAAGTGATATACAGTTAACTTTAGAATTCAGTTAACATTTTTCTTTCTGAAATTGCTTTAAAAAGTATGTAAAAACGTTTTTTTTTCTTTTCTTTCTTGAGTGCTAAAAGTGATGAAAAGTTATTAAGCTTACTACTTTATATTGTATTCTTAACCCTAAACTGATACACAGTGCGTTTTTGAATAAATTATGTCAAGTTATTTGCGTGACGAACACTGATAGAAAATCCTGACTATTACTGGAACATTTTGATTTTAAGGTGAGGACTACTGGTGCAAGGATTTTAAAATATTGTTTTTCCTTCTACTCCTTTTTGAATTCTGACTACATGGTCATTATAGGAAGGATCAGTGAGTCTTTCCAACTACGGTATAGCTCCGACAGATTCACAATGCTCAGAGAAAAGACAAAATAGTATGTTTTCAACCTTAAAGTGAGAACCACTGGCGTTTTTACCCTGCTATGCAAAAGTAAGTGAGTACTCCAATGGGGTTCCAATGCGGTCCCTAATTTCTGCATTTTAGATATATGGAAATACATGTCTCTAAAATGTAAAGAACTGATTTTTTTTTTAACTGAAAACTGCAATTCGGTAAGCCTTATGGATACCGAGATATGGGAAAATAAAGAGAGATACTATAGGTATGTGGGTCTTGCATACTTGACGCTACAATTCGGAAAATGAATTAAAATATGACTAACGGCCATCAAGATGATGTCAAATAAAGGGGGACCAACACAGTTAAGGGGTTTTCGTGTTAGATTTCGCTAAAATTTCCGAAATCGTTCATGGACAGTTAATAAACACCAGTAGCAATTTCATCTTAAAGTAATTAGATATATTCATGGGGTGTTAGAACATCATGGAGTCTACCAATATTAAATTTTAAAAACTTTTGAAAATATAATGTGACATTTGTAAACAGTATTTGAAATATGTGTTTACCCAAAACTTCCAGCTAGCACATCTAACATCTGGAGAAACACTGTGAAATAAAAGTGTATGAGATCTTGAAATTTCGGAAACAATTATTGGTCGCAACAAAATTAAATAAGATGGTACTTCTATGGGTTAAATGAGTACCTCAGTACAATTTCGATCGAAAGATTAGTTCAGTCCTAGGTTTTCTTCAGGCAATTCCAATGGTTCATCGAGCTGTACAAAAGAATGAAAATTCGCTGTCAATATCTAAGATAGTAACCAAGATAAAAGAAATTATATATTTTATGGCGTAAAAATAGAGATCTTTATATATTTGTACTTTTGGGTCTTTCCTATAAGAAAAAAAAATCAGAAAACTACTGTATATACCTTAATAGACAATTCAATGGGCGGGGACACAGTAGCTTAGTGGTAGGGTGTTTAACTAATCTTTTTTTTGCAGAAACTATTGGAGTATTCACTTAACCCGTAGAGATACGATCATACTTAACTCCCTATTTAATTTTAAATTAAATAAAAGGAAATATTTCAGTGTAGCGACCCACGATTATGCATTTCAGTCTCAGGGAGATTTTGATTAAAGCAAGTGAATGTCGTTGGCAGAATTGATGGAATGCAAAGGTGGGAGGAAAGAGAGAACCCCGAGAAAACCCACGAATACGATGTCCACTACAAACTGACTTGGCCGCGGATAGAACCAAGAACCCAATACACCAGAGGTACTCTACCACTAAGCCACTGTGCCCCCGCCAATTTCATTGTCTATTAAGGTATATACGGTTGTTTCCTAAAATTTCTTCTTCTTACAGCAAAGACTCAAAAGTACAAATCCATGTGGGTCTCTATTATTACGACGTCATAAAATACACAATTCCTTATATCTCGTTTGCTATATTAGATATTGACAAAAAATGTTCACTTTATTTCAGAGCCCGATGAACGCTTGGAATTGTCCAAAGAAAATTTAGAGCTGAATTAATCTTTCGATCGAAATTGTACTGACGAGTCTGATGTACTCACTTAACCCATAGACGTACCATCTTATTTAACTTTTGTTAGGATCAATAATTGTTTTCTGAAATTTCAAGATCTAATACGCTTTTATTGTATGGTGCCTCTCTAGCTGCTAGATGTACTAGCTGGAAGTTTTAGGTAAATATATATTTCTAATACTCTTTATAAATGTCAAAATATATTTTCCAAAGCTTTTAAAATGTAATCTTGGTAGATCCCATGATGTTCTTAAACTCCATGGAAATACCTAATTACTTTAAGATGAAATTGCTACTGATGCTTATTAACTTTCCATGGCCGGTTTCGGAAATTTTACCACCTAACACGAAAACCCCATAACTGTATGGATCCTCCCTTTATTTGACAATATCTTGATAGTCATATTTTAATTAATTTTCTAAATTGTACTGTCTAATATGCAAGCTCCACGTACCTATGGTGTCACTTTTTATTTCATCATATTTCGGTAACTGTTAGGCGTACCGACTTGCGGTTTCGGTAAACACACACCTCTAAGGTTCTTTAAAACGTTATTAAAACATATTTTAGAATGTTTAGAAATGAGAGTTCTGCGAATATTATGGTACCCGAAAACCCCCATCAGGGCGTGTGTGTAGTGTATTTAATTGAGACTACTTTTGAGGTGGTTGTAAGCTCTCGTAATTACGTTTCCGAAACTGCCCATCTAGTACGCAAACTCACATTTCTATGGTGTCGTTCTTTATTTTCCCATATCTCGATATCCATAAGGCTTACCGAGTTGAGGTTTTCGGTAAACAGATATCAGTTCCTTACATTTTAGAGACATACATTTCCATATATCTAAAAAATACAGACATTAGGTACCCCATGGTACCCCGAACACCATTGGGGTACCCACTTACTTTTGAATGGTAATACATTTTGAGTTGTTGTTCAGCATCAATAAACACCTCATATTTTTTCTACGTGCAACCCAAAAGTCCATACCTGACCGAACAGATTTTTTCCATTTAATCTCAAAAAGGTTAAGATATTTTGTATTAAGTACAACCAAATTAAACACACTGAATATAACATTTTAAATATTTTCTGATTTTTGTTGCAGGTATTTCGTACTTCAAACCAGGATTCTGCTTGAAAGACAGTCAAAAGAAGCAGTGTAGGTTGTGGCTAAAAGTACGTCCTTTCTGAAGACAGACCCAGTTGTACTTACATTATTTTGTACGAATATATAACCCTAATAAAGATACTGTACTACAAATTATTTCTTTCTTCCATAAATTATAATAAAATATTATCTCTGTTTAAAGAAAATGATTGTTAATGTTAAGTCATTTTAATTCTTTTTCTCTGTAATAAGAACATTATCCCTCGCAATATTTTTTATCTTTGTGCTATTGCGATTGGATGAAGTAAAATTCTATACGAAGCACTATTATTTCAGACATGCATTAATAACTAATGTATTGTTCTGTATGTAAGACAATGTGTATACTGAACATGTCTAGCGAAGGTGTTGTTTTAATACAGAATCTATAACTCAGCTTTTCAGTAGTCAACTTTATTGGGAATCCGAAGAAAGAAGTTTTTAAAAAAAAAAAGTTGGACTTGTGTGTGTTCGTGTTGTGTGTGTGTTCGAATTCTGGACTAATCCAAATTATCCAGAGAAATCATTATATATTTCTTTGTTGCTATTTCAGATGTATCCTTTATCCAAGTCGTATGAAACGGAGACTTCATACATCGCTATACTTTCTATGAACTATGTTCCGTATTTACTTAATCACTTTGTAACTTTCTCTAGTGTTGACAAGACCGCAGGTGTCAATCGAATAGTTTAGTGTTTCACTCATGTCACCTTGTGACTAAGGTACGTCCTGTCGGTATATATATGGTACTGGGTTCAATTAGCGATAAAATACATTTTTAGCGTTAAACAAATGCAAAAATCTACACGAAATGAGATACCGTGATCTCTGACTTACGGATAACACCAAGCAACTAATGGTACTGAGTGTGATTGAGTTTACTAATTACTATTTGGCTAAAATCAGTGTTCCTTTATCTATAGTTTTTTTCGTGCTTTGAATTGCAAAGTTTGAAATAACCGTTTTAAATTGTGTATATATATCTTCCGAGTAATTCTGAGAATCATTGCTCTTTCTTTAAGCAATGTATGAGACTGTTAAATTGCTCGTTGCTTAAAATGTTGCACTAAGAAGGATGCATCCAGGAAAGTCCAATTTTGCAGAACGTCTATAGCAGGGAAGAATAAATATGTTTAGTCGATGGCTGCACAACGCCTCCGCTGTCACCACGTTGTCACACAGCGAATACAGACTTACTATTAGGTATCGGCCTGGGAACTTTGGTGCAGCTACCCAGTCTCCTTCTTGGTGTTGCATTTTTAATAGCGAGTACTGAGTAGGAATCATCTTGTAAGCGAATACGTTTTCGGCTGACACTACACTTTTAATTATTGCGACATTAAAAAAAAAAATAATAATAATAACTTACCTGTTAATTAAAATGTACAGAGAAGTTATTTCTGGAAAATTCTATTCAGGCCTCTTGTGGTAACAACTGCACTTTAGAAGAAGATACTATTAAGGAAAGGAATGAGGTAAACTAATCTTTATATCGTACAAGCAATGGATGATAACAGCTTAATAAATGATTGTACGTAAATCTTGTTTGAGTTTGAATATAGGATTGTATAAGGCTGTGCATTTTGCATTATTATTGAAGTGCTGCAACTAACTGCAAACCATATGATAAATTCTTACAGTAATATTGATTTACTCTGTATGGAAACGAAAATAGTTTAATATATGGTTAACCTCCTTTGTGCCCATAATTTTAAAATTAACGCTTGTGTCACTTTTCAACACTTGGCTTTGCAGTAGCTTTCCAACGAATTAGCAGGAAGCCCAAACTTATAGGACACCCTGCAGGTAAATACATTTCTTTGGACAGTTTCACTGCTCCAAACTAAGATTTGAAAAGTGTAGTATTGTTAATTTTATTATTATTGGCACAAAGGAGATCAACCATATTTTAAGCTATTTTTGTTTTCATACAGAGTAAAACAATATTTGACAACATTACAGTAAGAATGTATCATGCACTTTGCAGTATGTTGCAGCACTTTAATAATGGTGCCCTATACGTACACTCTAGATCCTGCATATGTCCGATCCATACATTACAAGAAGGCAATACGTATTCGATACAGGTAAAATCTGTATATTTCATATGGACAACCTATTAGCTATATACATCCGATCTACACATTACATATGGCCAACCTGTACGCGACATACGTATAATCTATATGCTGCATGCAGACAGTCTGTAAGCTACATATATGCACTCTGTATGGTGCATACGGATATTCTGTATGCTGTATCTGGACAAGCTGTGTGCGACATAAGGAAAATCTGTATAATACATACGTACAATACGTATACTGTATCTAGTCGTACGTATGGGGCACAAGTACAATATAAATGCTGTCTCGGGGTTGAACGCAAGAAACATACGTACAGAACGTATATTGCATACTTCTTGAAATCATGCTCCGTCCTGATAGTCAGTGTATGTCGTCATTATTAACCCACATGCTACATACGACCCTGACGTCACAAAGCTAGATATCACCTCCGTATATACTTGTTACTGCAGATGACGTCACACGAATGACGTCATTGCACTTATGCAGACAGTACGTATAATACATACTTTTTCAGCTATACGTTTGCTGCAGGATGTTATATACGGTTATACGTTAAGTCCAGAAACTACAGGAATTACGAATGTAACCTACGTTTTTAAGTATGCCACCTACAATTTTTTTTCTCAGTGCGTGCTCGTGGGTTTTCTCGGGATCCTCCCGTTTCCTCCCACTTTCTTCATCCCACCATTTCACTCATCTCTCATCATCACCGTCTCCTTTAGCCTAACCGGCATAACCGTGAGACGTAAAACTTAAAGATTTCATTTTTTAACAATAAAGATGTTTCCTTACTCTGTCCACAGAGAAAAGCGGTATGTTGTATAAATATACGGTATCCTCTTGCTTACTATAGAAATCAGTGCGGAGCATACGTTATCCGTATGCTACATAGCCACTGCCCTTAGATATTACATCATGCCGTTGCAGGATGTCTGACATCTAACAGTTTTCCGTATATCACATGCATATACTTATGTTACCTTCGTCAGCTATATGTTATATACGTCCATTTGTATGTGAGATCCTGACCACCTACATTGTTTCATACGGAAAGTATGTATAGATGGAACACCTATACGCAAAGTATTATAAAACATACGTTTTCAGTTATACGTTTGCTGTACATTAAGTCCAAAAACTACAGGAATTACGCATCTAACCTACCTTTTTAAGTACGCCACTACAATTTTTTTTTTCTCAGTGTGAGTTGGTATTCTGTATGAGATATTATTTACAAAATACCCACTGTTTAATTTATTTTCTAGAATGGACTC
Organism: Thermobia domestica; assembly: GCF_964235325.1. Classification (NCBI taxonomy): domain Eukaryota; kingdom Metazoa; phylum Arthropoda; class Insecta; order Zygentoma; family Lepismatidae; genus Thermobia; species Thermobia domestica. The sequence continues at coordinate 33,912,160 of NC_137468.1, forward strand.
TAAAAATTTTAACGCTTGTTGTTCTCTTCTTTGCGATAAAAACTCTACATTAAAAACCTCTAATAATCTCACGTAGTCAGAATAGTATTAATACAAAATGTAAATGGAAATATTCATATTTTATAAATCTTATTTTGGGCCTTTTCTATTTTATAATAATAATAATAATAATAATAATAATAATAATAATAATAATAATAATAATAATAATAATAGGAATAATAACAATAATAATTCCACGATTTGTATGGATACCCAATCAGTGCCGCCGCATGTCTATGAACATAGTTGTGTGCGTGTCATGAACGCACAAGAAGCAAGAGGCTAGTAAATCGATAGCCTTCCTTTATGGGCGTTAACTGAGACAACGAAAGCGATGACTAGACATCAAACACACGAAGAAAGCAAACACAGCGTGCAGCGCAATAATAATTTAATGGTGCGCTGGAACACTATTAAATTATTACTACTTCTATACAGTGGAAATTCATTTCGACGTTGTTCAACATACAGCAAAAAATACCCGAATTCTTTCATCAAAACGCCATTTAAAAAGTGAGGGAGAAAAAAGTCAGGGGTAAAAGTGAGGGGTAAGGGGTAAAAGTAAGGGAGTGTCAGGGGTAAAAGTGAGGGAGAACGCGGGAGGATGCCGTCCCCCCACTCCCAGAAAATATCTATCGCGTTCCCCACTTTCTAAAAAATTACAATGGGCAAAGAGAACTGTGTGACGTCATGCGCCCCCTTACCTTTTCAGATTCATTTTTACCCCTGTATATATATATATATATATATATATATATATATATATATATATATATATATATACTAGGAAATCGAAAATCCGAACTAATTGGGAACCACTGGTAGTTCAGATTTTCAAATTGTTTGGATTTTCGAAAATGACCAAGAAAATGCCATTTAAGCTTAAATATACTGTACAGTATGCTCTTTTATCGATACAGTAGTTATACAGTACATACAGTAATTACAATACCGTACGTAAGGCTACTTACATTTAATGATTCTGAAGAACCTGCTCGTACATTAAATTACACTATTCTTGTAACTCACACTGAAAACTTAACTTTTATAGGCCTAAGGGAAAATAAAAATATATATGACAAACAATTACATATGAATGAGTTTTGTAAAAAACACTGACTTCATACAATGAAAATTGAATTAGTGTACTGCCACTAGCTTCTAGGAACTGCGTTCGGATTTTTGACGTTCGGATTATCGACGTCCTACTGTATAAAGAAATGAAAGTGACTGGGGGACTAGGGATGCGCACGAGTCGAGACATACTTTGTAAAATTCGAGACGAGTCGAGAGACAAGTCGAGTCGAGACTACTCGTAAAAATCTCGACTCGACTCGAATGTCTCGAAAATCCTTCTATAATTTTTAATATTATTTTGAAGAAAGTGTTCACTCAGAAACAGCCTTGAAACCAATTCACGTGAGCATCGATATGTGTAGTGGAGATCGAGCATTGCACCATGACGGCCGAGGCGTATCGGCCGAATAAAGCCAGAATCGCCCCATGTCACAAAATTCTGTAATGTTATTGCCGTTTAGCGAAAGAGAATGGCGCCCAAAGACGAGACCAATTGATCTCTGATTTAAATAAAAGAAATAGAGAAAACGAGTTATTTTGTAAACTTAAGGAATACCAGTGTCACGTGTACACCACATGAACGAGTTTCAGTAGCGTAACGCAAAACTGTCGGCCTCCCCCGCAGGATTATTTTTGGGTTCCCCTTCCCACGCCTATTAACTTCCTACTATATTATGTCCCTATAGAAGACAATGGCTAATAAATCATAATTATCATATTGATAAAAGCACAGTTTACATTCATAATCAAGAAAGAATACAACATTGTTTGTTGGCGCATTGATTGACATGTTTACATAAAGAAACGAAGCAATGTAAGTTCAACTGAATGTAGTAATAAGGCTACGTATTCTTTCTGCTTAAAAATTTGATCCATAAGGATGGCATTTTCAGCACTTTGTACAGTCGGCAGCAAAATTATTTTCCTTTAACCGTTTGACCAGTTCCATGTTGCTAGAATGGATGAATTTTCACCCAGAGCATATTTTTCTTTTCTAAAGTAAATAATGTTGTTCAGGGAAATGGATATTCCATATTCAGCTCATTTTTTGTAGCCTATAGTTCTTGGCATTTGCTCCGCGGCGGGCCCCCAAACTCTCCCCCCTCGCACTATAGTCCCTGCACGACCCTCAGTTACGCCACTGACGAGTTTCTATTTTTATGGAGTGCTATTTTCTAAGTTAATAGTGAAACCGGAAGTGTTATTAGATTTTTTATAATTTCCGGTTTAGTAGAAAGATTAGTGCAAAATGAAAATGAAATCTTTCAGTTTAACGTCTCACGATTATACAAGTTAGGCTAACAAGTAAGGGAGATAGATGGTTAAGAAAAGTGAATGATGATGGACGAATTGGTGGAATGAGAATGCGTGAGAAACCCACGGACATGATATACACCACAAACTTACTTTGCCCGGGATTGAATCCGAGATCCCACGCTCCAGAGGTAAATTCTTCACCACTGAGCTACCGTGGCCCCTGAGATTATAGTGGGAATGGAATATATTTTTGAAACCCTTAAGTAATTGGAAAAAACTGCTTCTCGCTATTTGTTACCTTACTCTACTAGTATAACGACAAACGTTATAACAGAAAGTAGTTTATTTGTTTTCTATCACTTTGGTTTTAGTAGAGAACTAAGGATGGAGTTCAAATGTAAACTTAAGACCCTTAAAAATAAAAATAAATAAATAAATAAATAAAAAGCTTTTTGTTATCTATTACATTTTTACTCTATTGTGGTCTACGTAGGAACCCGAAATTATTGATTTCTACCACATCCAGTTTGAATATCGCCTCTTTCAGTGAACTCGATTCCTAACTTTTGACCAGTTCCGGTTTGAATATCGCCTGCTAAACTGAACTCGATTCCTAACGTTTAACCAGTTGCGGTTTGAATATCGCCTACTTTGACCAGTTCCGGTTTGAATATCTCTTCCTAAAGTGAGCTCGATTCCCAAGTTTTGATCAGTTTCGGTTTGAATATCTCCTCTTTCAGTGAACTCGATTCCTAACGTTTGACCAGTTCCGGTTTGAATATCTCCTCTTTCAGTGAACTCGATTCCTAACGTTTGACCAGTTCCGGTTTGAATATCGCCTCCTTCAGTGACTCGATTCGTAACTTTTGACCAATTCCGGTTTCAATATCTCCTCTTTCAGTGAACTCGATTCCAAACTTTTGACCAGTTCCGATTTGAATATTTCCTCTTTCATTGAACTCGATTTCTAACGTTTGACCAGTTCCGGTTTGAATATCGCCCCCTTCAATGAACTCGATTCCTAACGTTTGACCAGTTCCTGTTTGAATATCTCCTCTTTCAGTGAACTCGATTCCTAACGTTTGACCAGTTCCTGTTTGAATATCTCCTCTTTCAGTGAACTCGATTCCTAACGTTTGACCAGTTTCGGTTTGAATATCGCCTCCTTCAGTGAACTCGGTTCCTAACTTTTGATCAGTTTCGGTTTGAATATCTCCTCTTTCAGTGAACTCGATTCCTAACGTTTGACCAGTTCTGGTTTCAATATCTCCATCTTCAGTGAACTCGATTCCTAACGTTTGACCAGTTCCGGTTTGAATATCGCCTCCTTCAGTGACAGTGACTCAATTCGTAACTTTTGACCAATTCCGGTTTCAATATCTCTTCTTTCAGTGAACTCGATTCCTAACTTTTGACCAGTTTCGATTTGAATATTTCCTCTTTCATTGAACTCGATTTCTAACGTTTGACCAGTTCCGGTTTGAATATCGCCACCTTCAATGGACTCGATTCCTAACGTTTGACCAGTTCCTGTTTGAATATCTCCTCTTTCAGTGAACTTGATTCCTAACGTTTGACCAGTTCCGGTTTCAATATCTCTTCTTTCAGTGAACTCGATTCCTAACGTTTGACCAGTTTCGATTTGAATATCGCCTCCAGTGAACTCGATTCCTAACTTTTGACCAGTTCCGGTTTGAATATCTCCTCTTCCAGTGAACTCGATTCCTAACGTTTGACCAGATTCGGTTTGAATATCTCCTCTTTCAGTGAACTCGGTTCCTAACTTTTGACCAGCTTCGATTTGAATATCTCCTCTTTCAATGAACTCGATTCCTGATAGGGATGCGCACGAGACGAGTCGAGACAGGATTTTCCTGACAAAATTCGAGTCGAGACACTGCTCTTCCAATAGTGAAGTATACATTTTTCGAGTCGAGACATCACTTTTACAGCACATTTTTGAGAGGAGACAGCCACAAATCTTGTCTCGTGCGCATTCCTAATTCCTGACTTTTGACCAGTTCCGATTTTGAATATCTCCATCTTCAGTGAACTCAATTCCTCATGTCTGACCAGTTTTGGTTTGAATATCTCCTCTTTCAGTGAACTCGATTCCTGACTTTTGACCAGTTCCGATTTGAATATCTCCACCTTCAGTGAACTCGATTCCTCATGTTTGACCAGTTTTGGTGTGAATATCGTCTCCTTCAGTGAACTCGATTCTTAACTTTTGACCAGTTTTCGTTTGAATATCTCCTTTTTCATTGAACTCGATTCCTAACTTTTGACCAGTTCCGATTTGAATATCTCCACCTTCAGTGAACTCGATTCCTAATGTTTGACCAGTTCCGGTTTGAATATCTCCTCTTTCAATAAACTTGATTCCTAACGTTTGACCAATTCCGGTTTGAATATCGCCTCCTTCAGTGAACTCGATTCTTAACTTTTGACGAATTCCGGTTTGAACATCGCCTCCTAAAGTGAATTCAATTCCTAACTTTGGACCATGTTCAACCTGACCAAATTTGATGGTGTTTCATCAAGTGTAATTTTTTGCGATTCGATTCCAGGTCAGGATTCACGCTTACCCTGCCACATTTTCTCAGTTTATCAATTATCGTGACTAGAGCGTTCACCTGTGACACAAGAGATTGTTGATTCGATCCTAAGCCGTGTGAGCTTGTGGTGGACGACAAATCGTATCTATTTCCACCTACATTCTCATTTCACTTGGATTTTTTAATAACCATTTACTTTAATTAATTATCCGTTCCCTTTAGCGTAAAAGACCTAATAAAATAAAGTTTTTTCTAAAGTTTAATATCCCAGGGTTATGCCCTTTAGGCTAAAAGAGAACAAATGATTAATGAAAGTGATTATGAAATTAAATTTTGCGCCCTCCAACCGGGAATCGAACCCGAGACCACGTGCACTACAGGCACACATGCTAACTACTAAACCAGTGGAGAGGGCTTAAAAAGGCATAATCGTGGTACACTACGTGTAAGTTGAAGATTTCGTTTCAAATGTTGAGTGTTTATGAGGAGATGCAGGTGAAATGAAGCAGACAGAGCTCTTCCAATAGAAACAAATATTACTTTCCGAGACGTAGTAACGGATCTAGGTCGGAGCCGAGGGTGCCTAGATCCTCCAGTTTTTTGAGTGACAAAAATAATTTAAGCTATTATTTATATATTTTTGAAAGTTTAGAGTAGACTCATGATATACCTATCATAGTCTGAGTTCTGGCTAACCCCCCCCCCCCCACAGTTTTTACATTGTACATCCACCTCTGCCGAAACGAGACATCATTTTCAGGAGACATTTTCGAGACGAGACAGCCCCAACTCTTGTCTCGCAGGCTGCCTTAAAAAAACTTAAAAATGAAATCTTTTAAGTTTTACGTCCCACGGTTATGCCGGCTAAGCTAAAGGAGACGGTGATGATAAGAAATGAAACAATGATGGAATGAAGAAAGAGGAAGGCAATGAGAGAAGACCGAGAAATCCCACGCACACGCTGTTTGTCAACCACAAAGTTCACTTGGCGCGAGCTGGGATAGAACCAAAGACCCCACGCACCAGAAGTGAACGCTCTACTACTGAGCCATCACAATCCCTTTACACACTTAGGTACCGAGAAGGGAATCATGTGTAAACTATGCTGTAAATAATGCTATGCTACGCTTTAGTTTTGTTTAAGCATTCATATGTGTGCATCAAGTATTGAGGATAGTATATATTTCAAGATAATACCTGCCTGTGTACACATAAAGTTTTTTTTTTCCTCTTCCATGGCTAATGAATACTGAGCTCGCAGTGGAGAACTGCACAGGATTTTTATTGTGAAATAAATCCGCTGACTTTACCTCTTCCATAGTTCTCGAAATTCCGAGAAAAAAAAAAAAAGGATAATATGCTAAAACCTGTAGTAGAACTAAATTTAAATTAAGGTGATTCCAGTTGTAAGCCGTATTATTATATATACGTATGTCCTAGGCTACATACGTTGAAACAAACACATGCTGCATTATGCAGTAGAAATGAATGTGGTTTATACGTTCAGCAAGGATGGTAGGACAGAAAGCATTGTAAACACCTGATGTCATACAATATGCAACAGAACACATTTGCCCATATATGTATACAATGTAGCGCACTGGGTACAGGCAACCATGAAATCTGCATATACAATGTCAACAGTACAAAAGCTCATGCGAACATATTCATTAGTTACAACAGAAGAGGGAAATCGTATGGATTTTTTTTTTTTGGTCTTTTCTTGGAAAACTTGCAACTATTTTCAAGTCCAAAATTCTACACTACTACTAATGTTTAACGGAATATTTTTTTTTTCAAAGATGAGACATATAGCATTCGGTAGAAGTCAGGGTGCATTCAGACATTTTTGTTTGGAGGGGGTTCGATACTACAAGCCACTACAACTATGTAGTGAACGAATATTATTCTGCACCCGAACGGCGAACATAGTTGTCGCCCAGAGCAAGAGCTCGGCTTAGCGCCCCTCTCCCACTCACCAATCAAACCAAAACACTCTCCGACTACACATGATTTTGGCATCACACTGTAAATCTGCTATTTCCTTTTTTTTCTTTCTTTCTTTCTTCAAGTGGTAAAGCTTGATGTAAAAATTTCAGTACATAATTTAATTTTTAGTACAAAGTAAAATACCAGACTAATTAGTATTTTATTGCCAACTAATCTAAGAGTAGCATGCTTGACATATTCATATAATCAGTGTTGGAAGTGGGAAAAAAAAACAGAGGCGGTATGTTGTATTACGATTTTGACTCGACATACCGGCTATCTAAATGTTGAAATGCAGTGAGGGTATGCTGCCTAAAAGATTGCATTTCTATGTATATAATGACTGAAAACCATTGGAAAGCTTCTCTGCAGCAACATGGGGGAGGGATATGGAGAGACTTTGATCCAGGGGCGTCATTTAGGGGGGGGCAAGAGGGGGCAATTACAAAAGTTTGAGGAATACATATACTTGAATCGATTGTCTGCTCATATACAAGTACAAAACGTGAGAGTCTTATATCCGTGGTGCTCTTGCCCCCCTCAAGCAGTCTGAAATGACACCCCTGCTTTGATCGCCTGCAACAACTATGTGAAAAACAAAATATAAAATATCCTTTTATGTTGTACATGAAAATGCTCAAAAATCGAATGAGGATATTAAAAATTTCCTGCGGGAAAACTCTTGGTCTCTCACTTGACTGTGGGGTATTCCAAACACCCGGAAGACCCGGCCATACAACAGACAACCCTTAAATCGGCCCAGGCTCAAAACACGGCATTTATATGCAATAAGCCAAAAAGACCAAGAAGACACACATACATACATAAAAAAGAAACAATTCAGTATGGCACATCAAAATATAAACTAGGTGAACTTCTTTGAAGGTACCTTATTTTAAAAACAAAAGATAGGAAAAAGGTAAGAAAAATGTCGATGTTGTCAACATAGAAATTATTTCTATATAAGAAATAAAATCTTTTCACATGCAACGCTATTCGTCAACTACTGTATATAAAAATGGATTTATTAAAGATATTTAACATCTACTTTCCAGTGACGGCATGTTTTAATCATTTGAATGACCAGAGACGGTATGCCTTCATCATTGAAAAACCAGAGGCGGTATGGCATACCACCGCATACCGTTTCACTTCGACCACTGCATATAATCGTATCATAATAACTGTAAATCACAATGTTTTTTTGGAATTTATCAGGATGTGCATAAGCGTTGAATAAATCAACAGTCTCTTGCTTTAGTACAGAATATTTAATTATGAAAATATTATATTCGGACACTTTGCAGATCTCTTAAGTCGATGTACGTTAAATGAAAACACAAAACGCTGGAAGTAAAATTTAACTTTGCGGGCTCTTTTGGCTGCAAAGGCTGTTTACACTGCCTTCCAAAGATAACTTTGAAGCTCGCTCTATGGATACGATCCTAAGGTTGGTGTGTCGTTGTTATCCTGTTGAGTTACTGAAGTAATCTTTTATTACCTTTAGTTTACTATACCTCTTTACCTTGTCTTATAGTGAAAATATTTGTTCAGTTTTGCGCCCCTCCCCCCAATCCGACGCCCGGGACACAGTTCCCGTTTGCCCCCCCTTAGTTACGTCACTGCACCGAAAAAGACGATAACTAATTGTAAAATATTTCCACCTGTATTTTCAGAAAAAATAATATGTGATAGAACTAAATTATTTTTATAAGGGAAAAAGTACAGATGACGTGTAAGATCAAATGTTCATGCTACATCAATTATTTCCCTGTGAAACAAGTATTTTCTATAGTTTTATTGAGAAAGTACACATGTATGTTGAGTTAGGAACTTTTACGGGGGCCAGACCCGGTGGACCCCCGTGGATGCCTCTGTGGGCAAAATGATATTGGTGAGCGTAAATCCTAATGCGCATTTTTTTTTTAGAAACTAATTTTTTGGTAAAACTGAAAAATGATACTGTGCAATAGCCACTACATGTATTTAGATGAAGGTGATATTCAAGTACAAGTACTACTACTACTACTACTACTACTACTACTACTACTACTACTACTACTACTACTACTACTACTAATAATAATAATAATAATAATAATAATAATAATAATCTAGCTCTTCATTATAAGAATATTAAGACGAGTTAAACTCAAGCAATAAACGAGTTGAGAATGCTCAAAGAGCATTGCCAGAACGAACTTAAAAAGAATTATTTTTTTTTCGAAATTTATGTGAAATTGTGTATTAAATTTATTTGATTAAATTCAATAGATAATACACTTACATATTTGGAACCTGTGTATTAGGGTGTCTATTGAATTAGCTATATTAAGCTCTCACTTTTTTTTTTTTATCACCGTATATATACTGAAAATGCAGATATAACCAGTGGCCACCAGCTATTATTTGGGCCAAAATGTTCACCGTCTTCTTAAGTATTGATCAACACCAATATATTTTCTCTATGACTTACGGTTCCTGAGATATGGCTCCTTAAATCTTCCGAAATCCGAATTTTTTTGGTCAATATCTCGGGAACGTAAGAGTGACGCGAAAAATTCCATCACTTCTTTTAGATAGTTTTTGATGCTGTATCGAATGGAGGACTCAAAATTGAATCATCAACATCAATATCGTCTCTTTATGACAGCGTTTCTGAATCTTTTTCAAATTGCGGCACACTCATAGATATTAAGGTCTATTATTTGTGAATATAAATACCGTGTTAATATTGTTTCTGTGAATACCGATCTCCTCACAGAGAAGAAAGATCTGTGATTGGTTTTTCTCCGTGGTAAATCATTATGCTTACTTTTCATTCTAATTTAAAAATAGAAAACAACTGCAATGAAATGTAGGACTCAGGTTTTGAAAAATACACTTTGTTTTTCAAAAACTGTATCCACCTTTCACTAAGAAGGAAAATGAGTAAATAACGAACGAACAAACAAATCTCTTGTACTTTAAAAACACAAATGTATTGTAGGTAATTTGTATTCATGTTTGCTTTGTCGAAAGGATTGAATGATATTTTAAAATTTCAAGTTACGAAATAGCTTGCAACAGTAAAGAAACAAAAATGGTCATAACAACAACAAATACTTGCTTTCAACATTAAAAATGTACAAAAAAGTAACACAGTATGAAACTTCCATTGTAGAGGTTCATAGTAATGTGAAATACAAATATACATTTTTTCCGATGTCTTGCAATTGGGTTGCTATGGAATTAATAATTTTGTTTTGATTTCCTCGCGGCACACCGGTTGGGAAACGCTGCTCTATGACTTACGGTTCCCGAAATATGGCTCCTTAAATCTCCCGAAATCGACCAATATCTCAGGAAAGAGAGAGTAACGCGAAAAAATTCCATCACTTCTTTGAGATAGTTTTTGAAGCTCTATCTATCCTCAATGGAGGGTTCAAAATTGAAAAAAATTAGCAAATAACAGACACACACAGATATAGAGAATTCAGTAATGAACTTTTTAAGTTCGTTTAAAACAGCGCTAGCGCGTGTACGGTCTCTTGGTGGAAAAGCATTTTTAATTTCAACGCATTATGCTACTTCGGATTCTACTTTAAACTGAGGGTCCAGGTCTCATATAGCCTTGTTGCTGAAAAAACAAACAAATAAACTTCAAAAAAATTCTTGTATTTCATTTTATCTTCTTTTTCTTTTTTACGTTCCTATCTACATTCCTTTCTGATCACACTTTTTATATCATCCTATTGTGTTTATGATAATTTCCTCATTGTGTTAGCAGATTTATTAAGCTTCCTTTTAAACGACTAATAAAATTTGTAATAATTCTATCCATTCTTCATTGAAGTATCTTGAGTTTTTATTACGCGAAGAAACCGTCCTAATAATGAACAAACACGGACGTAATATTTTTTTTTTTTTAGTACGGTATCTTTTATTTACGGTTATACTCTTATAATTCGGATTACTATCATTTCGAGATATACGTTTGATTTTTTTTTTTTTCACTTTCAATGAAGAGCAAGCATCATCCGTGCCTTTTACACACGTTAATAAAATTGTATGAATATTTTTGTAGTACTATGAAGAACGGTGTGGTGGATTTAGGCATCTTTGGCCCCTACGCAGTTTATGGTCAGAGGTTCCTCGCTCGCCACTACACCACCCCATGTCAAGCTATCCACCAAACGAAATTATCACAACATATATTTGAAAGTTTTTCTTTAGCCATACATTGTATTTCAGTACATTTATTAATACTTTTTAGTATGTAAAGATAGCTTTGTGGGTTGGATATATCCCTTTTATTATTATTATTATTATTATTATTATTATTATTATTATTATTATTATTATTATTATTATTATTATTATTATTATTATTATTATTAATTCTATGTTGAAACAGTTACAAAATATTATATATGCAATATTCAGCACCAACAGACAAGCCAAACAAAACATAAAACATTACAATAATTAATCTATTTAGAAAAATATGCTCCAAATGTTTTTCTTTTATTTTTTGCGCCTCCTCCCTTAGTTCTGCTGCCTTAGGCAGTTTGTCTTGTTTGCCTAGACGGAAATCCGACGCTGAAAAACAATTCGCTAAATGCTAAATGCCGAATTTATTTGTTCAGTAATACGTAGTAAAAAATGTTCTTGTTTTCTTTCTCTAATTACAACTGTATTAACAATGTGACCTAAATTTGCTTTATAGAGGAGGCGAGGTGACTCAATTGTAGTACGCTTACCTTTGTTGCATCGGGTTCTTGGTTCGATCCCCGACCAAATATGGTTGTGAGACAACATTGTGAGTTTGCTCGGGATACTCCCGTTTCCTCTACGTTCTCATTCCACCAATTCTTCCATCATCATTCACTTCACTTGCCTTAATCATTCCTCTTCTTTAGCCTAAAGGGCATAATCGTGGGACGTTAAACTGAAAAAGATATTTTAGAACATAATGGTTAATTTTGTTAATATTTTGAATGACGACAATTTTATCATTAATTTTACTTATTTTTTGTCGGGGGTGCACGTAATGTAGAATTACGACACAATGGTCCTCCTTAAAATCTTAGGAGTTCTAGGGAAAAATATAATTGGAACATATAAACCACGTAGAATCAACATGTATATAATTTATGGAATATATTGCATTACTTCGATGGTTTTTCTTTAGTACATCTTTAATACACCTATAAGTACATACTGCATTCACAAATAAATATATTAAATAAATAAAGTTAATGAATTGTCTTATCATCTTTTTCATGCCTTAATTTAAATTTAAATAACCGATCTTTGTTCTATTAGCAATTAGAGAAATTTGTTTGCGAAAATTTGAGTGTCCAAACCCGAGCTTTCATGGTTCGTAACTTGGAAACCAAAGGCCTGTATATCCTAATATTTCGTGTGGGTCCTAAGCTCATTAAGATCTACCATCACGCTAAATTTAACCAAGATCGGATGAGTATCCTGTAATATTCTGTAGGTAGAGTCAATAGCGTACACGAGAGTTTAACCTTTCACCTTTTTATTTAAAAAAAAAATCTTACATAATTATCATACAAAGTCTCTATAAAAATATTTCTCTAAGTCTCGAATCACTTTAAATAAATGTTTTCAGTGTTGGATAAAAAGCCCCCTTGACATATAATGTTGACAGGAAGGTTTCCTAGCCCAAAGCGGCCTCAGATGGGATTGCTGACTGTGTAGCCCATAGTGTCTTCAGGAGTAGGTATTGCAGGTTAAATCTCCGTAGCCCATATTGTAGAAGGATGACCAGTGCAAGGCACTGCATTTCTTAGTCCCGACGTCCTCTTTTATAGCTTACTTTGGAGGGAGAATGTGTGAAGGGTTTGTCGGATTTCTTCGTGGTTCTCCGTGTCCTCTTCGTCTCTTTCTGAAAGTGTAGTTTCCTTCTGTCGTCTGCCACAATTTGTTTACAAAGCCTGAAAACATGTTTATAGTAAAACCATGTGGCTTATAGTACGTGGGGGTGTACGGATCTTTGCAATTCTGTTCTCATGATGGGACTGTTTTCTTTTCCTAGCGAAAAATCAAATGAAAGACGAATAAAACAATATATTTTAATCATGGAATGGGGAAGGTGACAGGGAATCATTGGAGATAAGAACTATTGATTAAGCTTTAAACCAAACATTGCTTTTCGGTCCGTTTTGTATTAATTTATAATAATCCATGAAACTATTTTGCAAATAAGAACAAGATAAGGCTTCAAAGATTCTGCTGGGGATTTGTCCTGTTTCCCTTCCCAGGCCAGGGGTGTATCTAGGGGATGTCCAGGAGTTAGCCCCCCTTTGAAATTTTTAGTTGTTTTTGGTATGTATGTATGAATAGATGCAAAGTAAATTCAAGTTACCATGTCCCCGAAATTATCCCAGCCTCTCTGTCTTACAGTTCAGCCTACAGGTCTTCCCCATCCCTCCCCCACGCCTTCAGTTGGCACTCTGGTTACTAAGTTACTCTGTATCCATCTTAACTCTACATCCTCGGAAAAGTACAAAATGACTAAAATTTTAAAATGGAATCAATTAATTTGTTCGATTTTCTCTTTCTTATTCTATTTAATGTAGGTATGCTCTGAAGACACACTTGAGAGGATACTGGAACGTTACCTGCATTATAATAGACACGCTGCTAGTTACACCTGGAAGTTTGAAGGGCGAGTATTAGATATGGAGAAGACTCTTGCGGAGAATGGAATTCCCGATGAAAGAGATGATTTTCTCAAACTTGGAATACCGGAAAGCTATTACATTCCTTCCATCTTAATTTATTTTGATGATGACTTAACCGTGGCATAACACCTAATTGAAGCATTCATTCACCTTACAGCATTTAGCTAGTCATTTTTTTTAATTCGTCGTCGAATATATCTTCCAGCGCCTTTTAGAGTTCAGAAGAACTTCTAAAAGAAGAACCTTTTTTTTAACAATTTTATTTTTTTAATTAAAAACGTAATGCACGTAACAGAAAAAAAATGATATTGCTTGTTGTTTTTTATATACGTATAAATATATAAATATATAAATATATGGAAGAACAATATACTGCAAATAAAGTTTCAATATTTTTTTTAATAAAAAATATTTTGTTTTTATTTTAATCTGTAGTAAATTTTTGATACAGACTTTTCAGATGTATGACTTTTTTGGGGGGGAGGGAGGTGCATAATTTTTCATTGAAAATGGCACAGCCAAGCTTCAATTGTATCATAATGATGTTTGAACAACGTTAAAATGAATAAAATTTAGTTTACAAAGCAAATTATCTTGGTTTTGTCACAGTCTACAAAGCAAATTATTTTGGTTTTGCCACAGTCTACAAAGCAAGTTATCTTGATTTTGCCACAAGCAACTCCGGTCTCTTTTGCTACTTTTTTGGGGGGAGGGAGTGAATAGTAAATTTGGGGAGATTTCGCCGAAGCACTTGGAGTGAAAGATTGGCACCGCTGTTAAAAAAAAAAGTTATGTAGATTTTCAATATTTTTAGTTTTCACTTAATAACGCGTAATGACTTGGAAGGAATTCGGGGCATAAAAGAGTCAATATTTATTGATGCAGGCTTGTTTTCTTGCAGATCGACAATATCCCACCATACACGTTATAGCTTCAAACATAATGCCAAAACTCGTCTGCGAGAAGTTATGTTTCTATTAAAAACTCTCTGTCTCCTCTCAAATCCCAACTCGGATTTTTTTTTCGACTTGTCTCTACTGGATCTGTAGGACTTTTAGCAAGTTAGGGAGTGAAAGTAGGTGAGTAATACAAAGAGTTAGGTATGTGATGGTGAAAACACGCACCACTTTGTGCCAGGTTGTCTCCATAAGTTAGCTTTTAATCTACATTCCGGTTTAGGGCAGAGCAACGTGGCAGGGAGTAGCAAACGTGTTAGAGACGGTGTGTATGCGCATAGACACAAGTGCTCACCAACCTGTGCTACGTAGTCACTACAAGCTAGCTTTGTATTAAAATTGTTTAATAATGAACGACAATTGTTAACACTGTTTCTACGTTCACAGGTGACTTACATGTTATTCACTTACGTAATTAAGTTGCTTAAACATTATTCATCCGTTGTAAATTAGAACAGATTGTACTAGAAAGTTCTCAGTATTCTTAAAATGCCTTAGTATTCTTAATCAACACCGAAAAAAATCTTACCATGTAAACACAGAGCAGAATAAGGAATAAGTATCTGTAGGATGATGTTAAAGATCTCCCATAGGTATAGAGAAGATCTGGAGACCAACTTTCAAGAAGGAACTTAGTATTGTGAATGTTAGCAACGGAGTTACATAATTCTGGCAAACTCGTGACCAACACAGCCAGACTATTAAGATAGTTGCCACAATGTAGATTCTTCTAAAAATGATGCATTATGTTTGTATTTATAGCTAATTATAGTATAGTAGGTAATTTTAAAAATGTAAAGTAAAATCAATTAATGCATAGCATAGCATTTAAAACTCGTAAACGGAAAGTCAATTTTCTTCTGTCTAAATAGCTTCATCTAAGTACATTTAGCTAACATTACCTGATCTACAATGGTTTGAAGTTCTCGACGAAAATAGATGAACTTTAATTATCTTCGTGCATTGATCTGAAATATATACTGTATTTATTGTTATCAGATACAAGATTTTCTAGAATATTGCACTTAATCACACGAATATGCAGCCATGTGCGTTTTGAACGGAGCATTACAAGAGAACGTCCCATTCGACCTGCCTTGAATCGTAAGAAACTCGTAAGGGATAGTCTGATGAACCACAACAGGGTTTTTTCAGGCCTAAATATTAGGCTTAAGTGCTTAGCCCTATGAAGCAACTTATTACATAAAAATACTAAATAAAGACGAAAACTGCTTCAAGTACCTATATTTCAAACTTTCATTTTTATCTGAGGCTAAGTTGAAAGAAGATCATTCGAAAGCTCTCAGATAAGATCACTGACGAAAGATGCGTACTTTGAAATTCTGATGACGGAGAAACATACAGTGGCTTGGGCTGGATTTAGAAATGTGAACTTTGTTTGGAGTACGATGAAATTAGAAAACACTGTAGATTTCAAAAAGATTGTAGAAAACATATAGTATTTTAATAGTTTTCTATAAGTTAGGATGCAATATCAGCATTAAAGTCTATTTTCTAATATAATTACATGAATTTCCTTCCCGATTGAGTTTGATGATTTTAGTTACGACAATTCAATGAGAACATTAAGGTTTTGAAATGACGTTGTCACGAAAAATAGTATGGAGTCATGATGGCATACTACTGCTGGTCAATTAACAGAGTGTGTATATTTGCAGAACGTAGGAGATAATTTCTGAGACTCAATATTCGTGACTATATATATATCGGGGCAAGAACTCGTCTTAGTGCCCTCCTTGGCCAACCAAACCAAAATGCTCCAAATTCTCCTATTCCATTTTTCTTCAAGTAGTGAAGCTTGATTTCAAAATTGTATATCATAATTTAATTTTTAGTACAAGATAAAACACCAAACTAATTAGTATTTGATTGCCAAATAATCTGAGAGATACATGCTTGACATATTCTTATAGTCTTATCATAATAACTGCAAATCACAATGTTTCTGGAATTATATCGGGATGTGCATATGTGTAGAATGAAATCGGTGCATATGTGTATTTGCACAGTTTTGTACCCCCCAATCCGGCGTCCAGGGCACAAGCCCTGTTTGCCCTCCTCCCGCCCCATAGTTATGTCACTACTGACGAACGGTCTGTTGCTTTAGAATAGAATATTTAATTACGACAAACAGTCAGTCTGTTGTCGAGAGTATTATACTCGGAGATTTTGCGAATATCTTAAATCGATGCAAGTTAAATGAAGACACAAAGAGCTGGAAGTAAAATTTAACTTTGCGGTTCTTTTGGCTACAAAGGTTTTTACAAAGATACAAATGATGATCAGAAAAATAGAAACACCTGTAGTTGGCAACACGTCAGATGTATGGGTTCGCAGTGGTGTCGTGGCGCCCGCAGCGCCGGACCGCTGGTGGTGGTGTGTTAGGTCGGTCTCCATACTATGTCAGGCGCAGTGGAACAGCAGTGTCCAGTGGCTGCAGCAGACGGAGGTAGTGTAAAATGGGAGATCTCTCAGATTTTCAAAGAGGCCAAATTGTTGGTGCGCGGTTATGTGGAGTGAGTGTGACGGCAGTGGCTATTGTGTTAGGTGTGTCGCGTGGGACAGTGTCGAAGGTGATGACGGCCTACACAACACACGGGAAAACCAGGGAAGCGGAACAGTGGGCGGAAGAAAATCATGAGTGACAGGTCACGCCGGGTATTAAAGCGCATTGTCACGCAGAACCGTCGTGCCACTGCGGAGCAAGTGACGGAGGAACTCAATCAGCACCTCCCCCACCCTGTTTCGACAATCACAGTCCGCCGCGAATTACATAACATGAACTTACGGGGTCGTGTTGCACGGGCCAAACCGTTCATCAGGGACCATAACGCTTTCGCACGCCGCAAATGGTGCCGCGACCATGCAACTTGGACCGTTGAGGACTGGAAATGTGTGATATGGTCGGATGAGTCATCCTTCACCCTATTCCCAACCACGGGCCGTGTTTATGTGTGGAGAACGCCCAAAGAAGCTTATGATCTGCAGTGTCTCCGCCCAACTGTGAAACATGGCGGCGGTTCGGTGATGCTGTGGGTCGCCATATCATGGTTTTCAATGGGTCCTGTGGTCACACTTAGCGGACGAATCACTGCCAACGATTATGTTGCAATTTTAGGAGATCACTTGCATCCTATGGTCCGGATGTTGTTCCCGGACAATGACGCCATCTTCCAGGATGATAATGCACCCATTCACACAACTGGCGTTGTTGCAGCGTGGTTTGAGGAACATCGGGATGAAGTTCAACACCCCCCCTGGCCCGCCTAATCCCCAGATCTCAACATAATTGAACATCTGTGGTCCGTCTTGGAAACACGACTCGGGCGACGATTTCCACCTCCATCCTCTCTCACAGAACTGGCCGATGCCCTGCACGAGGAATGGTGTAAAATTCCACTTGCTACCATTCACGACCTCTATGCCTCCATCCCACGTCGCATCAAGGCTGTTCTGAAGGCGAAAGGTGGCCCGACACCATATTAATCTGGTAAGTTGCAATTTCGTTCAGGTGTTTCCATTTTTCTGATCACCATCTGTAGCTCAAAAGATAGCTTTGAAGCTAACTTATGCTTTATGGATACGATGCTGAGATTGGTGAGTCGTTGTTGTCTTGTTAAGTTTCTGAGGTAATATTTTATGATCTTTAGTTTGCTGAAACTCATTTCCTTGCCTTATAGTGAAAATAAATACAGTGAAACCTCCCTTAACGGACACCTCTCAATAACGGACACCTCTATAATACGGACAGATTTTTTTGTCCCGGCAAAAATATATGTTCTCTTATGGAACAAAACCCTCCCTTTTACGGACATTCTCAGATACGGACGCGGACAGTCCTTTTTTCCCCCAAGCGTTTCAATAACCTCTTCATAACGGACAGGAATTTTTCTCGATTCTGCGATATATTACAGGAGACAAAAGTATTTTCCCCACAAGTGTATCTATCATGAGTCTAGACCGGTGAACCATCAAACAGAACACCTTCAAGCTGAACTTCAAATTCTTTTATTCTGCCCTGAATAAATTGCTTTCTGGGGGAAATTCTAGAAAACCTTCAATAAGCTATAACACTCACGCAGGGTCAGTCATATGGCCAAGAATTCTATACGAAAGATCTTCCCTTCCCTAACAAATTTAGTCCTTTTCCTCTGGAACTTGCATCTTTCCGACAATTTCATAGATAACAAAACAAACGTTGTTTGTTTTACAATAACATTTTCAATGAACAATGTTTCCTCTCTTACATTCTTAGTAAAGCAACTTTCTCTAAGATGATATTCTTTACGATTGGGGCTGAGTCAACAAACATATGCACTCCCAATAACTTGCCTTTTCATCCATTCCGCCAGTACACAAACAAACAAACACACACACATACAGATATTTTTTCCGCAACCGTACTGAGGATTCTCAGTGGACACTAGCTAATGAGTTTAGCCGGTTAGTTGGTTCCTAACGCATCTTTTGAGAAGGTCCTGAAAATTTGAAATAAATGAAAAAAATCTTTCCCTCCCGCTTTTCCCTCCCATGTAGGAAGAAAATGATCATACATGCATTATCTTTTGCAATATACGAATATATTGACACATCCCCCAGCAATAATACTATTTAACATAAATTAATTTCTCCTTCATCCCTTCCAGTAATTCAAATACGTTTTAAATAAAGTATTTTCATATTGAATTTTACGTATTTACGCTCATACATAATTTATCTACTGTATATTACTCCATACAATTACCGTTGCGAGAAATTAAATTACTGTAACCTCTCTGTAACGGACACCTCTCAGTAACGGACAAAAATTAATGTCCCATTGGTGTCCGTTATTGAGAGGTTTCACTGTATTTGCCCAGTTTTGCACCCCCCAATCCGGCGTTCAGGGCACAAGCCCCGTTTGCTCCCCCCTAGTCATGTCGCTACTGACTAACACCTCAGACTGTTTTCTGAATGTGTGCGTAGTCTGAGAGTCATGCACGTCTCCTCGCTACCTTCACTGTTTGCGTTAGAAGGATTGGTTTCCCATCAGTCTTAAAGTAGCATATTTCAATCGCACGAAACGAAGATAATCGTTCCAAGTTGCGATACTTGCGGATTTCCTCTCTATTATGTGTAGGTTAATGGTAGTTCCTGTAGAATATCAGTGTTACACTGAGGCATAGTTTTAATTTGCAGGCATTTTCTTTTTCCTTTTTCCCTTTATTTTTCTGTTTCTCTCTCTCTCTCTCTTTTTTTTTTTGCTTAATGGTGAGAGTGATTATAGTAGAAGTAATACAGGAAACCGTGAAACATATGGTATGTGGCCATTAATCACGGGAATTATTAAATTAATTGAAGCAATAAATTTTTGTTAAAACAAGCTGCGGAATGTTTGTAAGGTCAGAGGCTGGTGGTAATGATCTTGTGAAGCACATGTTCGTCTCTCCTTGTAACATTGAAGAAAATAGCAGGCTACTTAAACCAACATTTTTCTTCATTAATCAAATTTTCCTATTTAAAAGTACACTATCATTCTGTTCCTTAAATGTAAATTCTTTTTCTTTTTTTTTTTTAATATAAAAGGACGTGGTTAATTTCTTTTATTTTACTTCAGCACAGTCATTACTCTATTAATGAACAGTGTTGGCAACATGTTTATATCAGTGGCGGTCAGTGATGACGCTATAGGGAAACAAAGGGGCAGGCGTCCCCCATGGCATCGTCCGCTGCTCCCCGACTGTCTTCCAGACCGGATCCATAGCCAAGATTATTTCATTGGGGGCATACCTTCTTGCTAAGTGCCTACTAAAATTAATTAGTATATATACGTAGTTGAGTCCCCTATTTGCAATAGTGCTGTAAGAGGAGGTACGATTTCAATTGCTTTCGAGTCACCGGGCCAGATAGGGGTCTGAAAAGCGAGAGTCGGCCCCAGGTAATCCTGACCAAAATAATGACCCAAGTAACTCGTGATGTTATCGATGGACAGGCGTATGCAGACTCCTGAATTACGAGGGCAGGACAACAAGCGTAGCTCAGCTACTTTCAACCGTGTGTACATATCTGCTTAATTTTTATGCTTCGTAGTTGGAAGGTTCTTTGGTTTGAATCTCTAGACAAGTCATTTCTAACTGAATGCTTTGTGATGTCTCAGTTTGCTGCTCCTATTCTTAGTAAACCACACGGAGAGGAGAAGGAGCTAGCAAATAATTTGACTGGTAAAATACAGTGATGACAGATAAACAAAAATATCGACAGTATAGTCGATAGTTTTGCAGCTATATTGCTTGTGGATGATGACTGCTAGTACACTGCCAATACTTGCTCTCCGACGCAGTGCATCCCTTCTTTCCTTTTCTCAGATTGTAAAGCCGCTCTCCTACGCACGTGCATCCCTTCTTTCCTTTTCTCAGATTGTAAAGCCGCTCTCCTACGCACGTGCATCCCTTCTTTCCTTTTCTCAGATTGTAAAGCCGCTCTCCTACGCACGTGAAACCCTTCTCTCCTTTTTTCATTGTTTTTCTCAGATTGTAAAGCAGCTCTCCTACGCACATGCAACTCTTTTCTCCTTTCCTCAATGGATATCTTCCTCCTGATCTCATATTGTAAAGCCGCTCTCCCACGCACTTTCGACCCTTCTATCGTTTTCTTATTGTATATCTCTGTCCTTTTCTCAGATTGTAAAGCCGCTTTCCTACGCGTGAGCAACCCTTCTCTCCTTTTCTCACTGTATATCTCTCTTCTTTTCTCACAAGGAAGGGTCACGCAGTGGCTCCGCTGAGATCCGAACGAGACAAATGTGTTTTCATTTGATATGTTATAACTAGATGGATCCCAAAGTTATACGTGCCACCGAGCGGAATATCGTGATTACAACATATTTTGTAATGTAAGAACTACAAAGCTGGCAGAATATTTTGACCGAATCATTTGTTCGGAAACGGTTGGCTAAATGGAAAACTCGGATAATATGTATCCCGTCATTTTCAAGAACACACTTTTTCGGATAAAAAAGTTTGCCCAGGATCCTCGCAGGGTCCCACATGGGGTCCAACTCAAAATTTTCAAATTGCAAGAGGGATTAAGTAGCACATCGTTTGAAAGCTGTTGCAAAATGAAAGAAGATGCAGCAAGTCTCGACTCTCTACGACAACCCTGTGCAAAATGGCGGAGGGTCAAAATGTAAACAAAAACTTAATTGAAAAGTCAATGGTCACCCCTATAAATCGGAAACGGTGAGAAATGTGAAAATAGGACAGGAAGTGTGGCATTATTTTCAAAGTACAACAATTTAAGGTAAAACGTCTTGTCCCAGGGTCCCCACATGGTCCCAGGTGGGGTCCAACTAAAAAGTTTCAAATGGCAAGAGGGGTTAAGTAGCTCATCGTTTGCAAGATCTTGTTAAATGAAAGTAGATGGATCAAGTCTCTACTCTCTACGACAACTCTGTCCAAAATTGCGGCGGGTCAAAAAGTAATCAAAAGCTTATTTGATAAACTATGGCCACCTCGAATCCAAGATGGCCGGTTAAAACTTATGTCGTTCATAACAGTACAAATTTAAATCTCTATTTTTCTCTATTATATATTTAGAAACAATAGGAAGATTAAAGAACAACTGAATTTCGATTCACCTCAACTATAATTTCATTCGGTAACAACACATATATGTTTTGTTTGGTTCCCTCGCCATCATTTACTTTAATATAACGAATATGCGATGAACACACAACTCTGACTTCCTCTAATTTTGTCATACGTAGTTCATGCATAAAGGACTTGCTGCACCAGTAGGTGGGTGGCTCTATTGTAATTCGTAACTGCGTATTCGTGGCGGTTACATTTGTATGTCATTCGTTGGTTTGATCGCAATACTCCAAGCAATACCAAATAAAAAAAATCATTTGCAAGATTGGCGAGTAGTACCAAACCATGTGTAAGTCATTTCAGTACTTCGAGTTGCGCCAAACTTTGTTGGTTTAATTACAGTATTCCAAGAAATAACATATTTATATACAAACTCATTTTTCACGCTGGCAGCCATATTGGATTACCTCCAACACCAGTGGTTTGAGCTGGACATGCGTTCGATACATACTACGGCATTTTGAACTCAAGACGTTTCGTTTTTGAACATTTCGCATCTTTTCGTCATCCACTGATCAACATTCATGCCAAATTTGGTTTTCCTAGCTTCAGCAGTTTGGTATGCCTATCCTTTCGATATAGGTTTTAAGCTGTCTCTTGGATTCAAGGTGGCCATAGATTTTCAATTAAGCTTTTGCTTATATTTTGACCCGCCGCAATTTTGGACAGGGTTGTCGTAGGAAGTCGGGACGTGCTCCATCTTCTTTCACTTAACAAGAGCTTTCAAACGATGTCCTACCTCTCTTGCCATTTGAAACTTTTTAGTTGGACTCCACCTGGGACCATGTGGGGACTCTGGAACAAGACATTTTCACCTTGTGCTTTGAAAATAATGCCACGCTTTCTTTCCTGTTTCCACATTTGTCTTACCGTTTCCGATTTATAGGGGTAGTCATGGACTTTCCAATTAAGTTTTTGTTTACACTTTGACCCGTCGCCCTTTTGCACACGGTTGTTGTAGAGAGTCGAGACTTGCTGCATTTTCTTTCATTTTACAACAGATTTCAAATGATGTGCCACTTAACCCCCCTTGCCATTTGAAAATTTTGAGTTGGACCCCATCTGGGACCCCGCGGGGGACCCTGGGGCATTTTTTTCTTACCACAAAAAGTTTCTCGTTGAAAATGGTGGGATAAGTGTTGGCAGAGTTTTTGACTTACTCAACCATTTCCGAACAAATGACGGTTCAAACTATTCTGCATGGTAATTTTTTGTAGTTCTTACATTACAAAATATGTTGTAACTCACGATATTCCGCCCGGTGGCGCGTCTTTGGCGCGGGAGACCCGGGTTCGATTCCCGGCGGGAGCTCAGGTGGTTCGGATTCCACGTTAATCAGTAGGTCCACGTCTCATATAGCCTCGCTGCTGAACGGGACGTAAAACTCAAAATCAATCAATCAAAAATCCGCCCGGTGGCACGTATAACTTTGGGATCCATCTAGTTATAACATATAAAATGCAAACACAATGGTCTCGTTCCGATCTCAGCGGAGCCACTGCGTGACCCTTCCTTGTCAGATTGTAAAACCGCTCTCTTACGTCATACATCGGTCAGTTGTAAATGACTGGCATAGGCGATCAGCCTATTTCTAGATTTTTTCTCACTTCCTTCATTCAAATTCAGTTTATTCTACTGTAACTTCATGCATTTAGCATTTAGGAGTCATCTCAAAGGAAATATTCAAAATGAAGTTACAAAACTTACGGAAAACGAAGCAAAAATTTAAGAAAAGTTGTTAAAAAAAATAGAGACTTCTCCATTATTTGATTGTGGTGGACAAACACCATTTGCGTAGGTTTTCTCAAGGTTCTCCCATTTTCTCCATTTCACTATTTCATTAATTTCTCATCATCACCCTCTCTTTTAACCTAGCTGGCATAATCGTGGGACGTAAAACTTAAAAATTTCACTTTTTCCATTTTTTTTTTTTGATTGAACATGAGATATTGCTTATGTTAAGCAGCTGTATGTAATATAGCGATTTGTAAACAAAGATACACTAAAATTCGAGAATAATTCTATATTTCCTTAATTATATTTTGACAAGGATATTATGTCGTCGACACTTTTACATTTTATAGTAGACCATGATCCCTCGCCCGAGGTTTCGCAAAGGCTAAGACTGAGTTTGGTTACATTTGTGGTCAGGAAAGAATTTGACAATGATTTTTTAGGCATCAAAAGGAAAGATGAGTTGATTTTAACGTCCCGTTCAGCAGCGAGGCTATATGAGACGTGGACCTACTGATTAACGTGGAATCCGAACCACATGAACTCCCGCCGGGAATCGAACCCGGGTTTCCCACGCCAAAGGCGCGTACGCTAACCGCTTAGCCACGAGGGAGCTCTAAAAGCAAAGATGAACAGACACTCTTTTCAAATTAGACCGAACTAAAATAATGTTTCATTTCATGTGCCAGATACCATAAAGCTAACACTCAGTAGAGGGTTACGCCCTCTCAGTGCTTTATTCAGTCCCCTCGATTTCGGGCGTACGGGCGACCAGGGGTATGCATGGTGGCGCATCTCTGGTGTGTGGGGTCCCTGGTTCGATCCCAGCCAAGTAAATTTATGGTGGACAACATCATGTCCGCAGGTTTTCTCGGAGTACTCCCGTTTCCTCCAATATTCTCATTCCACCAATTCTACCATAATCATCACTTGCATTAATCATCGTCTCCCTTAGCCTAAATGGCATACCGTGGGTGGGATGTTAAACTGAAAGATTTCATTTCATTTCTATTTCGAGGGAAGGGGGGAGAGAATCTAAAGCTCTAGGGGGAGACAGTAGTGTCACTTAAATGTAAATCTATATCTTTTACAATTTGGGGGAATTATAGAACTTGAGGGAGAAAATTTTCCTCCTAACATGCCTGGATAATACTGCGCCCTCTGGTGGGAAACTAAAATAAGCTAAATTAATGAACACTTTCATGGATACACAAATTATACGTATTCCCATGTCGAATTTAGCATAACAACTCAATAAAAAATAAAATAAAATTCTTAAGGGGCAAATATCCTCCCTCCCACACACAAACTATTTTCTTTTTTAGCACTACATTCGTTTAGAAAAAAAATGAACGTTTCTTGATAGGCAGTAAAATCAGAATTTCGATTTTACCAAGCTATCTGCTTGACTTAAGATGCTTCTGCCATCTGTTGCCTCCTGGTTGAATTACATTGCTATGCAAGTGAGAGGATGATTCGTTTCTTACTTGAATGATGATGGATTGTCCGTTTGCTTGTCCCTTGCTTCGCAAGATCGATAAACACTACATGAAGAAGGCAAATTTATCGTATAATAAAGAACAGGAAATAATGGGTGCTGTTTATGTTTATTCAACGTTTCCAGATTCCCATTCCATTTATTGGCTTGCGAATTATGTAGGTCGATTCTCTTAAGAGACGTTACAGATTTTTTTTTTTTTTTTTTTTTTAAAGTTTTATCAAAAAGCTGTAATTTGAACAAATCACAATGTTACAATTTTGACTTCACAATAACTGAACATTAATACTTTTAAAGAAAGTTATGGATTATCGAAATTTTTTGAGACCTTTTTGAACATAATAGTGGCGTAGCCTGTGTGTTTTACTTAGGAATTTGGATCAAATCTTGATTGTTTTCAGTTACGAAGGAAACAGACGTTTTATAAAATTAGCTTATACGTTATTTAAAAACAGAAAATACTATTATGAGACATGCGATGTGCCAGAAGTATTGAAGGCTAGGTAGGTATTTGTTGCGTCTTAAATAAATAAATAAATAAATAAATAAAATCAATTCACTAATATGCAAAGCCATGTTCAGATCAAAACAGGAGGATTTATCATCCTACAGTCAAGAACATTTACTAAAGAGATTTAAGTAGGGCTCTGGTTTACTTTCAGCAAACCACATTTAGGAATATTTATATGTAATATTCAAACTTTGGATGAAAAGACAAATTTATATAGAACAAATATCTGCAGGCGATAGAATTAAACACAAATTGGTTCAACTGTATTTTAGGTTTATAAGTGTAGGGCTACTTGTGTAAAATAATTACAGATTCTTTACGACTGATAAAATAAGTGAGCGCATATGAAAGATGACTCTATTAGATACTATTTTCCACCGGCGATGTATTTCTGCACCGTGTACAGAAGCTATATTTTGTTTACAAGTGAAGCACTACTAGTGTGAAACCATGAAAGGTGCTACTGAAACTCGTATCATTGCCAAAACCCACTTGTTTCCACTATTCTCGTTTATGCGTACACTCACCGTCGCTGACGCGCCTGGTCCCTTGGACGCATCCCCCCGCTGTCCGAGGGCTCACTACCTTCGTCCTGCCCTGACTCTTACTTTATAGTGACCATCTAGCACAGGTTGATTTGTGCTTTTTGGACTGTAGTTTTTATGCCATACACCCGGACGCCGTATTTATCATATCAAAAATTACTTCTGATGGCCCCCTTGAATTTTATCTATGCCAAGTGAGATATTTTCATGTTGCCCAGCGCAATTATTTAGGAGATAATAAGAAGGCAATTAATGAAAGAAGTATAATTTTTAAACAATTATCTCGAGTTATGTGCTAAAAATTAACCAGCAAGTTGAATATTTTTAAATTTAAGGTAAACTTCATTTCAGAAGGAAGTTCCTACTCTTAATAGTCCATTGGGTACGGCCATGTTTCTAAAGCCCGTTCCATAGTTATCCGGAGCTTCTTACTACGCATGTAAGCGTATATAATCATCCGTAGCTACACTGATATTGAAATATAAGCCGTTTATGAGATATAATGCCCTCTATGGAAGAAATAATGTACTACAAGGCTGCTGTGAAAGAGAAGATTCAGCACTCGCCCTACAATCCAGATTTAGCAGTGCAGCGTTGTCAACAACAGTGTGTGGAGTGGAGCACTGTCATGCAGTAAGCGAGCTCAACGCACAACGACTGATTCAAATAACTGCTTTCAACGAACTAGCCAGAGTTGCCAACCTCTGTGAACAAAATTATCGATTTTCTTCTTTGAAGTTATCATATATTATAAAAAAATATATCATATATTCGTTATGCGCGTGATCATTGTACAAACAAGTATAATACTTCTAATAATAACAATATTATATAATTAAGTTATCTGGTAATTTTCGGAGTTTCGAACTCCAAATCGGCGTCATATCATCACTTTTTAAAAATCCTTATTAAAACTACTCTGAGCAACAACAATTATTAAATGTAAATGTAATTTAATTTAAAAAATGGATGCAGAGTTGCCATTTGCCAATTCTCAAATCGTTAACTATTTATTTTACCGGAAATGACTGTTTAAAATCTCACTGTGTGTATATGTTTTATAATTATCTAATGCACATTTAGATTTATTTGCACGTTAAAAAAATTGCAAAGAGGTGTAGGTTAGAGCGGGGGAATTGGGTGCAGAGGGTAATTGGGTGGAAAACTATTTAAAAATTTATATTTTGCATTTCAGTATATTTTTATGGAATTTAATCACACTAAAATTTTGGGTGAGTAGATGTTGATCAGAAAAAAAAGCTTAGATAAATTTTGAGGATGTAATAATGAAAAATAAACTGGTTTGGTTGAGGAATGACATATTTGAAACCGAGTTTAAGTTTTGTATGTGTTTTGGTATGAGTCATTTAGGGGGGCAAGGAGGGACAATGCCCCCTAGTAGTAAATTAGTGATAAACGCGAAATTTTACTTGTATCAAGGAGTCCTGGCCCCCCTTCCTTAAGCAAAATCTGAAATGACGCTGCTGTTTGAGTCACAATAAATCGCGTGTCTGTTAATATTTTTAACTCAAAGTTTTGACCGTTTATAGTTTTTCTCGTATGCGATACATTTTGGATTAAGTTCACAGGACAATATACTGTGCTATAAATAATAACTAGAAGGCTTGAAAAGGCATTCAAATATCTTTGAGGTTTAGAAATAGGTTACTCCGTATTTTGCGTAAACAAATGTATAATTTTTCTCTAGGCCACATAAAACTATTAGTTTTTAAGTGGAATACAAGTTATATACACCAAATGAAAGCTTGAGTTTTCTTCATTTACACCCAATTATTTCCACGGGTTTATGTGCACCAGAAATGGCTTTAATCACTTTTGGAAATCAGACAAACAATAATAAAAATGTTGCAGCATCAAAAGTAAAGATGCCAGAAGCTTACCACTACCACAGTAGGTGCAGAAGAACTCAGTTCTTAAAAGCTAGAAAAGTATCTATAATCTGTGAGGAAGGAAAAAAGTTGACAAAAACATACATCTCAATTCCCTCCGTCTACCCTACTTTCTGAAATTATAGTTTATTCACATATTATCGCAAGGACATTATGGTATATAGCATTACGATATAATTATCGTATATCACGATAAATAATCGTATCGTTGGCAAGTCTGGAACTGACGTAACTATAGACAGTTAAAACTCATAGGTCTTTTTCATAGATGGCATTATGTGCCGTGAACAGCTGATTGTTAGTGACGTAATATTTTAGACACAGGGCGGAAACTTTAGAGAGTACCCTCGTAGCTACAAGATATTACTTCCTGTCAACACCCCGTATGTTTGGATTTGAGGCTGCAAAAATCCGATCACCTTCTCAACAATCCTCTGTAAAGAAAAAGAAGAAGAAAATGAAGAGAAATATGGTCGTTGTTTGCTAATGGACTGTTGAAGTAGGTTTGTGTGTATGATTGGTCTCCGATTTAACAAAGACATCGAGGTAGCTTATATTTACCAGAAGCTATGTGGGTGTAATGGTTTGTGTTTGTCCCAGAAACTAAAGGTTATATGAGGTAGAACGGCGTCTCATCGAATGAGAAATGGGCCCCGGAGGTACTATGAAGAGGGAACGATGATAAAGGAACCGAACAGGAAGATCGTTTCACTAAAATAGTGTGTGTATATCAGTATTATGAGTATATAACAGTAGGAGGGAAAAAGTAAAGAAACCTAGTCCATTGGGTAAAATCTTAACAGATCGTTACGAACTCAAAGTTCCTAACATCACGTTTTTGTTTCATTTCTTGTCTTTGCTCCATAAAAGATGGAAAACAAAAACTCAAGAAAAAGGCTCGTCAAATGTTTGTTTTGGTGGTATTACACCGTATGGAACAAGAAAATGTGAATACTAGGCTAGAAGCCTTTCTAAATATTTATAGTGAACATAAATGGATTTCCGAAAAAAATACTGTATGTAATCTAAAATGGCGCATTGCACTTTCGTCTGTTAGACTTTTTCAGTCTTCCCGTTGGTCCAAGAGTAGGATTACCCATGAGACGAGACGAGACAGAGCTTTTCCAATGGAAACACTTTCGTAATTAAACACGACCTCCCAGCGTGCTTAATTACCTAATCTCTGTTGTAAAAGAAACGGATCCAACGAACATCTAGTGCACGTATCATCCTACGGACAACGAGGAAGGCATTGTAAGGATCCTCGATGGTGGAAGGCTACCAAGTATTATTTATAATAGCCAGCAGAATTTGTCACCATAACTAAAGACTGGCTACGTCGTGTCAGACCAAGGTAGAACAAAACGAAATCAGCGACAGAACAAATTAAGTGACAGAGTCTCCACAGCAGCATAGATCGCCATATTGTCTACAGCGAAAATGGAGCTGCGAAATACTTTGTTTAACACGTAAGGTTACAATACTTTACCATTTAGAAATGATTAATTGTTTAACACGTAAGGTTACAATACTTTACCATTTAGAAATGATTAATTGTTTAACACGTAAGGTTACTATACTTTACCATTTGGAAATGATTAATTGTTTAACACGTAAGGTTACTATACTTTACCATTTGGAAATGATTAATTGTTTAACACGTAAGGTTACTATACTTTACCATTTGGAAATGATTAATTGTTTAACACGTAAGGTTACTATACTTTACCATTTGGAAATGATTAATTGTTTAACACGTAAGGTTACAATACTTTACCATTTGGAAATGATTAATTGTTTAACACATAAGGTTACAATACTTTACCATTTAGAAATGATTAATTGTTTAACACGTAAGGTTACAATACTTTACCATTTAGAAATGATTAATTGTTTAACACGTAAGGTTACAATACTTTACCATTTAGAAATGATTAATTGTTTAACACGTAAGGTTACAATACTTTACCATTTAGAAATGATTAATTGTTTAACACGTAAGGTTACAATACTTTACCATTTGGAAATGATTAATTGTTTAACACGTAAGGTTACAATACTTTACCATTTAGAAATGATTAATTGTTTAACACGTAAGGTTACAATACTTTACCATTTAGAAATGATTAATTGTTTAACACGTAAGGTTACAATACTTTACCATTTGGAAATGATTAATTGTTTAACACGTAAGGTTACAATACTTTACCATTTAGAAATGATTAATTGTTTAACACGTAAGGTTACAATACTTTACCATTTGGAAATGATTAATTGTTTAACACGTAAGGTTACAATACTTTACTATTTAGAAATGATTAATTGTTTAACACGTAAGGTTACAATACTTTACCATTTAGAAATGATTAATTGTTTAACACGTAAGGTTACAATACTTTACCATTTGGAAATGATTAATTGTTTAACACGTAAGGTTACAATACTTTACCATTTAGAAATGATTAATTGTTTAACACGTAAGGTTACAATACTTTACCATTTAGAAATGATTAATTGTTTAACACGTAAGGTTACAATACTTTACCATTTAGAAATGATTAATTGTTTAACACGTAAGGTTACAATACTTTACCATTTAGAAATGATTAATTGTTTAACACGTAAGGTTACAATACTTTACCATTTGGAAATGATTAATTGTTTAACACGTAAGGTTACAATACTTTACCATTTAGAAATGATTAATTGTTTAACACGTAAGGTTACAATACTTTACCATTTAGAAATGATTAATTGTTTAACACGTAAGGTTACAATACTTTACCATTTAGAAATGATTAATTGTTTAACACGTAAGGTTACAATACTTTACCATTTAGAAATGATTAATTGTTTAACACGTAAGGTTACAATACTTTACCATTTGGAAATGATTAATTGTTTAACACGTAAGGTTACAATACTTTACCATTTAGAAATGATTAATTGTTTAACACGTAAGGTTACAATACTTTACCATTTAGAAATGATTAATTGTTTAACACGTAAGGTTACAATACTTTACCATTTAGAAATGATTAATTGTTTAACACGTAAGGTTACAATACTTTACCATTTAGAAATGATTAATTGTTTAACACGTAAGGTTACAATACTTTACCATTTGGAAATGATTAATTGTTTAACACGTAAGGTTACAATACTTTACCATTTAGAAATGATTAATTGTTTAACACGTAAGGTTACAATACTTTACCATTTGGAAATGATTAATTGTTTAACACGTAAGGTTACAATACTTTACCATTTAGAAATGATTAATTGTTTAACACGTAAGGTTACAATACTTTACCATTTAGAAATGATTAATTGTTTAACACGTAAGGTTACAATACTTTACCATTTAGAAATGATTAATTGTTTAACACGTAAGGTTACAATACTTTACCATTTAGAAATGATTAATTGTTTAACACGTAAGGTTACAATACTTTACCATTTGGAAATGATTGTTACATTAACACAGTAGTTCTCAACCTAATTCCTATCACGATTCCCATTTTATCACATTCTTTTGCCAGCGATCCCCTTATAATTTCTGGACTGTAATAAGCTTATGTGTAGATTTTTAATATACCTATAGCGGAGATGTTACGATATCTATCTATTTCTATAATAGTAGAATCCATTTCTTGTATGTAATGGACTGAACCGGACATTTCCGCACTAGTGAAACCACACCATGCTCAGGTATCTCAATAGTTTCCGATTTTAATTGTATTTCAATGTGCAGGTTTTGTTAAATTTATTTTTCTGGTATTTCAATATGCAATTCATTAGTTTCATGTCGTACCTGCTCCATTTAAATTGATTTTTAAACAACTCTGCTCCTGTTGAAAATGCTTAGTCGACCATGCCTATCAGAACAAAATTCAAAGTAATATTTAGGAAATATTTTTCGGCGTTAGATTCTAATTATATTTATCTTTTATGTTTATCTTGGCGACCCTCATGAAACCCTCTCGCGACCTCTAGGTTGAGAGACCCTGCATTAACGTTGAGTTGAGTTGATTTTGAGTTTATCGTCCCGTTCAGCAGCGAGGCTATATGAGACGTGGACCTACTGTTTAACGTGAAATCCGAACCCGGATCCGAATCCGAAATGAGCTCCCGCCGGGAATCGAACCCGGGTCTTCCGCGCCAAAGGCCCTGCGTTAACGCGTCTTCACTTAATTTTAATAAAAATCTCGGCTTATGGGTATGTCTTCCAACATTTTTCTAACAAATAGTTTTCATACGTTCTGCAAATCATAGCCAATCATTTTAGGGTTCAATTAAAGGTAGCATTATTTGTATAATCTTCTTTGACTTATCAGTAATTAAGTTATTATAATTTGGTTGAAAAGATTTCTTATCTTTTGGTCACTTATTTGTTTTCCTTTTATTTGTACTTGCTCGCGCAACTTTGGTTTAAGTTTATTAAACCATTTTACTATCCTTTGTTATGAATTTACATGTCATTAGAATATCGCTATATTATCTATGCATTTGTATTATGCTTTTAGCACCGGAATTCTAACTTCGTCCTAACTACATGACACTGGGAAACATGGCGAAACTGATTGAGATATTTATTGGCTGAGAAAAAACTGTACGATGACATGATGGACGTGATGCAATATACAGTGGCAGGAAAAAGTAAAAAGGAGTGAAAGAGGCTACAGGCACCAATATTAATAATTGTCATATCAAGAAGAAGTTATTATCCAAGGACCATAGGTTATGGAAGCAGTGAAGTACGCAAAGGAAGATTTACAGATTTTAACTTCTTCCCATCTTAAGATATTATGGAGAGATAATAGTTTACCATATTAAAATAAGAATACAAAAATCAACATGTCTTAAAACAATACGAACTTGGGTGCTTGAACCTCTCTCGATGAAATTTTGTATACGCTACTGCATGACAAGTAGAGTTAAGGGTCGTAACGATATTTTTTGACCAATTTTTACCCCCTCCCTCCCCCTTGTCACACTTTGTAACGCAAGACCGAAACTCTCCGCTCTTTTCATGAAATGCTTTTAGCTATTTGTTTTTTCACC
Source organism: Thermobia domestica (assembly GCF_964235325.1). NCBI lineage: Eukaryota > Metazoa > Arthropoda > Insecta > Zygentoma > Lepismatidae > Thermobia > Thermobia domestica. Next base: position 33,945,645 of record NC_137468.1, read on the forward strand.
AATTTTGCTTGTTTTAGGGGTTATTGCGATAAAATATTAATTTTAATGGCAAATCTTTTTTATTACAAAATGCTTGCATTAGAAATAAATTTATAGTCTATTTTTCGCCAACAAATCAAAGTATTAGAAAATAGTAGACCGTAATAATATTTTAACCCCATAAGGTTGTTTAATTAACCAGTCTTAATTCTTCGATATTACCTATTGTCGTTTTCGTAGGAAATTGCACCCATTCTTTTAGGTCACCGATGATTGGCAAGGAGGAAGTACCGCCGGAAGGAGTCGGTGAAACAGGATCCAAAGAACTGACTTCGACATCTTCTTCTGGGATCCAAGATGCTTTTGAAGTTCGCCAGTGTTGACAATGAAAAGATCTCGTTGACCACAGATTCGACGTGGCTTCACACGTGGAGGAGTAGGGGCATCGCATTTGTCAACAAGCTTTCGAGCATCTTTGGATTTCAGTACACCCCTCTTCAAGTTCTTCCTGTCCTAAATCGATGTCAGAATGCGAATAAACTCGATTTCTCCAGGAAAATTCAAATCTAAAAAGCAAAAAGTTCAGTACGAAATTAATATATGACGAATTCAGTTTTTAATATCTCATTTTGCTCTGCAATGTGGATCATTCCGTAGCTGGAAATATTACTTCACGAAAAAGAGTTTCTTCTATTTTACATGCAAAACTCCTTAGAAGAATAGAATGAATAATGATTCAAATAAAAAGCTTTTAATTATATTTTCAGAAGTAGCTATACGAGTGGGAAAGCGAGGACATTTGTAAGCGGTGGTTATGATCACTAACAACTAACTCCAGAGAAGCTGTACCGTAATTACAATGCGGCTACAGCCACAAAACTGAGTTTTATTGTATTGTAATACACGCAGGGTTCGTCACTAGTCATACTGGTGTCTAGTAGCATCTTTGAATGATTCAATTTATATAGGCTATGTGTTTGAAATTTTCGAAAATATAATTTTTTATTTATAAAAAAGAAAAGACTTGAATAAAATTATTTGTTTAAAACATTGGATATAGATTTGAGAATAAAAATTACAATAGAATAATTTACATAACGAAGGCGTGCGTAAACCACCTTCCCCCTTGAAACACTTCGTAACGCAAAGCCGAACCCCCCTTCCCCTTGCGGCGTTACGTAATGTGTGAACGACCTCTTGCCCACGAGACAAGGCGAGACCATTTTTGTGATGAGACAGCTCTTTCAATAGAAATAGACACATTTTCCGAGTCGAGACATTACTTTTGCGCCATCTCTTTGTGGATACACAGCTTTGAACTTTTAGCCTCATGAGCAACTATAGTGGCATTGCAAATGATGGAAGAATTCTTTGATGATGTTGATGATGATTTTGAGTGAGACATGTCTTAGTTAGTAGGTATGAGGAAAAATGAAAAAGTTTCTTCTTGCAAGTATTTGTTTGTACGAGAGTGGAGCCAGAATTGTTTGTTCCTTCTTAGAACTATCTGTCTCTGCCTCTACGTTTCTTCTTGTTTCCACAGTCTGCGAAACATACATTTTGCCTGATTAAAGCACTTTTGTAGAACCGCTTTCAACTTTCGTATATCAAAAATGTTGCTATACTTTTAAGTACCGGTAATGTTTTCTGCATTAAACATGTGACTAGTATAACCTGTGGATCAATTCCGCATCCTAACTGGCACAGGAATATGGATATATAAGTAGACCATCTTTGTGCACTCTCAAGCTGACAGTAATCAGCGATATTTTTTTAGGTTCTCAAACTATGCAACTAGTGTGAACAGGTCTTCTCGGGCTAGCAGCCAGGTAAATACTGTTATATCTTGCGACGTTTCGAGGGCTGACATCGTCCTCATCTTCAGGCGGATATGATGGTGCAATGGAGTGTATGGAATATATATATTCATGTATGGACGATTGGATTCTTCTGATTGGTGCTTGAAATGGCGGGATATGATTGGACTATGATTGGAGTGTTCAGGATATGATTGGACTATGATTGGAGTGGCGGGATATGATTGGAGTGTTCATAGTTTGAGGGGAATTTACCTAATCTAGGGAAATTTCGTAGGTAAATTTAGCAGAAAGGGAAGTTTTTCGATGAAAATTCTCGCGCTGACTTTTTTACTGATACAAATGCTTAAATTTTTCTTTGTTCTTCAGAAATAAACCAATAGAATAACAATAGTTTGTGTGTATGGGTGTTTAAAGTAGCATAATTTGCACCCATTCTTGGCTGGGTATATCTGTATGTACTTTTTGTATTAAAAAAAAGAAAAAGTAAAGGAAAAAATAGAAGCAATAAAACAAATAAATAAAATAAATGTGGTTGGCACCAGCGCCGGACTGGCCACGTTGGCTACTTGACGATCGCTAAGGGCCCAAGACCCGAGGGGCTCCGCAGGGATCACGAGGCACAAAATCTGCAGGCCTTGGCCGAATTTTCGCGATCGCAAATGCTTTCTTGAGTCTTCCTACCGAAAAAGTTGCGGAAGCGTAAGTTCGTCTTTCCGAAAGAAATCTTCTCGGGCCCCTATTGCTTATATCAGTACGGCCCCGTGAGCCAGTAATACCTCTACTCCGTAATCCGTAGTATACCTCTGCTACTTAGCAAAGGGTTCCTCTACTCCGTAACGTTAAGTTTATATATATATATATATATATATATATATATATATATATATATATATATATATATATATATATATATATATATGGGTGGTGGACCTTTAAGATCACGCGCCAAGGGCCCTCAACTTGACCAGTCCGACACTGGTTGGCAATTCCTTTAATGTAGCTAAATTAATTGCATCACATTACTTTTGTCATAGAAATTAGACAGTCAACAAACTAGGGAAAAGATTAGAAAAGAGAAAATTTTGTGTCGGCCTAGGGAAATTTTCTTAAGGAAACTACGAACAGATGAGATATCTCATACGTAGATCGCCTGTGTCTATTTCTCCGTCTGTCGAAAGCTATCAAAACAAAAATGGTAAGAAATACGAGATTATTTTTATTTGTATTCAGTACCTTGAATCTTTTATTAAAAATTTACGTAATACTGTTACAGTTTTCCCCCAGGCATTTCTGAATCCTCAATATTATCCACCACTCCTAACACAAAAATTACATTATGTTGTTGGTATACTTCCGATAAACCCATTGGAAATACATTATATACAGCGGTTGCAGTATCTTATCTGCAACGCTACACACACACATACATAGACTCACAGGTATACATGCTGATATCGTATAGCCGCAAAGCAGACGAAAATAATTCAATTAAGCTTTTGTGAAGAATAACAATGCGTTCGTTCCAGTTAGCGGTGAGTCAATATGTGCAAAACTAAAACTGAAAACCTCTGCATACAGAACTGGATGTTGATACATTACATCGCAGCGAAAGCGAACAACTCGATTTCATTTTGCAGACGTTGAAGAGCAAATAAAAATCACCGCAGTTTTTACCTCAGGCATCCAATAACGGTGTTGTTTCATAAAAGCTGTTTTTTCTACTTTCTTCTCTCACCCACGTTTATACCCTGGGAGGTTTCTCCCCAAAAGGGTTGTGGTTTGCATTATATTGCAGTATTCCCAAGGTCTTTTAGGTCACCCAATAGGAGTGTGGTATTTCAGTAAAACCTGGTCGGAACAGTTCGTGTGATACGTAGCAAAATGGCCATTGTTATGTACAATTGTCATGCATGCATAAATATACTTTACGATCAGAATACCCGTTCTTCGCACGGGGAGAACACGTTTCATTTTGGACATAAAGGGCTGTATTTAAATTTAAATGACATTGGTCACTGTTCGTCTCAGCGACCCCGAAAGCTATGTATTCGACACTAATATCGGTCATTTTCGATTGTTTATATATATATATATATATATATATATATATATATATATATATATATATATATATATATATATATATATATATATATATATACCCTTCCCCATCCCTCAAGTTGCGGAGCTGAATTTGGATTTAAACGTCATCGATAGTATCACTGTTCATTCTCAGTGGACCCGGAAACTATGGATTCGACGCTAATATCGGTCATTTTCAGTCATTGTTTATATATTTATCTCCTCCTTGCGCTCTCCTACGTTATACCGTCAAATTGAAATGATAAAAATTATCCCAGGCTCGAACCTCTTCTATGTTGAAAGTTTGATCGAGATCGGTCGGGTGGTTCAAGAGGTATTAAGTCACAAATTTAGGCACTTTCATTTTTATATGTGGTGTAGATTGTGTAGACTTATTTCTTTAAATGCCAGACACAAATACAAGACATTCTTTCGTATTTCTGTGCCCTGCTTGCTGGTTTAGTGGCTAGCACGCCTTTGATGCACAGAGTCCCGGGTTCAATTCCTAGTGGGAGTCTTGAAATTTGAACACATTGCATTTGTTCGGATTTCATCTTGAACTGTAGGTTCACGTCTCGTATAGCCTCGGTGCTGAAAAATGTGTTGCTCTGCAACCAACCAACCAACTACTTCTTCAAACGCTCATTCCGTCTATTCAACATGATAACATTCTGGAGTACCTCAAGGATCTGAGTTATCTCATTTGTGTATTGTGTTTGAAGATTCTCTATCATTATTCTGTTATCAGAGAAAATTACGCAGAGAAATAAAAGTATTATTGTTTGATTTGTTCAATATACGTATTTAGGAAACGTGAAAAATTGAGATTAAAAGGACTGGGAAAAATGTTCACTCCTCGTTGATACCCTTTACGATATTTATCCTGAAATGTTCGACTAGTCTGCCAATTTTTTCTGTCAGGTGGGATTGCATATAGCACAGGTAATAAAGCTCAATTTAAAACAAAAAAGCATAAACTGTAGATTTTACAATATTATTATTAGTGTTTAACGGAAGAAATTTTGTCCCAAGATGAAATATACCAATCAATAGAACTTATTGAGCTGAACACAACGATATTCTTGGGTGCGTTTTTAGATATTTGAGCTAGAATGGAAGGAAAAGAGGTGGGTGCGATTGACTAACAAAAGATACCCAGATGAGGTGTTTGAATTCCGTGCGAAACTGATTTCATACGAATTGCAGTGGCGGAACTAGAAGGGGGCAACCAGAACCCAGATTATAATAGGTATATAATGAATTTACTATAAACTTTCAAAAATACATAAATAATAGCTTATATTATTTTTGTCACTGAGAAAACTGGAGGGACCTGGATCCCTGGCCCCAGGCTAGAACGAATTCTATTTGAAAGGAGCAGAAGAAAGAACGCAAAATATTGCCCACTGTAATACGTGAGGGAAGGACATTTGCTAGTGTATAAATAAAGGGAAATTACATTTCGTTGCACGTGAACTGTCACACAAATCTTTATTTTTATGAATATGAGTGAAGTCATAGATTATATCCAAATATCTAAAAGAAAAGAAAGTGGGGGAAAAAGTTTTCATAAAAGATCTAAAGCTGTAAAAGAAAAAAGTTTAGAAATAAATGAAAGAGAAATTGTGTATCCTGTATAGTTCTTCCCGAAAGCACTAAATCCGTGAAGTTGTGTTAGTAAAAGAAAGAAAAAAGTGTGCATCTTCTTATTCCGTTCACGAAGTTCCAGGGCATCGCCCATCACGTCTTAAGCTTGATCGCATGATATCTCAGCGACTACATATCTCCTACCCATCCAAGCTTAGCTATACACTTATGATCCATAGCCCTTGCGTGCGTGCAAAAAGAAAAAAAAATCCTCTCGCCTCTCACCCCTTCTATCCACTACCACACTGGCACCGATTACAAAAATGGCTATGCTACCCGTGCTCGTGTGAAGCTTTTCCGTCTCATCTCTCGGCAAAATTTTATATATACAGCGTCTTATCTCTCATTCTTCCCCTTCTTCTGCTGTGGGAGGGGCAGGGAAGGAGGGAGGAAGTACTGAAAATTTAGTTTTTCAACTGTAGTCGACCACTAAACTTGTTTTCATTTTTATTATTTTTTTTTCAGCTGATGTAAGTGATTTTTCTTTTTTTTTTTTTTTAAGTAAAGATACTACTATTAGGTAAACTTTGGCATCGCTTGAATATCTAGGAGATCTTTAATAATAATAATGATACAGAAGCAAAATCAAGACGCTAAAGCATACACGCAGAAAAAAGGGATTAACAACGAATTTCTCAATAAGAAAGATGAAAATGAAATAAAAATCTTTCAGTTTTACGTCTCACGATTATGCTGGCAAGGTTAAAAGAGACGGTGATGATCAGAAATGAGTGCAATAGTGGAATGAATAACGTGGGAAGAAACGGGAGAACCCCGGAAAAAGAACATGAACACGGTGTTTATCCAGCACCAAGCACACTTGGCGCGAACTGGGATTGAACCACGGACCCCACGCACCAGAGGTGAATGCTCTACCACTGAGTCACTGTACCCGTCTTTTTCTCAGTAAGAAATAGCCTATGTTTAAATTGAAAGAAAATTGAATTCTTATGTTAATAATTTACATTATGCTTTTACTGCTTTATTATGCTTTGCTTACTAAAAAGATTGTGAAATTCTTCTAACTATACGGTTAGCTTCGTGGTTATAGATTCGACTTCGACTTCCTTGTTAGAATTCAAGTGGTTCAGAACAAACGTCAAATTATAGATCCATATTTCCCGTAGCTTCGGTGCTAAAAAGAACGTTTAACTCTAAATTTTACTACTTCCGGTCTTAACATAGAGATTAGAGCCAAGATTGGACCTATTTTCGGAACAGCACATTCAATTAAATAACACTTTCTTGGCGATTATTACCATTGTTTGCTCTGTGAGGATCAATATTAAAAACAGAAATGGTAGTGGATTCCAACCACTTCCGGTTTTAGTGGAGTGATAGTGGAGCGAGAAGGACAAAAGGAGGAAGATTTTTAAGATGTTGAATTCACATCAAAAACTACTTTTCGCTATCTTTTACCGTTTTTGCTTTATTCCTATTAACACTGACGCCGGAAATGGCCGATTTCTTCTACTTCCGGTTGGAATACAAAAATAAGAATGCAGTTGAGTTCTATTGTTGGGGTGCTGAATAAATCCGTGTTCAAAAAGTTTCAAGCTGTTTCTTATTTTTTTTTTTTTAATACTTGTCGACAGCACGGTCGAACGCGATTTACATGACTTTTCCATACCTATGCATAGGGGCGGACTGGGCATCCAGCTACCCGGTAATCATCGGGTGCGTCAACGCTGATGAATGGTCCAAAGTGATAAAGACGTAAGTCTCTACTTCTAGGGAAAATGTTTTGCTTGAAAATTTTACATTAATTACTACTAGTACTGTAGGTAATGGATCAACTCAGCAGCTAAGCCGGGTCGGCCGAAGTTTTCATGATGGATCAACTCTTTACCTAAGCCAAGTGGGCCAAAGATTTGATGATAGATCCACATTGTAGCTAAACCGGATGGGCCAAAGTTTTCATGATGGATCAACTCTGGAGCTAGGCCAAATGAGCCAAAGTTTTGGTGATGTGTCAACTCTGTAGCTAAGTCAGGTTGGCTAAAGTTTTGATGATATTTCAGCTTTGTGTTTAAGCCGGGTGCGCTAAAGTTTTGATGATGGATCCACTTTGTAGCTAAGCCGAGTGGACCAAAGTTTTAATGATGGCATGGGTGAACGCTGTAGCTAAGTGGGGTCGGCCAAAGTTTTGATGGTAGGTCGACTCTGTAGATAAGTCAGGTGGGCCAAAGTTTTGATGATGTTTCAATTTTGTGTCTAAGTCGGATAGGCTAAAGTTTTGATGATGGATCCATCTTGTCGCTAAGGCTAGTGGACCATAGTTTTGATGATGGATCCACTTTGTACCTAAGCCGAGTGGGCCAAAGTTTTGATGATGTCATGGGTGAACTCTGTAGCTAAGTCGAGTGGGCCAAAGTTTTGGAGATGGGTCGACTCTGTAGATAAGTCACTTGGGCCAAAGTTTTGATGACGTTTCAACTTCGTGTCTAAGCCGGGTGGACGTACTGATGATTTATCCATTTTGTAGCTAAGCCAGGTGGACCAAAGTTCTGATGATGAGTAAAATCTGTAGCTAAGTTGGGTGGTCCAAAATTTACCAGCACTTCGTGCTTATGTAGTATAGATTGGAAGTGTAAAATTGACCTAAAAGTACAAACAAACAAGAAAATGAAGGCAATTTGATTAAAAATTGTGTTAATTAAACTTTTGATGTTTGATTATTAAGCCATTTGTGGTTACTGTAGTGTTAAATGAACTTGCATGCTAACATTACATTCAAACGTATATATACACTCGTTATAACAAAAAAACAGAATGAACCAGACATTTATTTTTTTCTTTTTTTTACACTTACTGGGTGACACATATGTACGTACACAAAGAGAGAGAGAGAGAGAGAGAGAGAGAATGAACAAGAAAGCAAAAATCTATAAACAATTGAACCAAACTGTGAACTTCCAACATATGCACTTTTATTGTTATTATTATTGGTTTTACAAACCACAATGTGGACTAAGTTGAATTCCATGCAGAAAACAATACCGAAACAAATATTGGGCTTGGTAATAGGACATAAATGACGAAAATAAAAATAAGCAAAGAAATAACTCGGTATTTCACATTAAAACGTTACAGATACAGTGACGTACATTGCTTGTAGTATTTACACAGGAGAATTAGTGTACTATTCAGAACATTCTCTATTACGGAATAATGGATGTATTCAGATACGAATGAGCCTCTGTATTTTGCTGATAATAGAATTTGTTAGCCGCTTTCATTGACGTTTGTTTAGATAAATTTCAATGTAGATATTGAAGAGAATCAATACCTTTTTTTGACTAGTTCATATTCGTTGTATTGTTCAACAACAAAATTAACAGAAACACATCGCCAAATTTGCTGCCAATAGAATATTGTTAAAATACGTAGAATTCACAGAACTTAACACGTAAAATTTGGTGCCGTTGAAATAATAAAGTTTGATAATAAACGTTAAAATCTAGGGTAACAAAAGCATGGTGGCTCAGTGGTAAGGCACTTCCCTGTTATGTGTCCGTGTGAGTTTCTCCTGTGTGTGTGGGTTTACTATGAATTCTCATTACAGCAATTCTTTAGTAACACAGCCACACACACACACACACACACACACACACACACACACACACACACACACACACACACACACACACACACACACACTCTCTCACACACACACACACTGACGCACACGGACGCACGCACACACAAAGAATAACAGTTCTGTGCAGCGGACTCCAGAGGGTATAGATTCGATTTTGTTACTTCGAATCCAAATTTCGAAACCCCACAGAACCATCGATCGTGTCAATTTTCTTTTATGGGCGAAAAACTTGAACGATTTTGGATAGGCAGTGAAAGTGTATAATTATAACTTTCTTACAAGGCTGTCTATATTCTTTATTATAAATTAACTAGAAATGTTACAGTTTCGGAAGTATATCACTTCCCTCTTCGGACTACTACTCCAACTGAAATCATAAATAACCTGGGGTTTCTAGTTAATTTATAATAAAGAATATAGACAGCCTTGTAAGAAAGTTATGTTTAGTTTGTGTTTAAGATGGACACAAGGCCTTTTTATCAATATGTCCATAAAAGTGTATGGGCAACAAGAAAAAATATGTTTTCTTCCTATCTGAAATCGTCCAACTTTTTCGCGTATGGAACGAAATTGGCACGGTCAATTGTCCTGGGGTTTCGAACTTTGGATTCGGCGTAACAAAATACATCAAATCCATTCCCTCGGGTTTGCTGCACAGATGTATGGTTATTTTACATGTATATTTCTCATCCAAAATCGCTAAAGTTTTCCGCCCATAAAAAATAAAACTAAAAAATGACACGATCGATCGTCTTGGGGTTTCGAAATTTGAATTCTGTGTAGAACTTTTATTTATTTATTTATTTATTATTTTTTGTTGTATGTGTGGATAATAATCAATCACTTTCTTAATCAACCGTCTTTTTTAGCCTAAAGGGCATGCTCGTCATGTTACGCTTGATTGTTGCCAGTATTTCGTTGTAAATATACGCAATATTCTTAGACTATTAGGATTCTTGAAATCAACATGTTTCAGTGTTACACACACATTCTATTTTCCCTGAATAATGCTTTGGATTATCGACGTGGTTTTATGTGTTCTTAATCATTGAGATGATGTTCGATTTTCAGCTTTTTTAAAAAACTTTTCACAATAAACTGTTGACTTTAGGTTTAATTTCCGTTACATTCTCATAGTTTGGGTAACACCTACAACGAAAAGAGATAAGCGACGAAGATTTCTAAAGCACAAAAAAGAAACCTTATCTTAGATACTAAATAATTTATGTTGATGATACAGCTTTATGTAGCATTGTGCTGTTTGAATTCTTTTTTTGAAAGGTCCAATGATGTATCTTTGAGGTACACCATGTCGCATCAGCAAACGTAATATCAGCGCTTATCTTCTCGAATAGCAAGTCAATACTGTGGCGACAAGATTCGTGATTTTCTTTTAAATCTCGCGACTTGATAATAACTGTTCATCCAGTTCCATTAATCTCTGACACTATCATCATCATAGGTATTCTTCTATTATTGGCAGGCTTCAAAGTGGGAAGCTTCCATGTATTACGGTCTATAACTAATCTCTTCGTCTTCACGTAGCAATTTTCATTTTTAATAATGTCCATCAATTGTAGTTTCTTTCACTCCTTCACTTTTTTCTTGTTATCTTAAAGCGTTCGCCAGGGAGGCAGGTGGCTCAGTGCTAGGTAGAGCGCTTACCTCTGGTGCGTCGGGTAAGCGATCCCCGGCCAAGTGAGTTTGTGGTGGACATCATCGTGTCTGTGGGTTTTCTCGGGGCACTGTCGTTTCCTCCCGCTTTCTCATTCCATCAATTATTCCATCATCATTTACTTGTTTTAATCATCGTCACCCTTAGCCGAAAGGGCGTAATCGTGGGATGTTAAACTGAAATATCTCATTTAAAACGCTTCTCTTTTGATACAATTCATTCCGAATTAACATCCCTACCAGTTTCTCTTCTTTTTTAAAAGAGAAACTACATCTTAAATTGTTTTTTTTCTTGCTCTATTTCTAACACTTTCTCATTCGTTTCTCGTTCAACCCCAGCAAATTTTATGTTCTTCTCTAAACCCACATTTCGAAAAAAAAAAAAAAAAACTCCCGGCTCTTTCCATCGCTTTTGCATAATCTTCATGTTTCTGCCCCATAGAGAACAATACTTCACACAAAATATTTTATGAGTCTTTTTCTTAACTCTTTATTCAAGACTCCAAGAAAAAATATTTTTTGGCGGGGTGCTGGAGACCCAGGTCCGATTCCTGGTGGGATCGCATCCCACGTTAATCTATATGCCTACGTCTCATATAGCCTCGGTGTTAAAGTGGATCACTAGGTGTTCTCAATGCTATGTTAAACACTGCTTGAATAGTGCGGCGTTGCCAGATAGTATCGAGTGTTTACTGGTGCTAGATAAAAAAGAAAGTAATCATGGAATTCTGCTTGGCTACTTACTGGCGAAATTAGTTTTCGACTCATACCGCAATTCACAGCTAAGTTCCGCTTCTCGAACTGTAACGCTAGAATTCAAAAATTAAACGTACAAATTTGGCAACAACGCATTATGGCGTTCTGCGCAAGTTTCTTCTCAAAATCTACACAGTAAAAAATGGTTATGTTAATTCAATTCAATTTTAACACAGGGCAGTTGTTCCAGCGTAACTACCACTATGCGGTGTTAGTTCAACACACACCTCGCGGTAAGCGTTAATGAACCACAAAATTACTCCCTCAAAATATGTTAAATCGCCTATATGCGTAATGTGTTTACATTATGTTGAGTCTAAAAGAACACTTTAAACAAGTAAAGAAAGTGTACTCCAGTGACGGAGAGGCACGAACCACCAACCTTTCAATCACTAGCCGCGTGCTCTTCCGAGTTGGCCACGGAGACGATGAAGAAAGCGTCGCTTGTAGAGGGATAAATTCTTAAGGTCCTTTGAATTTGGCTAATCAGAATGCTCCTTTAAGCCCGCATATTCGACGATAACCGTTCGGGATAAGATAAAATCTGCTCACCATGTAGACCTAATTTTATAACAAAATGACGACTGTCTATTTATTTTATTTTATAGTTCTTCCATATTCACTTTCAAATGATCGGCGACAGTTGCCATCTAATAAAGTTGATGCGTTTGTTGCTTCTAGTACACAATCGCTTAGAAAAAGAAGCAATAAATGCATCAAATGTGGGAGATGAATTTAGAACACCTAAATGACACATGCCTAGCACATCTTGTGCTGTTAGGCTTTCTTCTGAAACGTTATGTAAAAGAGTTGAAAACACATCGCGCAGTTTGCATTTTAAAATTTTGCGTATACCTGGATTTGCTTAAGTATTTCTTTCTACTGTGTTTGTCTGTGGCTTCAATTCATAAGCCTTTATAGTTAGATGCCCAACATATTTGGCAATCACGCAGAAAACAACACCGAAGATTCTACACTTGTGTTAATTTAACACACAGGCTGTGTGTCATTTCAACTACCGGCATTGGACTCCACGCGTAACAATCAGCTGTGAGATGAGGTGAGTTATATTAGGAGTCTTGAACGTAGTTGTAACGAGGCTGTTTCTGTCCAATACATTTTGCTGCTTTTTATGATGAGTAGACCACATTCACATGTTTCCTTTATCCTTTGTATTAACATAGTTGTGTTAATGAATAGTCTTGCATTATTGAAACTGTTATTTTTGTTATGGCCGTCCACAGTCATTTCCATTTTTAACATCACTAATCCCGAAACATATATTTAAATTCGCTTCACAAACACACAATACTTTAATTTCGGTGGCGCCACGTCGTACGAGATATCAAACACCCGTAGAAATTAAATCAGCAATATTGGTGGGTTCAAACATTTAATACTTGAGTACTGACAGCATCTTATAGTGTGAGGAAATACAGCAACTTCATTTGTACCCCTTCTCTGGAAAACTTCTGGCGACGCCCATGATTAATTTCTGTATATATTTTCTTAATTTTTTAAAAATATAATTTCATTAAGCTAACTAGGATGCATACCCAATTGGTAACGGAAGGGCAGGGCAGTTGATAGATTTAGTATCCCGCCATTCGCCTGGTGGGATTCAGGGCGGACATTGGCGCATTTTCTGTTCAGCACCTCTTTTCTGTTTTCATTCTATTTTATTTAACTTCTGCATTGGTCGCAAGAGCGAGCGAAGGCTCTGTCCCTTCAATATCTGATTGACAGGTCATACTTATTCAGAGTTGTAGGGCCCATTGTTTCTGATTCCAAACGCTTGCGAAACGAATGCTTCCACACCTTCTTTTCTATTCCTATTAACTATTCCCACACCATTTTTTTTTTCAATTATCTCTTGAGTGACATCGCGCCCTTCACTCGTGAGTACAGTTTCCTTGATGGGCTAATTTCAAGGATGAACGAGAAAATGCAGTCAGTAAATTATTTTCCCTTTTTTTTTTTTTTTTTTTGTTATTGTAGAGGTGCTCATAACGTTTTCAACCGGCGAGCTTTTTATAATAGTTTTCTATTTACTATTATTTAATAGTGTGCAGGACTGCGGTTTCTACCAGTGATGCCAACCTGAAACGTTACAAAATCCCATCTTAGAAGGCACAAATTCCCGTTTCTTCTTCTTCTTCCGCGTCTCAACCATAGGTTGGTGGGAAAGATGGAAATTTTAAAACTTTTCCCTTGGGAGAGCTGTTTTATACTTTGATAAGGTCTCTTCTTCGTAACTGCATCTAGATATTCTATCCTCGGTCTTCCTCTTCTTGGTTTTCCTTCTACCTTTCCCTCTATCAACACGGTGATCCAATCGGAGTGCCGAATAAGATGGCCAAGCATGCCGTTTCTTCTTTTTCCTATTATCTTCATGATCTGTTGTCCTTCATTAGTTTCTTTAGTACGTCTTCATTCCTTTTCCTTTCGGTCCATGATATGCGCAGCATTCTTCGCCAACACCACATTTAAAATGCTTCCAGCTTGGATATTTCAGCTTTTCTCAATGTCCATGCCTCTGGTCCGTAAAGTGCCATGCTCCATACTAGAGTTTTAATAAATCGTTTTCGAACGTCCAACGACACATTTTTTTTTTTTTTTTTTTTTATGTTAGCAGTCCTTTCTTCCTATCAAATGCTTGTTTAGCCTGCACTATTCTGGAACTTACGTCTTTTTCACTTCTTCCCGTCTGAGGATGTGAGACTTACTAAATAGAGGAACGTCTTAACGTCTTCAATTTTCTCTCCCTCTAGCCATACCTTTGCCCCCTTCCTGTCCTATTCTTGTGCATTTTATCACTGTAGTTCTCTTATTTATCTTCATTTTGCATATTTTTTTTTCCAGTTGATCGTTCAAGTTTGAAAATGCTTCCTGCAAGACCTTTTCCCATTTAACCCTGTAATTTCTCACTCTGTACTAATTACATAATTTTCAAATCCACATAGAACATACAAATATGTCTGTCACTGTCAGTTTTTTTCAATATGTAAATATCACCTACTACTGAACACAAACATATTCAAAAACTTCTACTATTCTTTAATTATTTCAGTTGACGGATTCTCGCTTAGTACCGGTATTTTACTTATTTTCCCCTTTGTTCCTCTCTCTTTTTCTTTGTCACAGCAAAATTTACATTTCTTCGCGCTTGGTTTTTGAGAATCATACATAATTCAGTCTCTTCACACACTACTTCCGCATCAACATCCACTTTTCCAATAATAAAGAAGATATTTAATGAAAAAATTGACAATTATCAATAATTTTAGACTTATTGATGATCCATTACCTTGAACCTGATGTTCTCATGTGAACTAATCACGAAACGCAAGATTAATACAGTTAGAGAAATTTTGTCAGTGTTTCTGCATTTAAACGTTTCGTCGGTCAAATATCCCAAATGTATTACCATCTTAAACGAAAATTCCCTTTATCCCCTTCCGAAAAATTAATCTTTAAAAATCGCACGGGTTGGTATTCACTAGTCTCTATTTTACATGCCGCCAACAACTAAAATTGAGCTTCAAATCAGTGATGCCAACCTGAAACGTTATAAAATCCATCTCGAAAGGCAGAGATTCCCATTTTGCTCTTGAATTTTCCACGCTTTACTAATAACAAAGTTTTATGAACTTGGAAAACATGAACAGTGAAATTAGTGTATATCAGTCATTCATATAAGAATAAATGGTCCAAAAGTTCCGATCGTCTATGTTTATCAAACAGCTTACGAACACGTATTTTCCTTAAGAGATAATTCAAAATACTTGTGAAAATAAGTACATTTATTGTAAGTTTAGTGCTATGATCACGCTTTTGTACTATGATCTTCCACTGAACTTAATCAAAGTAGATAAACTTCATTCTTCAGCCATTTCGTATGGAACGATTTAGAAGTTGATGTTTCTCGTTTTATCTTCTTTTATTAATCCTGTTCTGTCTTTCATTTTTCTTTATAGATAAGGGGTGTAATTACCGTTCCTTGGCACTTTTTTTTTTAGACTCACAAGTCAGTGCATAAATCACTTTAGCATTAAATTTGACAATTAGCATTAATTCCATGTTGATTGAAGACTAATTTGTGTACTCGCTCATAGACAAGTTTGTTGGCGTCAATGGAATAGATAAATGAAAAATTTCATAAATCTGTCATTTTTTTTTTTTTTTTTTTTACGAAGACTCTTTCAATCCCAATTCGAGAAATGATTGTCAAAAAATCCCACAATATGAGATTTTCCCCACAGGTTGGCAACACTGCTTCAAATAAAAATGAAATTTCTTTAATTTTACTTCGAATCGTTATGCTATCTAGGCTAAAGGAAGTGGATGATTAATGAAAATTAATGATTAAGATGGATCACCACCCGGAAGTCAGTACATATTAATTTGAGCTAATTCCCTTAACTATTACGCAATAAAACGTTACATATTATAAATATTGTACTATAAGATAGAGTTATGCTTCAGCACAAGACAAAACACTGATTCATTTGATTGTGTCTTCTGATACCGATAAAGGTAACCAATAAAAGAAAATATTTGATTCGTTTTACAAAGAGCACACAAGATGGCACTTGCTGCTAGATCTTACTAGAAGTGCTCAATTTTGTGAAATGTTTATTTGAATGTGTAAAGTACTTTAAAGTAACGATCTTATTACGAAATAAATATATTGTTTGACCGTTTTTCGTGTTATGTTTCAAATTTTTTTTAAATATTAATTTACATTTAAGGAAATAGATTTTGAGAAGAAACTTGCGCAGAACGTCATAATGCGTTGTTGCCAATTTGTACGTTTAACTCCTGGATTCTAGCGTTGCAGTTCGAGAAGCGGAATTTAGCTGTGAATTGCGGCAAGGGTCGAAAACTAATTTCTCCAGTAAATATCCAAGCAGAATTTCATGATTACTTCCTTTATTATCTGGCACCAGTAAACGCTCAACACTACCTAGCAACGCCGCACTATTCAAGCAGCGTTTACCACAGCGCCGAGAACACCTAGGGATCCACCTTAAGAAATGAATTAGTGGAAAGATAATGTGGGAGGAAACACGAGTATGCGGAGCAAACTTAAGGTCGCCCAGCAAAAAAGCATATGTCCTGGAGTCGAACCAAGGGTCACTTGCACCAAAAGTGAGCGCTCAACCACTGAGCTACCGTGTTCCCGTAGATTGAATTCGTTACCTGACGAGTTTGAAGAGGAAACAGGACAATTAATAGAAGGTCGTGAGAAAGGGCAGTGCGGGTAGAATTTGAAAGAGCATAGTGAATATAGTGCATACGACATGTCTTTTTTTTTTTTTATGAAAATGTTTTTGAGTAAGATTACAATACATTTCCCTATCAAAATTGAATTATTAGACTTCCATACAGATGCTTTTCAATGTTCAGTCACACGACATCTCGGTATTAACTTTTGTATTGAAGAAGAATCGGCCTTTTTCATTGGATGAACGCTCCTGAAAGCAAAGCACGGTGCCAGGTGGTGTTGAATATCGATTAAATGTACCCAACAACAACAACAACACTCCTACGAGACATCAAGCACACTTTACACCTTTCGGCTCAGGATTTAGAAACAAAAAAATCCTCAGAGATGCTTCACTAGTTCTAACTAGCTCATTCATACCAATAAGACTCAAATAATTTCGTGTTTCGGACGTATTGACCTCTCCTTGAAACTTATGACAATGATAGCGTGTAACATAGCGATCGACCTTAAACAATGTTTTTGTTTTAGCGTGTAGGAGACTTTACTTAAAAAAAAAAAAAAATAATAATAATAATAATAATAACACGCAAAGTTTCTCGAGTTCGATTTCTGGGTGGGCCAATGTTTGTAATGTACTTTAAGACTAGAACTATATTTTCGAGATACAGTAATTATGGCGAAAAATGTCGAATTTATTTCGAATAGCCGAAAAAAAAAGCACGAGAACTGTAGTGCTTTTTTCTTCAAAAGTTAACCCAAGTACAATTTTTATAATCCACATTTTTAGGATATATCTTTTGGTCTGCCCAACCGTAGGGCTCCTCCTAAGCAATAACAATGACAGTTTTAAGTTCTGGAGGTAGGGGCAAGTGGAGGGATAGACATTTTTGGAAGGGGCTAAAATAGTAGTTCTATATTACTATACCTATCTTACAAGAAATGTTTCTAGAAGTGAGTAGTCAGGGACACAAGATGCCACTAAAGGGGGCGCTCATCCCCTTGCATTCTCTATCGTCGTCACTCTTCCCAGACATCCCGATTTAACCAGAACAGTCCCTGATTTACGTAATTTGTCCCCCTCCCAAGAATTGTTAGAAACTCCAAATGTTCCAGTTTTGCTCCAAAATGTAAGTTAATATTGATGACATGCCTTAATGATACTGTTATAGGGATGAAGGTAGAGCTTACATACCAGAATATTCAGTGCCATAAAGACACGTATTTTTACCAATCTCTTATTGGTAATCAGTGGCGTATTTAAGGGGGGTTCCGGGCTTAAGCCCCCCCGAAATTGTATTTACTATATTAAAGCAAATGAAATATCTTGCAGAATTTTCACATTTCCAGGAACAAAGTTAGCCAAGCCCCCCGAAACGAAATCGTAAATACACCACTGTTGGCAATTGTGGTCTTGTCGTCGAGTTACTTGTCACATAAGCACGTATGCTTTATATCTGAGTTTAATAGTATTTCAATGAACATTTAGGAAATGCAGAATGTTTAATTAGTGTAATGAATTTGTGTATGCAACAAACGTATTTCTGTGTCACTAACCTGCTGTTGATAATATAGAAGGCTTCCCTTCTATATGGGAATATGAACATGGAAGCGGCTCGTCATTGTACGGGGCACGTCCAGAAAACAAATGTACTAGATTTCTGTAGGTTTCAAAAGTAATATTTAAAATAAAACTTAAAACATGTTTACCTCAGTGCGTACGTCAAATAAATATATATATATATATACAAGCCGGATTTAGGGGGTGCACCGGAGCACGTGCACCCCCCTCCGTTGTGAATATACACTATCTAAAGTGAGAAGCTGGTAGTGAAAATAGCAATACTTTCCGAGAATTTCATGTCATGTTTCTGTTTCGGGCTTTAAAGAAAGCGGAGTTTTGCAAAGCAATAGTTTAAGTTTGGTGTAAAGGGACAAGTTTTGCCAATAGATGTCACTACAGTCTTCATATCTCTCTCATGTATTTTTTACCTTTCACGAAAATTGACAATTTCTCTTACAAATTTTAACGTACAGACTTCAAATTTTTGGAGAAGGAACTTCATAACTTATCGAAAGCTACAATCCGAGCCGATTTCTTATTTAGAATTTTCTTCATTGTTGAAACAGTTATATTGTTAAAGGTTTGGATATTCCTTTCAACAAACAACCCATTTCAACCATGAAGAAAATTCTAAATAAAAAATCGGCAAGGATTGTTGCCTTCGATAGGTTATGAAGTTCCTGCTCTAAAAATTTGAAATCTCTAGGTTGAAATTTGTAAGAGAAATCGTGAATTTTCGTGAAAGGTAAAAAATACATGAGAGAGATACGAAGACTGTAGTGACATCTATCGGCAAAACTTGTCCCTTTAAACTAACCTTAAGTCAATTCCTCATACACACCACAGATGCTTAAAGGCATTTAAAAAATTTAAATTTGATTGACGTGTACTGTTGGTTATTGGTGCACCCTCCCAGAAAATTCTGGATCCGGCCCTGTATATATATATGTACTTACGTAATCGCTATCCCTCTTGATGCACTTAGTGAGAC
This sequence comes from Thermobia domestica, assembly GCF_964235325.1. Taxonomy (NCBI): domain Eukaryota; kingdom Metazoa; phylum Arthropoda; class Insecta; order Zygentoma; family Lepismatidae; genus Thermobia; species Thermobia domestica. The sequence continues at coordinate 33,964,986 of NC_137468.1, forward strand.
AAGGGTTCAATTTTTTATTCCTTGATCACAGAAGTCTTCCGCTACCTCCTTTTGACCAATTTTTCAGCATCATCACTTCCTCACCAGTTGATTTTTTTCCCCCACCCGTGTGCATCTTCAGTGAGGTGAATAGATGATACTCTGAAGGCGGGCAACGAAAGTTTCATCCCCTGTCATAATACAATGCAGAAAATCATCACCTTCCAGTTCATACCGCTCCAAAAACTCTTTGGAGGCTGCAATTCGATTCAATTTGTGCTGCTCTTCAACTGTTTTTGGGACCTTACCTTGTACACAGTTTATGAAATCCGAGTGTCTCTGTGATTGTTTCATGCTGCAGAGATCTGGAGATTTTTGTGCGAATATCACCAAAAGTTCATCCAAAGTCAATCTGCAGTCTCCACGAACAGCATCCTCAATTTTTTCAACAAGTGAATCAGTCAAAATCGGCGGTTTTCCACTCCTTTGCTCATAGTGCACATCAGTACGATCGTTTTTAAGTCTTCATCCCGGCGAAATTAAAATACCGCTAATTTTACAGTAATTATGTGATATCTTCAAATAGATAAAAGATAATCGAAATGTGGAACAAGAGCGCCCTAGACAATCTTATTTTACATGAGAAACCCTTATCACGACTCACTTATCTGCTTTCGATTTCGAGCTATTTTGAAAATCGGCATTTATTTTCGCGTTTCTAAACAGCTGAAAACAAAGCCACTAGGCTTTGAAGATATCACATAATTACTGTAAAATAAGCGGTATTTTAATTTCGCCGGGATGAAGACTCTTAAATTCACGACACCATTTAAACACACTCGTGCGATTCATAACTCCTTCGTTATAAACTGATTTGATCTCGTTAAAAGCTTCAGCCGAAGATTTTCCCTTCACAACGAGATAACAGATGACGCTGCGAATCTCGCTCTTGGCGACAGATTTCATCGACATTTTCCACGGGAGATAATACTGTGGTCACAATTGTGGTCGTACTGATGCGTAATTGGGCTCACTGAAAAGAGTAGGAGTTAAGGTATACTACAGTGTAGCCAACATAGCAATATCAAATTTCTTCTGCCCGCGAGAACCCTAGTACACTTATTTTGTGGATATGCCTCGTAGATCGAAGAATAAGACCTGACGCGAAGTCCACTGGATTCTCTACTCATCCATTGCGACTTTCTGACGATAAAATTGTCAGGTTGGTAATACCGTATCTGTAAATTAATTTCAGAGAAATCGCTATTTAAAAAGAAAAAGAAAAAGAAAAAAGAAAACATTCTCCATAAGACATAAGCGTCTTTTTTCTAAAAATGGAAGGTCCTCGAGAAACCTAAACCCATAAAATCACATTTATTGTAAGGTTTAGAAAGCAAAAAGAAATGATAAAGTAAAACACAATTTTGCTTTGGCAGTTATTTGCTCCAAGACATCAACATAACTAATAGTGTTTAGAAGAAATATGACGAAAATTCTTGTCTTTGTATGAATATCCGCGATTTTATCCACCATATTCACAAAAAACTATAGATGTGTCCGCAAAAAGCTACATTGATGTTAATGTCCGCATTCATTTAGATCTCTACCATTAATACTTTGATAATGATGATAAGTAATTCAAATAACGTGGTTTCCGAATAAAGACTTCATTCTTCACAATAAAGCCTTAAAGCGGAAATTCGCAGAGTGTAAGATCGCATGACTTGAGTGGTCTGGATGGTCATTGCATTGTTGCCGTGATGGCTAATTCATTCATGGAAATGTTTATTTATAAAAGGCTTGCCTGTCGCCAAGAACTGGCCATACGTTTTTAGTATCTTTCTAACATATCTTTTATATACAGGGGCAATCAACTTCAACAAACAAACTGTTGTTGAAACTTTGCTCAAGGACAAAGTGATAAAAAAAAGATTATTTTATTAGTCATTGAAAGTTTTTTTTTAATTAACCGATTTAGATCTCCGTTGTAGGACAATATGGTGGCAAAATTTTTCTAAACAACGAAGGGAATTTACGTATATTTATATTGAAAATAGCCAAAACCAACTACGTTTAGTGCTCTCAAACGGGTCGGGTTACGGGTCGTGTCGGGTCAGGTCAACTCGGGTCGGGTCAGGTCAACTCGGGTCGGGTTGTCGGGTCAGCTCGGGTCAGGCTACTCGGGTCGGGTTATCGGGTCGGGTCAGTCGGGTCAGCTCGGGTCGGGTTGTCGGGTTGGGTCAGTCGGGTCAGTTCACTTTGTCTTCAACAATGAGGTCAACTGAGTTTAGGTTGAGCTTAAACTCGGCTGGAATCGAAAGCTGCTGTTTTTCACTAACTGCCTAATTAAAAATAGCAATTTTCACAAAAGAGACACTGACCAAAGCTTAAAACCCACTTTATTTTAAATTATAATTTGTAACTGTTTCGGATATGCTAGATATCCGATATCATTTGTGTGCGCCTTACAGGTACATATATACAGAAAGGGAAAGTAAAAGATGCCACCAAAAAGTACAGAAAGTGCTTAAGTTCAAAAAGTAAACATAACAATATAGTATGGAGTTCTTGCTTACTATTCATTGTTGGCGGAAAAATTTCTTCTTTTATTTTTTTCTTTTCTCCACATCAAAGGATTACACCGAAAAGTTTACAGAAATGAAAATAAGTTTTTCATTGTTGTATTGTTATGTTCTCAATGATTTTGCATTGTAAATATTGGTTTTAAAAAATATTAACACAGTATGTTAAACTTTCAGTGAAAGAGAATTTTCCAAGAATTGTGCTATATATTTTAAATTATGCTTTATACTTTATTTTCTAAAATTATGCTTTTAAAACTAGTTTCTTCTGGATCCTTAGACAATCACAATCATGTTCAAGGTACCAATCATGGGTAAATTGCTGTTATGCTTTATATGCTTTTTATGCTTTTGGGTTGCTCTATTAATTGTGTTTGGGAGGATTTTGAGTTCTCACTTTAATGTTTGCAGATCACTCCATAATGCTGGGTTATAGGCTCGACAATGTAATTTTAAAAAGTTTTTACTTTTTGGATGTAGAGTGGTGATTGATCTGATGATTTTGCAACATGATACAAAGCGGTTTTCCATATCAGTGATTGTCTATCAATAGTAGGGAGAAAAATGTCTCTTGATAGATATATTATCTTTAGAAAATTCGTTTTCTGCATCCAATGAAGGAAAAGATTCATCCAAAATGAATTTGTGATATTTCGATGGCGGATGTCTAGTTCGTTTCCACGAGGAACCCCTATATTCTATTTGTTTCCGGCTCTGGAATTCGAGACCATTTTCTTTGCACATCTCCAAACATTCTTGATAAATTTGTTCGAATATTGTTCGTTGAGAGTCATATTTACCAGACCTCATCTTGGACAGCGTTTGAACTAGTGAATCTACAAGGATCAAACCTTCTGACACGTCTGCATCTACTTGAGATAAGGCAAAACTCAAAGTGATAGCATGACACCAGTAATCTTAATTTTAACAGCCCGATAGCATTCCCTCGTGTACAGATCACACTAATTTTCCGGATGGAATGATGGAGGTAAATAAATATCAGAAGTTCCAGATTTGTTTTAATACCGCATGATAATATAATGTGTTGAAAACAGATTTTATGAAAAAAAAAAGGAATAAATGGATATAATAATTTGTAAAAAAAAAAAAAAGTGATAGTGCTTAAGTGAATTATCAGAAAAAGCCTTGAAAAGTAATCAAGATGAACCATTAATATGTTTTTCTTTTGTTATAATAACTTGTCCTAAGGGACAACGGTGATAAAAACTAATGAGACTTTATAATTGCAAAAATAATAATAATAATAATAATAATAATAATCATAAAGCACTTAATTTGAAATTAAAGATTGGTAACATTTGGTAATATAATGGGGATTCAGGCTGGCAGAGGGGGAGAATGAAAACGGAGGCAACAGAGACTTTTTTTTTTTTTTTTTTTAAGCCATGTGCAAAGAGATTAACCTTGGACTTCGGGTGAGAGGTTACCATATACTCATGTGAGTTTCAATTGCTACGACTTGTAAAAGTTAGCTAAGAAAGCATAATTTTAGTTTCCTAGCGTAATTAGTTTTTGTGACAAGTAACTCGTATATGCAAATAGCATCGTTAATATCATCTTGTATGTTAGAATTGTCTTTGTGTAAATAAAATTGTAACTAAGCATTTCGAGGTAAAACAGGTTCTTTCACTTAACTTCTACAAAGAAAAGATTAGAACTTACCTCTTATGCACAGATACGACAGCGTGGGATACTGTCGGTCAGTAAATAATATAATCTGAAGTCATCTACCATACGTAACTAAATATAATTGATTAATCATTTTTATTAATCAATAAATAGTTGTTTGGTAGATAAACTCATAATAATAATAATAATAATAATAATAATAATAATAATAATAATAATAATAATAATAATAATAATAATAATAATAATAATAGTAATACCAAATTATTTAATGGATGCTATGCATTTGTTCTATGTCGCCATAATCAATGGAAATCAATTACTTAGTGTACGAAGACTTTTTTCGTCCAACACAAGTGTAATGTTTTACTGCAGTGCAGTAAAGTATGCATATCATATTTTAGTATGACTTTCAATATTGAAGCGAATGAGAATGCCGACTGATTTTCTATTTTTCTGGTTGTTTGTCAAAAACAAAGGAGATAACTAGATAATGGACAGAGGTTAAAATGAATGTCCAGGTGGTGAGGTCAATGCAAGCATCCCACAGATTTCCGTGAATCAGATCTTCCCGTACTACAAACTAAAACGAGTGGAGCTATTTTATTCGAAATGCAACGGTATTCTGCAGTTCGTAACTTTGTTGTCGAGAGATGTTTTGGAAGTAGTTTCACTTGTAGCCACTGGTAAATCACCGTTTGTCGACCTATAATAGCATCATCTGTGTGTGGGGGGGGGGGGCAGTAGGGGGGCCAAGAATTTGAGCAAGGGGGCCTGGCCCCCCTTGGCTCCGCCACTGATGGTGTCCATGGTTCGATCCCAGCTTGTGCTAAGTTGGCTTTGTGGTGGAAAAACGCCGTGTAGTGGGTTTTCTCGGGGTTCTCCTGTTTCCTCCCACTTTCTTCATTCCACCATTTCATTCATTTCTCATGGTCACCATATCCCTTAGCCTCGGTGCAGAATCGAGGGACCTTAAACTGAATATTTCATTTTATTTCACCAAGCCCAAGGACACCGATACAAGAACAAGATAAAGATTGGATATGCAAGACGAATTGCATAGTAATCTTGCTCTTGGCCTTGTTTTGGTGATCACCAAGTAGCGATGAGCGTATTTTCTTGCTTTCCGTATAGTATGAAAGACCATAATCAAAATCACACTTGGTCTTCATTTGTACCGATGAGGCGAGCACTCTTGGCTCTTGTATAGCATGAAAGATTGCCAAGACACGTGGTCCGGGTTTAATTCCCAATGTGAGTGCATTTTGGCGTTCACCCAGTGTCGTGACCATAGTGCTCTCAAACGAGTCGGGTTGACCCGACCCGACCCGTGACCCGACCCGACCAGTTCGGGTCGGGTTACGAGTCGGGGCGGGTTGTCGGGTCGGGTCAGTCGGGTCAGCTCGGGTCGGGTTGTCGGGTCGGGTTGTCAGGTCGGGTCAATCGGGTCAGCTCGGGTCGGGTTGTCAGGTCGGGTCAACCGGGTCAGCTCGGGTCGGGTTGTCGGGTCGGGTCAATCAGGTCGGATCACGGTTCGGGTCAGTCGGGTCGGGTCAGTCAATTTGGGTCACGGGTCGGGTCGGGTCGGTCTTCAACCCGACCCGACCGGACCCGTTGAGAGCACTAACTACGTTGTAATTATAATCTGCTGCATGCGTATTTATGTCTCTAGGAGGTTAGGTTAGCTTAGGTCATGGACTAGGACTTCGGACTACAATAACATGATTTTTCCTGATAACAGGAACTGAAGAAGACTGAACTAAAGATTAGGACTCCAAACTACAATAACATTACTTTTCCTGATAACAGGAACTGAAGTAAACTAAACTAAAGTTAGGACTCCACACTACAATAACATGACTTTCCTGATAACGGGAACTGAAGTAAACTAAACTAAAGTTAGGACTCCAAACTACAATAACATGACTTTTCCTGATAACGGGAACTGAAGTAAACTGAACTAAAGATTAGGACTTCGAACTACAATAACATGACTTTTCTTGATAACAGAAACTGAAGTAAACTAAACTAAAGATTAGGACTTCGAACTACAATACTATGAATTTTCTGATAACAGGAAAGGGTTAATCCATTTGAAATTACCAAAATTCAGATTAAAAGGCTGCTGAAAAAAAAATGTACACAAAGTTGTGTCATAATTAGAAAGTTGAAAACAAGCATTCATTCATTTTTGTAGATGTTCAGTTTTCTTTCGGACAGTCATTTTGTACAGCGGGGGACACTTCTAAATGGTACACCTTAGCCGTAAATCTCCATATGGCTGTACCATTTAGAAGTGTCCCCCGCTGTACAAGCGCGTAAGTCTATTTTGCAGTTTACAAAGGTTTACGGTAAACAATGTAGCTTTGTTATTTTTTTAAGATATTGATTTGAAATGGGAAACATCCAAAAAGAGAATTAAATATGCAATATTTTATGTCCAGTGCACATTTAAGCCGACTACACTGCAAATACCTTTATAAATTTAAATTCTTCTTCTGCTTCCAGGACCTCTTACTAGTTTCACCCAGAGGTTTTGTCCGAGTATATTGATTACCTTCTCTGTGAATGTGACTAAATTGAGCATATATGATTGCCAGCATACGTACAGTTAAAAAAGTGATTGTATCAGATCAACACAATGACTCTATGCTACCTGAGTTGTGTTAAATTTTGGCATATGCCTGGTACTTCTCCAACTCCATCACACCTTCGAGTAAAGTGTTACAATGGTACTCGATAGATCAACTATCTGACATGATGATAAGTCATTTAGTAACACATCATTAATGTTGTTTTATATACAGTTGCCAAAGAACTACTTTTACGAAACAATTTCGTTGTTCTTAAACGGATATGACACTTATGAGGGATATTAAAGTGTTGTATAAATTATTGGTAAGTGGTTACGATTAAAATGTATAGTCGGTGACGAAGAGGAACATAATGAACATGGAAACAACAGATGGCAGAACTTCTACCCATGCCAGTATCGCCAGAAAATTCATAACTTCCAAAACTTTCTTTGGTGAAAAATTACAGGAAATATAATGTGTTGTTTGTTAGTTGTATGAATGTCAAACGTACCGTGTAAAGCTTTGTTCATAGTAAAAATTCAAAAACATACAAATTTTCAGTATGTTACTAGAAATTTATTATATCCTTGGAAGAGAATGTGAAATGAAATGAAATGAAATCTTTGAGTTTTACGTCCCACGGTTATGCCGGTTAGGCTAAAGGAGACGGTGATGATCAGTAATGAATGAAATGGTGGAATGAAGAAAGTGGGAGGAAACGGGAGAACCCCGAGAAAACCCACGCACACGGTGTTTGTCCACCACAAAGTTCACTTGGCGGGGGCTGGGAAAAAGAAGAGAATGTGCAGACTTAAAATTACAGATAGGTGTATCTTCCTAATACACAGGATATTTAGACGGCTATGCTAAGTTGTGCTCATATTTAAAGAAAGATTTCGCTGACCAATGGAAACACATGGTGCACATTGTAATATGCTGCACGTAATATATATTTGTAAGCACCAACACGTGCTTCTTATTTATAAACAAAACCACGTACTTTCTTACTATAACTACTTCAAGAAGCAGACGACAGGAATCCACATCGTCATCAGATCATGTGACATAAGAGGAACACTAGCGTCACCACTGTCCAGAAGAGGGTATAAAACACCATGTAAGTCTCCATCGAAATCAGTTTTGGCTCTCAAATCCATTTTCTTAGCTTCCCTGGAGCCCTAAGAGATCCTAACCGCAATCATCCAGCTTACCTGCAGCTCTACGGTTTCCCTGCCCGCTTTGCTTGCCTGGAGCTCTGCGGGACACCAACCTCTCTTTGCTTGTATAGGGCACTGATAATTTATAAATTACTTCCGCTTAGCATGTCTGGAGCTCTGTGGAATTCTTTCCTTGGCTACCTAGGCATAGGGACACTTATTTGCCCAAACTACATAGAGAATTTTGTATCAGTCTTGGGACCTCACTTATAGTGACTTTGTGTGTTATATTGTATATAACAGGAATTTTATAATTTAAAAAAATGTGGAAGAAAACCGAACTTCTCTACGTACAACTTTATCAAGGCAATTTTACAATATATAGAACGAATAATCGTAACGCTGTTTCTGCGTTCTTTCCTTCATTTCCATAGTTCTGTAACACCGCCAGGGCGTTATTCTCACACCGCTTGACATCGTTTCTGCGTAAAATCGGTAACACTAGGTCTGTGTTAACCAAAGTTGGCGTGGGTAAATGAAAACTTGACCCACGACCCACTGACCCACCACCCACCGTGACCCACCACCCACTGACCCACCACCCACCGTGACTCACTCTGACCCACGACCCACCGTGACCCACTCTGACCCACCATGACCCACCACCCACCATGAACCACTCTCATCCACTGTGACCTATTCTGACTAACCAAAATCCATCGTCATCAACTCTGAACACGATTCACGGCCTCTTTTGTACTGACTAAAGAGTTTACACTTGTAATAAAACATGACTGTGAAATTGTCACTAATCGGAGTTTGAATTTCTAGTCAATCGCTCAGGCACCGCTCTGTCAGAATAACGGTGGATCTGATCTTTATGATATAAAATGGTAAAGTGTTTGTCAGTGAGGAAATTGAAACAGTTCGAGGTGAGGGGAAATTAGTGTGTGCGTAAAATATACTTGCACTAAGAGAGTATTCTTCCAAGTGTTAATTTCTCATCGCATTCCAAAAGAAACTTCTATTCGCAGGAAAATACCCCTGTACAATATGGAAAAAGTTATGGTTTCTCAGTTCACAGTATTTTTCTCATAGAAGACTTGAAAAATCAGTTTTTCATAGTGTATAAAGGTGCTCGGGTACCCTATGTGAGAGCATCTCCATAAAGTATGCTCATAATTGTAATTTGTGTAACACCACGTTAAATTTAAGTTACAAATATGCATAATTGCAATTATTATGAATATTTATTCGAAGTAGTTTACCTAAAGCAAAGAAGAGACTTACTAAAAAATAGGTACAAAGTTGAATAACACAAATAAGCCATTAGTAATACAAGGAGGCCTATACATTTTGTATAGCTCGTAATTTTCCACCTTAAAACAAACCTGAAATCGGGTTTATTTCCTGTTGGTAACATTTTCGTGGTAAATCATCCGCAGCGGAATGGTGTCCATCCTTCAGCCAAGAAATAAATAGCTTGTCTACTTTGAGCTTGTCTAGCGGTGGGCCATTAACATTGATGAACAACAAGTTAGACAATGTTTGAGCATTAGTCAATTTCTAATATCAGTCATCTGTAAATTCATAAGGGGAAGTCCCCGTTCGCACTCTGTCGTGGAAATTGATAATACTTCTACCCGATTTCTGCAACTCCTCATCGACAATCTGCTTGTTAGACTTAAGTCTGATAACGATTTTCCTTGGTCAGTTTTGAAATACTCAGCAAGAAGTATCATCTCTCTATCACCATACAACATCTTTTCCATATCGACCATGTCAGTTGGCAATGTCGACTCATGGAGAACAGAAACTTCACCTACCACGCCTTCGATAGGGAATCTTGTGAATAAATTATCAATTAAAGCCTGATGAACTGAAGATTTCTTATTTGTTTATAAATTTAATTTTTGTAATTACACATGAAGGTTTGATACCATTACCAAGTTCCCTCCCCCGTCTAGAAAGCGAAAGGGAACGAGGTTCCTGGAAAGTGTTCAGAGGTGAATGGGAATTTCTCTCCTTCTTCCCCTTCAATTACCACACTGCTGATTGCCATGTGCCAAATTTCGATGAATTTCAATTAAATTATCATAGTATAATTATTTCCTTGTTGAATTATCAATACTTTTCAGTTGAAAAAAGGATGAAATTTGAAAGTTCCAAATCAAGGTAAGTAGACCAACGTAAAGGGAAAAAAGTGTAAAATTTTCCATATAATTATGCGTACAATCCAAACTTAAAATTTCCGTGTAATTAAGCTTACAGTACAAATTTTATGCCTATTTTAGTCACAAGTTTTTGGGTTGATTGCCCTGTGCTGTAAGCGCTGCATGTAATAAACATAAGCTTCCGCAATTATTATAGTAGAAAGCAATGGATATATGAAGCCAAGCACTGTAATTTTTTGTTTCTGATTTTTTTTCTTAAATAACATCGATCGTTTTGGATCATTTTTACAAACCAACTCACTACCAATTTTCCATATATAGAGTGCCCCCCTCCATAAAGGAGAATTTAAAAATATGCTATTACACATTTTGTTTATTTTCAATAAAGAGTTATTACACTGAATTTCAGCTCAGTAAGTTTAACGGCTTGCGAGATACTATTTTTTTTTCGCAAAAATTCGGATCCTCACCCTCCTTAGGATATGTAGCTATTATAATGAAAGCAATACAACATCCCAATTTGGATTAAGGCCTAACTACATACCAAAAGTAATTTCATTTGACTTTGCAATTCGGTCGTGATGATCAGGCACACACAGTTACATTCAATTTTTTATATAATAATTTATATATTACAGTGATTCAAAAATGTATTTTTCCAGTAGTTAGCTCCTCTAAAAGCTCACAAATCTCGAAAGCCAAGTAGTAGTATAAGTCTTATTGTTATTATTACAATTAAAAATATCAATATCCAAAGGCACCTGAAGTTCTTTTTTCACTTGGTTAGATATACTCACCTCTGGTAAGTAGACGGAAACAAGTGGAAAAGGAAGGGAAATGAAGGTCTTGGAAGTAAAACGAAGATAAATTTACCAGTCTTCAGAAGATACTGTCTACAATGCAGTGAGCAGAGAGGGTCGGTAGATCATACTGAGTCGGTGGGTCGCAGTGGGTCACGGTGGGTGGTGGGTCGCAGTGGGTCATGGTGGGTGGTGGATCACAGTGGGTCATGGTGGGTGGTGGGTCGCAGTGGGTCATGGTGGGTGGTGGGTCACAGTGGGTCATGGTGGGTGGTGGATCGCAGTGGGTCACGGTGGGTGGTGGGTCACAGTGGGTCACATGCTGTTGACCCACGACCCACTGACCCACTCAGAAAACTTGACCCACCGACCCACTGACCCACTCCAACTCTGGTGTTAACCGCAGCACTGACTGGACCCTTGGTGTTGGAATAACATGCTAAAATGATAGTCATGCTGTGATCACTGGCTTGTGTTAAAGTTTAGCTGTTTAACACTGTCACTTTTTGTTAGCGTATGCACCTTTGGCGTAGGACACCCTCGTTCGATTCCCGGCGGGAGCTCACGTGATTTGTTTTCCACGTTAATCAGTAGATACCGTCTCATATAGCCTTGCTGCTGAAATGGACGTTAAATTCAAAATCTATTACTTTCTGCTGTCTGCAAAGAATCGCTCGGAAGAATGTGTATGCAATCAATGTTTGTCACACTAAAACTATGTTATACTATAAAAAAAATAATGTAATACCGCCAAAAGTAATAATAACTGGGTGTTAATGTTAACATAAAGATATCGTCTATTTTCTGCTATTATTCAACAAAAAATCCTGGCAATAGGCATTAAATTTGCTTTTTATCAGCAACACTGTGTTGTTGATTAATACAAGCTCTTTTTTTAAAAAATAGGCGAATACCTGGAAAAGGCAGCAATGCAAACATACACTCTCCATAAAAATCAGTTAAACGTACGATAAAGATCGAGCAAATAGGATTAGTTTTATGTTTTGTTCGTGAGATGATTGTGTATCTTTTGTAACAGTATTTGGTGATTAGTATTTTTATTTCCATGTGTACAATACAAAATTAATGTCACTTGCTAAAGTGTCTCTAGAAAACTGTAGTGTCATTGAGTGTAACGTCGTAGTTAAAAGCTTACCAATTTCTTCATTGGGAGGTAAACAGTATTAAACTACGCTCTTAACAGTTTATTTCACACCAATCGGTGAGTATGATAACATCATATTGTTGTGTTGTGTATTTTGTTTGCATTTCTCAGTAAAGGATGTAAACGCACATTCATTGCAAACGTAGTTGAGTGTGCAGTATGGAGACACGAAGGCGAGGCGAATTGCAGGAGAGACAGATAATATACAGTAGATGCCACTTTCTTTTTTAGTTTTATTTAGTTATATGATATTAAAATACTGATGAAATTAGCTAGCAGATAGAAAACGCGTACTATTTTCGAGTTGAGAAATTTCTCAACTCGTGGGCAATACAAGTGGCGGATTTAGCTCGGGGCCGGAGGGGCCTAAGCCCCCACTTTTTTCAGTGCCGAAAATAATTTAAGCTGTTATTTATAATTTTTGAAATTTTATGGTAAACTCATGATATACCTATGGGGGTTCTGGCTGGCTCCCCCACTTTTTACCTTCTAGATCCGCCACTGGACAATACTGTGAAGATATCGTGTTGAGCACGATGAATGATGCGATTGGTAATAATAATAATAATAATAATAATAATAATAATAATAATAATAATAATAATAATAATAATAATAATAATAATAATAATAATAATAATAGCCTAAGTTTAGGACATGTAATATATTGAACTGAAATTCTGTGAAAAAGACAAACATTATTTATTTGATATTATGGACACTGAACTTTCTTTATCAGATCGATTTTAAAATTACATTCTAAATTTCCAGTACAACTTACGGTTCATTTACATACTCATTACTTATGACTCCAAAGTTGAACCTTGTATCTGGGAATAATCTGTATATTTCCTGAAACGGTTTGTCGCGTAAGTTCCAAAACAGGTTTCAATTCCTTGTCCGGAAGTGACCCCATCCTTTCAGGATTGGAAATGTATAGAACAACTTGACCTGAATATCCAATATAGTACTCCGCATGACTAGTACATTAAGAATACATGCACCAATTATAATCTATATCAATGTAATAAACCCAAAAATGATTATTTCACTGTAAATATCCGTTGTATATTAGTGAATCTCACTATCATACCGTAGAGTGATCGTAAGACAGTATGATATACGTGCCCCTCATATCTTAAAAACAAACTCTTAGTCCTGGCAGCACCATTTTGCCAGGACCGTGACGTGTGAGTTACATGACTCTCACACACAGCCAAAATCTAAAGCCAAGCTCCGGCAAACAATATCCAGTCGGAGCCGCCTTCTCTCTCATTACTCGAGCCTTGTCTTTGCGAGAGGGCTTAAACCCTGAAGGGTGACCAATCGGGTTTATATAGCTACAAAGAAATAGCTGTTCGGATTGAGTAAATGAGCTCAAATTACCACCACGATTAGTTATCACCTAATTAGTAACTCAAAATCTATTGAACGTTTTTGTACCGTGTGACCTATCAAACAACTCGTCTAGATGAGCAGTTGACGAATATATAATGAACGTACTGATCTGACAACGTATATAGTTGAAATTGAGGAAAATATAGAAATTGAAATAGGTACTTACATCGAATGTGTCACTTCTAGCCATAACAATGAGTCACATTATTTGATACCAAATTACTTACTGTTGACTAGATATTATGGATAATGCTTTTCTCAACTTTATAGGTCCACTAATATAGAATATTTATAGTGAAATAATCATGTTTTTTGGTTTTATTAATTAATATAGGATATGATTGAGTAGTCCATATTATATTCTTAATCTACTAGCCATGCAGATCACTGATATATAGGACATAGAGGTCAAAGTTGTTCTATGCATTCCAGTGCTGAAGGAGTGAGGTCACTTCTAGGCAAGGAATTGAAACTTATTTTGGAACTTACTTGACAAACTCTTTCAGGAAATGTATAGGTTATCCCCAGATTCGAGGTTGAACTTTGAAGTCATCCCTGGTGAGACATCAAAGAATTTCTATGTTGACTCTTTCTTTTGAGGAATTTCTTAATGAATAAACATACAGATTGTCCTCTGTCCGCATTCCTAAAGATCATGTTATATGACACCAATCTACACATACTGTGTTTCATCAGCATGTCTTCAATTCATTGAACTAGGAACTCAATGGCCGATGCTTTGAAACAAAAATACAAGACACGTCGCCTGAGAGATAGTTGACCGACGGCGATGCGTAGACAGATACTCTCCGCGACACTGACCGCTTCAACCTCCAGAATACATTCATACATAAATGTAAGATACTGTCATCACAAGACTTTATCAAGAATCTGAATTACTCGAAGCAGGCCCGTATCCACGAGGGTCTAGAGAGGGCCGGACCCCCCTAAATTTTTACTGTCCCCCATAAAACTTTCACGGCTTGCAAATAAACTATAATATGGTTGGATCGATTCGCTCCTAACTTCTACTACCCCCCCCCCTACATTTTTGGGCTGGATACGGGCCTGACTCGAAGGTTTCTCCACAGAAAAAAAAATAGAAATATTCGAGAGCAAACAGGGACCGATTGGTTTGAGGAGTCGTCTACATATTTGAACGCTGCTTCAGTCCAAATCTCAATATTAATTGCTGTTTAAACAACATTTATGAATAGATTTTTTTAAAAAATATCTTTGATTGTGTCTAACTCAGGAACTAAAGTTCTGCACACTACAATATCTTACAAGTTTGTACAACAGTTCAAGATCTCTCACCATGTCAAGTTCGATCCAGATTGGATGACTTCGGTTGAACTTGTACAGTCAGCGACAAAAGTTCTTTGATGAAATTACTTTCGTAAATAACTTCAGAATTGAAGGACAATTTGAGTACCTACAATTTTCAGTACTTTTTTAAAATGCAATTTTCTGTTCGTTCCAGCTATACCACCGTTGTACGTTCCAACTAGGGATGCGCACGAGACGAGTCGAGACAGGATTTTCCTGACAAAATTAGAATCGAGACACGGCTCTTCCAATAGAGAAATATACATTTTTCGAGTCGAGACATCACTTTTACAGCACATTTTCGAGACGAGACAGCCACAAATCTTATCTCGTGCGCATCCCTAGTTCCAACCATATCATCATTATTTCTAAAATAAATTTTACCAAACGAAAAAAAAAAAAAACTTTTGCCGCTGACTGTACAATATATCGTGTCCATGTCATTAACCTTTCTTTTAATTGATGGAGGGAACTCAAATGAATGATGAAAAAGGAACTAACGAAACAATGTGTAACACTTGAAAAACTGTGTTAAAAACGTTGTATTTATAATATGTCCATTTATTCTCCCACTTCATAACCACCATTGTGTAGCCTGTTACAGAGACATATTAAGCAACACTCACCCTTTTAATAACCCATTACCTTGAAATTGTTACAAAAAGTGGAAATTGCACCCTGTATCTCTAGTAAATTGGTTACATCATATTTATAACATCAGTTATGAATTAATAAATTATACGATACACTAAAATGACTATGACGTGGGGAGGGAGGTCAATGATATATGTATATCGCTTCATACAACATTTTTAAGGTATATATAGCTCTTTCTGATACGTTATTATGCCTGTTAAATCTCCGACCGGAATAGTCCATTAACTTCGCTTTTAATGTTGTAACACTATAACTCATTGTGAAAAGGGATTTTTTTTTTTTTTTAAACTGAAGCTCCTCTGATTTATAGGTTGTGTTAATATTTCTTTATTTCTTTTATCTTGGTTTAATCTTCTAATTTTTTTTCCCTGTATATATTTTCATTTTAGATGTAGAGTATGCTTCCGCTAATGTGATCATGAGATACAAGTCCAAAGGCCCGACAGAAATTCTTCTAGAATGTCAGAACTACCTTTCTCCTGAATGCGGTAGTCTCAAGATATTGAGCTGGTAAGTACCTTTTACTTTGAAAGATTTTTTTATATTTATAAGAACAAAAACGTATTATTTATTTCTAGATATGGAAATAATATATACACATTCATTTTTTTTATGTGTTGTTTAAGAAACGGAAAGAAAGAAAAGACAGGAGCTTTAAAGAAATGACTGAAATTCTACTGTTTCAGTATTGCGTGCCGCACAACCATTAAATTTCACTAAACAATACCGTAGCAAGATGCACGATAGCTTGCGACATGACACGCAACAACCAGACGAAATAATCGATCTCTTGCACTTTTATTAAGGATATGAGGAATGTCAGGAACTTTTTATATTTTTTTTTCTTTTTAACTTTTTTTTTTGAAAGTTATGTGAGAATAAACACCTCCTTTCCTATAACGCTTGTCTTTCGTAATTATTGGAACGTAAGTTTTAACAATGTTTTTTCTTCCTGAGATGTAGAAACTCTAAAGACGCCATTATCCATCCAAAGGCGATAAAAGAAATTAAGAAAGTAATTGAGAATTGTTATATGAGTTCAATAGTAGTTTTTTTTAAAAAAAAAAATCAAAATAACATATTCATGAGTATTCTGCCATTATTGGCAGGTCACTTGCTGTAACTGAGAAGCTTCCATGCTCCACGGTCTTCCACTAACCTCTTCGTTTTCACGTAGGATTTTTCTTTTTTTTGATATCGTGTCCATCAATTGTAGTCTCCTTCGCCCCTCTCTTCCTTTCCTGCCGCCATACCCTCTAGCACGTGCCTCTTAATCAGCGTTGCCAGATCTAGCATAATGATGCTAGGTCTAGCATAATTTGCATGTCTTTAGCATCTAGCATCTTGCTTTTAGCATCCTGCCAAGTGATGAAAATTTTCCGGAAAATTTTCCGATTCATAAAAACATACATACTCCACTTATTCCTACATCGTTGTTTAGCCGTGATGTGAGTTGGTAAATTTTCTTCTATATTTTTCCAGAAAATTTTCCGTTCTTAACAAATATCAGTGATCAAGTAACAATTCCTCACTATTCATAAAATTGGTTGAATTCATGTATAGGAATGTTAAAAAGTGAAAGATCGTTTAAAGAATCTGAAAATTTCCATAGCTCAGACAATTTTCAGTACTATGTAGGAACAAGTGAAACACGTTTTCATCAATCGAAATATTTTCTGCCTTGTATGGAAAAATTGAAGAACTTTTTATGAGTCGGAAGCAAAAAGTAAATTATAATTTTCAAATTAGCTTTCGGGAACCGGAAAAGTTTCTAATATTTCAACATTTTGTGAATCGGAAAGTTTTATTGCTCTGTAGAAACAAGTGAAAGGAATTTTCATGAATCGGAAAATTTTCATCACGATGTAGAAACAAGTGAAAAAACTTTTCATAATCCGGACAATTTTGGATATTATGTATAGTGATGTTTGGTGGAAAATTTTTTTACTATATTTAACTGCACATTCAACTATAAAATTCAATTTCTGTAGAGGAAAGTTAGACAGCAACAAATTGTCATTTTCCAATTAGCTTTCGGAAACCAGAAAATTTTCTAATAGTTCAAGTTGGGAAGTAAAAATATACAGTGTTTTTTTTTTCTATCTCTCTCTCTGTCTCTCTGTGTGTGTGTGTGTTTGTGTTTGTGTGTAAAGTGCAGGGAACATACATCGAGTTCGTAGAGAACAAATATTCCATTCCAATATTTAAAATGCAACAAGAAATTGAAAAGAAACCTTTGTGAATTTGTAAATTTCAGAAACAGAAAATTCCACTATTTCTTCATATGTAGGCCTGCCTATGTAGTGAAATAACTACATAGAAGTTCCTTATGAAGATTATTTTTGTAACATAAAATAAGAAAAAAATGATTTTATTATGTTTAATACTCGTAAATCATAATTTCAATATTGGAATTTTGTATAATCAACATCTTAGAGCAGATATTTGTTTTATAAAACTACCATTATTAAGTATAAAAAGGTATTAGAAATAATGACGATTCCATAGAACAAGTACAAACAAACACACATACCCCCCCCCCATATATATATATATATATATATATATATATATATATATATATATATATATATATATATATATATATATATATATATATATATATATAAGAAATATGTTTTTTATTTTGTAAATTAAAATGAAACTACTTGTTGCTTTTAGAACGCAGCGCTAATGGTGCAGCTTTTTATGTTTCTTTTATTATTTTATTGGAAGAACAACTACACAAATTGGCTTCCTTATTAGTTAGTCTCTTTCTTTTCTGAATGAATATATGAATAAATAAATATTTATTTCCAGAGAATGGTCAGTATTTGCTTTCATGAGTTACTTAAACTCGAATTTTGGGTAGTCAAAAATTTACAGTAGGCACTTTATATTATATCTACTTATTTATGCAATATGTAAATGTTGCAGTATGTAAATCTATAAAAGTAGTAAAGCTATGAGAAAACCGTCTTATGCGTATTAAATTGATGAAATCTAATATTGTAAGATCAAAGGTAAATTCTAAGGGAAGAACGCATTGAAGTTTTTCAAACATTCTTGAAATGAAGAATCGTTAGATTTTCACTTCATGAAACTTTTTAAGACAATATTTATTACCAATAAATTTTACGGCTAAACAACGATGTAGAAATAAGGGGAGTATGTTTTTATGAATCGGAAAATATTCACGACTTTTAATTAATTGAAATTTTAAATAATAAAATGGGATATTTGTACTCTACGAATTCGATGTATGTTCTCTGCACTTTGCATACATACATACATATATACACACACACACACACACAGAGAGAGAGAGAGAGAGAGAAAGAGATGAGTTGAGTTGAGTTGATCTTGAGTTTAACGTCCCTTTAAGCAGCGAGACTATATAAGACGGGACCAACTGATTAACGTGGAATCCGAACTACATGAGCTCCCGCTGGGAATGGAAGCCAGGTCTTCCATGCCAAAGGCGCGTATGCTAACCGCTTAGCAACGAAGGAGCTCGCAGAGGAAGGAAGAGAGAGATAGAAACACTGTGTAGACTGAAAATTTCAGTTCCCACTTAAAATATTAGAAACTTTTCCGGTTCCCGAAAGCTAATTGGAAAATTATAATTTGATGCTGACTAACTTTCCTCTACATAAATTCAATTTTGTAGCTCTATGTGCAGTTAAATATAGTGGAAAATTTTCGACCTAACATCACTATACATAATATCCAAAATTGCCCGGATTATGAAAAGTTTTTTTCCACTTGTTTCTACATCGTGATGAAAATTTTCCGATCTATGAAAATTCCTTTCACTTGTTTCTACAGAGCAATGAAACTTTCCGATTCACATAAAGTTGTTTTACTTTTTGCTTCAAAGTGATGAAAATTTTCCGACTCATGAAGAGTTCTTCAATTTTTCCATATAAGACAGAAAATATTTCGATTCATGAAAAATTGTTTCACTTGTTCCTACACAGTACTGAACATTGTCTGAGCTATGAAAATTTTCAGATTCTTTAAAAACGATCTTTCACTTTTTAACATTTCTATACATGAATTCAACCAATTTTATGATTGCTGAGGAATTGTTACTTGATTACTGATATTTTTTTAGAACGGAAAATTTTCCACCTCACATCACTAATCTTGCCCAAATCTAGCATAATTTCAGCAAGTTTATCAAAAAACCGTAAAACCTGGAGATGAGAAAGAAGTTGGTCGTGGGAAGAAAAAGAACGGCAGAAAAGTATCCTCTCCCATTGATTCATACAGTCGGTAAACCATACAGCCAGTCTTATTTTCCGAAGTAGGTTAGAAACGGCTATGGGGGGCCATTCTCCCCCAACTTTTTGACAACTTCACTGTCTTTATTTCTGACTTCATGACCATCTTTATTCCTGAAATGAAAGGTCCGAGACCGACCAAAAATTTGCCCCCCAGCAGACAATCCCCAACTCCGCTTATGCTGCGAGGTAATTTTCTTTCAAAATATGTAAAGAAACACTTTGCATTCATTTACACGATATATACGCCATTGAGTCTGGCAACGATTGCACTAGTTTAGTTGAGTTAAAGCTTTGGTGCGTGAAGTATTGAGTTGTATCCAGACATTCTTACGCTCTGCGTATTTTAAGTTACGTTATCGTATCTCAGTTTCGTTTTTTTTTTCTTTTAAAACTCCTGAATTAGTAATTATGAGGATCTAGCATAATTTGACCAAATCTAGCATAATTTCGATCAGGTTTTGGAATAATTCCGAGCTGTGAGTCTGGCAACGCTGCTCTTGATACAGTTTCTTTTTAGCCAATATCCCAACCAGTTTCTCTTCCTTCTTTTAATAATATTAAAACTTGTCTTTTCTCCGCCACCATTTCTAACAGCCCCTTATTCGTGTTCTTCTCCGAAGAACAATAACGAAATTTCTCGTGTTTCAACAATAATCCGGAAAGAATATTTAAGATGCACTTTGAAGAAAGTTATATTGATGCGGATACCTGCATCCGCGAGACCTCTATCCGTATGGACGATTCAAGTAATCTATTACTTCCAATATCCGAAGTGCAAGAAGCTACCGCCAAAGACAAATGTTGGAGGCAGTGGAAAAAAAATTAAAGGAGTTTTTATCGTTTAAAACTGTATTTTACTTTTCAAATATGAAATTCTCGACAGTAACAAAATAATCATAACTTTTAACAAGATTATTCTAAATTAAATTATCAATGTGATTAGCGTTTAACGAGCTGTCCAAAGATGAAATGTATACCAATCGACAGGGACGTATGCAGGGGATGAGTCGTGAGGTCCAGACAGTCCTTCCCCTCGGAAATCCCGACATTTAGTCTAATTTTAGGGATAATTTTACAAATTTTAAAATAATTTATCCTCATACTGAATTTAGACCCCTTCTTCCCAAAATAATTCCTCCGTACGTCCCTACCAATCAGAAGCTTTTATTGAGATAAACATGCTGACATAAGTGTGTGTAAAAGCAAATGCCTTGTTGTCCAGAAAATGGAGGAACACTAATTTTTTTTGTAAACTCAAAAATTGCTGTTGTGTAACCATGCTCCTTAATGAAGTAAAAATAAGGTACACTGACACTGATACATACTAATACGGAGTAATGCTGATACTGAGGTATACTGATACTGGAGGTATATTGATACTAAGTTATATTGGAGGTACATTGATACTGGGTTATACTGATACTGAGGTATACTGATACTGGAGGTATATTGATACTGAGTTATACTGATACTGAGGTTACTGATACTGGAAGTATATTGATACTAAGTTATATTGGAGGTACATTGATACTGGGTTATACTGATACTGAGGTATACTGATACTGGAGGTATATTGATACTGAGTTATACTGATACTGAGGTATACTGATACTGGAAGTATATTGATACTAAGTTATATTGGAGGTACATTGATACTGGGTTATACTGATACTGAGGTATACTGATACTGGAGGTATATTGATACTGAGTTATACTGATACCAGGGTATGTTGATACTGAGGTATACTGGTAGTGGAAGTATATTGATACTAAATTATATTGGAGGTACATTGATACTGGGTTATACTGATACTGAGGTATACTGATACTAGAGGTATATTGATACTGAGTTATACTGATAGCAGGGTATGTTAATACTGAGGTATACTGGTACTGGAAGTATATTGATACTAAATTATATTGGAGGTACATTGATACTGGGTTATAATGATACTGGAGGTATATTGATACTCCTTAAATTTGGTACCTCTTTAAAGGCTGTATTGGAGAATTATATATTCACAGATTAATTTTTCTTTTCGTACCATTCATTTTGAATTGGCCTGGACATAAGAAAATGTTTCTTATGTATCATTTCAAAACCAACCAATACTGTTAAACAATGCTTAATGTATTTTCATTATTTTGTTACGTGTAGTGAAATGACATACTACGTAGTGAAGCCTAGGTTGGCTATCCTGACCTGGAACCGAACTCATATTCCCTCCTGGCGCTATCTTCCTTTGTTGATATTTCAGTGTTCATGTCAAAAAACAGAATGCACAGACTCACAAAGGCATTTTTTTATTTCTCCTTTTTTTTATCATCCATTAAATAAATAGCCTGATATGGAGAGGCTGTAATGCAAAGCGTACGTTATCAATTCGTCCCTCGGAACAGGCAGCCATAACAGTTAATGGCATTCCATTCGCGACGGATAATGGATTGACTAACACTATTAAACTATACAGCGATAACAGCGCAATTTCAATAATCGCGTTGCTGTAATTGGAAGCTAAAAGTGCCGAACACTGTCACAAGAGCTTTCGGAAAGTAACGTTACTTGGGGTTTTATGGAACATTTTTTTTTATTTCTTTCGTTCTCTCTTCTTTATGTATACAGAGGACTATAGGGGAGCGTTTCTCAAACTTTATGCAGGAGGGAACACTTGTTCTGCGGGTCGCCGTACTCTTGTGTTTTTCGAGAGCAATTCCATAATTTAAAAAAATGTTTTGATTATATGTCTGTCCGGTTATATTTCAACAATAATAAATCCTTTTAATTTTAGATTTGTATTTATAGAAAAAAGTAACATATTAGTTTAAAAAAAATAATTCAAGGCTTTGAAGAATATCGTATTATAATGCATTTATATACGCTTTTAGAACTTAAACAATACTAACAGAATACACGTTCTTCGCACAGGAGAATACGTTTTATTTTGGACAAAAAGGGGTGAATTTGGATTTAAAGAGCATCGGAAGTGTCACTGTTCGTCTCAGCGACTCAGAAAACTGAATTCTGCACTAATATCGGTTATTTCCGATCATTTTTAAATATCTTCCCTCCCCTTCATCTAAGTGGCACCACCAAAGTGAAATGATAAAAATCATTCCTATCATCTATTTTGACTCCGAAAATTAACGAAAATCTGGAATTTTGGATCTTTGATTTTCGTTAATTTTTCGGATCAAAATTGAATTTTCGGGAAAATGGCATATTCATTGTTCGTGTATGTCATGTATAAATACAAATCAAATGACACCCATTTTGTCACAGTCGGTCAGTGGCCCGCATTACCCAAATGGTCTCAGTTTTTGGCCCCTAATTTGACCTTGAAGCGGTTGGTTCCAGAAATCAAAAGTGGTGCCATTGGACGCAGCTCATCGAAATCTACATTTTGAATGCAAAAAAGTTGAAAAAATACGGGTCCATGGTAACATGCTTTTAACCGTTTTCTGCGTCTTTGGACTGTCCGTCTGTGGTGCAAACATTTTGTGTGTGTGTAAAATTTTGATGTTTGAATACCTCTTTCTGAATCACTTTTTCTTTCAAAATATACTAAATTGTACCAGACACTTGATATAAGGCGAGACATTTAACGATTCGTTTCGTCTCGTATCAAGTCGAGACGAGATGAGATGACGGCACTCGATACATATGTATCTAGTCTTGTGTAAATCCCTAACCTGCATAACATAAAACTTTGTGAAAAACAATTCATTTTCATTTTTTTTCTCTTTCTAAAACTTCTTCATTACCTGCTGTACAGAAGTTCTAGATGACGTTTCATTAACATTTTATGACTTCTTACAAACTACAAACATTACTGTTAATTAGTTCATTTCCCGGAGTTAACGTATCGCTTTCTGTACTTATATCATCGAAGATACATCTCGTGCATTGTGGCAGCCGTTCGTGAAATTTCAAATTTACGTTTTTCGCTGATTACTTGCACGTATAGCGAACAGCTGCAACACAGTGTAGATATTCAAGAGTTGATGTGTTTCTTTTTTCTTTTTTTTTCTTTCCATGTATCGCACGACAAGATTGTATTTGGAACAGTTTTATTACAACCAAGCGAAGAACGAACATGTTGTAGCTTAAATTGAAACTGACGAGCTATATCAGTAACTGCATTCTAACACGAATCACAAACAACTTTATATGTTACAATTCAACAAGACTTGCAAATCATTTATGTACGAGGAATAATCAAAAAGTTAGTGACTTGAAATTGGCCTGAAAGCTTCAATTTAAAGTCTCCGATTATTATACTCTGTAGGCAAAAGGAGACGGACCATGAAATAAAGTGTATAGTTATGAAAGGAACTAGTGTCATGGAAATGTGGGAAAACCTCGGGGAAACCCACGTTCATAGAGCTCCTTCGTGGCTAAGCAGTTAGCGTACACGCCGTTGGCGTGGGATGCACGGGTTCGATTCCCGGCGGGAGCTCATGCCGTTCGGATTCCACGTTAATCAGTAGGTCCACGTATCATATACCCTCGCTGCTGAACGGGACGTTAAACTCAAAATCAACTCAACTCAAACCCACGTTCACGATGCTGTCTTCCACAAATTCAAATGGACTAGGATCGAACCAGAGATTCTTACCACCAGAGATGAGGCCTCTACAACTGAACAGAGATGGAGTGGGTCAAATAGGTCAAGATTTTTGAGTGGGTCGTGGGTCAAGAGGATGTGACTCACTGCGACCCACCACCTAACGTGACCCACTGACCCATTCTGACAAACCGACTCACTCTGACCTACCGATCCACTGTAGACAGCGTCTTCTGAACACTGGTGAATTTGTCCAGGTTGTACTTTCAAAACCTCCATTTTTATACCTTTTTCATTTGTGTCTGTTTACTTACCTGAGATGAGTGTACACTAAGTGAAAAAAAAACTTCAGGTTCTTTTGAATATTGATATTTGTAATTGTAATAATAGAACTTACTACTTGGCTTTCGCGACACATAGCCTCTGAGTTTTTAGACTAGCGAACCCCCCTGGAAAAAATATTTTTGAATCATCTGTAATATATGAATTTTTATATAAAAAAAATTGAATGTAACTATGTGTGCCTGATCATCACGGCCTAATTGCAAAATCAAATGAAATGACTTATATATATATATATATATATATATATATATATATATATATATATATATATATATATATATATATATATATATATATATAATCAATTATAATAAAAACGATCAATTATTGTTAGGAAACGAACGACACATTTTGATGACAATGTTTTTCTTGATATTCTCAAAAACTACGCATAAGAATTAACCTTCAAATATCTCATTTTGTTCACCTTCATGTGATCTATCAGTCGATATATATATATCTTTGTACAATATTATAAACTAGCACAATATCCGCTCTTCCCACCGAGAGAATATGTTTTATTTTCGACGTAAAGAACTAGTGAGGGCTGAATTTGGATTTAAACGGCATCAGAAGTGTCACTGTTCATCTCAGCGACCCTGAAGAGTATGGATTCAACGCTAATATCGGACATTTTCGATCATTGTTTTAGTATCTCCTTCCTTCCTCTCTCCTACGTTGTACCGTGAAAGTGAAATTAAAACATCACTCCCAGGCTCGAACCTCATCTATGTTGAAAATTTGATAGGGATCGGTCGGGTGGTTGAAGAGGTATGAAATCACAAAGACAATCACTTTCATTTATCTATCTATATCTATATCTATATCGATCAATCAATCTATCTGTCTATCTATATACGAGGGTCATTGCAAAAGTCATGGCAACTATTTTTCTTCTCGAAAATGGTAACGAATTAAAAAAAAAAATCCGATATATGGAAATGGAAGGTTGGTTCATATGTAAACATTATATGTAGAGAGATGGATGAACACACACACCACCATAAAGATATAGCACGAGAAAAAATATGATTTTTTTTTCATCGTTTCAAAAGTGTTTTACTATCACTTGCAACAGTACAGAATAGTACCTTACAAACTACGTGCATTCCATGCCATCAGGAGTCTCCCCTAGAAGGCAGGGATTCTAAAATGTCAGAGGTACGTGTTCCTACCCTGTACTATTGTGTACTGTTGCAATTGAGAGTAAACAACGTTTGAAACGACAAATTTTTTCGTCTTTTTTTTTCTCGTGCTATATGATGGTGTGTATGTTTATCCATCTCCCTACATGTAATGCTTACATATGAATTAACCTTCCATTTGCATATTTCAGAATTTTTTTATTATCGTTATTTTATTACGATTTTTATTATCGTTACCATTTTCGAGAAGAAAGTAGTTTGCCATGACTTTTGCAATGACCCTCGTATATATATATATATATATATATATATATATATATATATATATATATATATATATATATATATATATATATATATATATATATCAAAAATTACATTTCCTGTATAACGTATTCTTTGAACACACATAAATATTATGGTTGATGAACTAACTCAATAATAATCGTAATTATGATGTTAACTGCCTCCCTCTGCTAGATGTCTCGTCACTTTGGAATGGATAAACACGCAGCAGGGAGCCGTCACGTGTTAACTTCTTTTACACTACAGATAGAACAATCCGTGTTTACTAAACGTATTAGTCAAACATTCCGTATTTACTGAGTTTATAGGTGCTATCAGCACTGCTTACAACAAGTTGTATATTTAAATTTCTATTGTTATTTGTTACAGTCTGAGTACGGAGTATATAAGCTGTAACTATAGTAGGGGAAGACGCACGCTAGGATACGTGTAAGAGAAAGAATTTGATTAAACACAGTACTATTACTTAACACACTAACAGAATCGTTTTATGCCTGTGACACATTACAATCAAACTAATTCATTCCTTGATGTTAACCACGTCAATTCTCTTCTATTTCCTCTATTGCTTTTTTTAAAATTTCCTTCCTTCCTTCTCTAATCCAGGTTGTTTCCGTCGAACCTTTCGTGATTTCCTTGAGTTGTATAATTTCTTTAGAATACTCGGTTGCACCTTCTTTCAACTTCAAGTTGTTGCTTGTAATCTAAATTACCTTCCCTAGTTCATATTCCTTCATCATATTCTCAATATTTTCTTTCCCAATTCTTAAGTTTCCTGTTTTCTCCTCCTAGGCTGTCATTTCCGACTTTATCTCTGACCAATTGACACAGAATTATTTGGACGTTTGCCAAAGTCGAAGCACAAACGTTATATTAGCGTATGTCTCACTACTACAGCGTACATTTTCTTCATAAACTGGGGGCCGCGGTGGCTCAGTGGTAGAGCGTTCACCTTTGGTGCATGGGGTCCCGGGTTCAAACCCTGCTCCCGCCAAGTGAACTTTGTGGTGGACAAACACCGTGTGCGTGGGTTTTCTCGGGGTTCTCCCGTTTCCTCCCACTTTCTTCATTCCACCATTTCATTCATTTCTCATAATCACCGTCTCTTTTAGCTTAACCGGCATAACCGTGGGACGTAAAACTTAAAGATTTAATTTCATTTTCATTTTCTTTATAAACTGGCTTAAAAGAACAATGTTCCATTCCAAATTCGTTCAGGTTGAGTCATAGTGTCATACAACTCTTCTGCCACATTTAAGCATTTTAAGAAGTATACTAGCTGAACCTGCGCTGTGTAGTCAGCGCATCGTTCTGTTATGACCATGTATCTCCTTCCAACTGTGCATGCCTCCTTACTCACACAAGTAAAGGATAGGAGACCCACAAAGGAAGTGAATTTCTATGTATAGATGTTGGAGTGAGTTTGTAGCAAATTTGTAGAAGTAACACGATATCAAGTGGAATTTTTTTTTTTCTAATAAATTCATAGCCGTCCGAGTACGCCTCATTGCGTCTCTTGAGGCCTTTGAAGTTGCTAGCATGCAATAGGTTTTGACATTCAGATTTAAGCAAAATGCCTGCAATGTCCGTCAACCCGCCACACGTAACTTCTCTACTGGTTGCCTAACACTGTAGTTTCGGCCTGCAACAATGGGCCGAATCTATCTTGTGAGCTCGAAACTGCCCCATAAATGTTGAATAGAACAATAACGACACGTTTTTTTTTTTTTTTTTTTTGAAAATTTTAATGAAAACTGGACAACTATACAAAATTTGGAATCGACTAGTGACAATGGCACGTTTCTAGCACGTGTCGTTTTTGAGATCTCATTGTCGAAAGGATTGCGGACAAACATATAAACCTATACCAGCTGAACCTGCGCTCTCTACACAGCGCATCATTCACATATGAGCATAAATCTCCTTCTCATTCCTCACAACATATGTACATGTCCCTTTACAGACACAAGTGAAAGACGTCTTGATTTAAAAAGAAATCGGCAAGGGGTATCATAAAGGGGAGATTTTTTTCGATTATTTTTTCTCAATATCTCGCACCGTTTGCAAGATTTGAGCCTACTTCCCGTTGGTGTTTCTAATTCATGTACGATCAGTGTTTTCTTTCTTCTTGCAGTATGTAATAAGCAAATAAATTATATATACAATTAATTATAATATCAGTTATATATGGTGTTTATTGGACAAAACACTCAAAAAATAAAGATTTATCTTAGACTCGAGAAATGGTTATCCTTCCTTTTTCACTATTACTGTATTTGTCCATGGAACAAACGCCTGAGTCATATACAACCCCAATATACAACATTGTGGTGTTGGAATGTATAACGCATAGGGTATGATGCTTTAGTTTTTTTTTTTTTTAATTTCAACGCTTCCAGTGTACCCTAAAAAATGTAATAAAGAAATAATGGTCATGTCTTTTTAAATATTCAATTAGAACTGGACAATCTACGCAAA
Organism: Thermobia domestica; assembly: GCF_964235325.1. Taxonomy (NCBI): domain Eukaryota; kingdom Metazoa; phylum Arthropoda; class Insecta; order Zygentoma; family Lepismatidae; genus Thermobia; species Thermobia domestica. Next base: position 33,993,581 of record NC_137468.1, read on the forward strand.
ATTTTCAATCGATCAGTGAAAACGTCATCTTTCTAGAGCCTGTAGTTTCCGAGATCTCATTGTCGAAAGGATTGACCACAAACATATAAACATAGTTTAAAAGAACTCGGAAGATGGAAGCACAATTCACATGCATTGATTTTAGAGAAGGCTTATGAAAATACAAAGGCTTTTAACAATAATTTTATATCATAAACTTTATGAGAAAGATATAGTTAACTAATTTAGACTATTTAAAGTACAAATACTCAAAATGTTTGTCTCTGTTAAACGTGAAATCACACATAACCGTAAATGAAAGATTTGAAAGCCAAAGTTATAGGTTGGAGCTCAGGCGCTTTTAATTGCTATTGTAGCTTTTTAATAGATAGATGAGTATATGTTCTTTAGAAGCACACACTTTAACAATAAGCAATACAACGAGAACAAGTCAATCCGGAAGTATGCACATCAGAAACACAGGCGATAACATAACGACAAAAATGTTTAGCCGAAAGAATGCACACCAGAAGCACACATGTTAATTGTTAAAATCAACACGATCAGAAAGAAATTTCAATCTGGAAGTATGCGCAACAGAAGCACACGCGTTAATAATTAAGCAACATAAGAAGGAAAAATCGATCCGAAAGTATCCGCATGAGAAATGCACGTGTTAACTATTAAACAGTACAACGACAACAAAAAAATCCGGAATCATGCACATCAGAAGCACACGCGTTAACAATTAAGTAACACAACGAGAAAAAAATATCTATCCGGAAGTATGCCTATCAGAAACACAGACGTTCGCAATTGAGCAACACAATGAGAAAAAAGTCAAACCGGAAGTATGCACATCAGAAACACAGGCAATAACAATTAAACAACACAACGAGAAGAGTCAATCCGAAAGTATGAGCACGAAAAGCACAACCGTTAACTATTAAGCAATACAACGAAATAAAACAACTCGGAACTTTGCGCATAAGAAGCGCACGCGTTAATAATTAAGCAACATAACGTGAAAAAATCCAATCAGGAAGTGTACGCATCAGAAGCGCAAAGATTCACAAGTAAGCGACACAACAAGAACAAAAATCAAACCAGAAGAGTGCTCACCAAAACCACACGCGTTAACAAGTAAGCAGCATAACGAGAATAAAGTCTATTCGGAAATATGCTCATTAGAACTACATGTATTAACAATTAAGAAAGACAAAGTGAAAAAAACCGAATCCGGAAGTGTGTGCATCAGAAGCACGGGCGTTAACTATTAAGCAACACAACAAGAAAAAATCAAACCGGAAGTATCTGCATGAGAAACGCGCGTGTTAATTACTAAGTAACACAACGAGAAAAATGTTTACCTAACAGTATGTGTGCATCAGAAGCATAGGTGTCAACTATTAAGTAAAACATAGGCCTAACAACAACAAAAAATCAATCCGGAAGTATGAGCATTAGAAACACATGTGTTAACTACTAAGTAACACACACACACACAAAATGTCCATCTGAAAGTAGTATATATGTGGATCAGAAGCACAGGTGTTAATAAATAGACAACATAATGAGAATGAAATCTATTCGGAAGTATGATTATTAGAACCACATGCGTTGACAATTAAGCAATACAACGTGAAAAAAAGTCCAACCCGCAAGTGTTCGCATCAGAAACACAGGCGTTAACTATTAAGTAACACAACACGAAAAAATCAATCCAGAAGTATGAACATCAGAAACAAATGTGTTAATTACTATGTAACACAACGAGAGATATGCCTATCTGAAAGTAGTCTATATGTGCATCAGAAGCATAGGTGTTAATAGTTAAGCAACATAACGAGAATGAAGCCTATCAGAAAGCATGATCATTTGAACCACATGCATTAACAATTAAACAAGACAACGTGAAAAAAATCCAATCCAGAAGTGTGCGCATCAGAAACACAGCCGTTAACTATTAAGTAACACAACACAAAGAAAATTCAATCCGGAAGTACGAGCATCAGAAACACATGTGTTAACTACTAAGTAACACAACGAGAAATAATGTTTATCTGGAAGTATATACGCATCAGAAGCACAGGCGTTAATAATATAACAACAGAACGAGGAAAAAAGAACTCAACCCGGAAGTATGCACATCTAAAGTTAATAATCAAGCAATATAACAAGAATGAAGTCTATCCGGAAGTTGCGTATCAGAAGATCATACATTAACAGTTAAGCAACACAACGAGAAAAGAAAATAATAATCTGCAAGTATGCGCTTCAGAAGCACAGGCGTTAACCATTAAGCAACACATTAAAGCAAAATTAGAAAACCTTGTACTCGTTGTGTTCCTCATGAGACGTGATTTTTCGCCTCGTCTCGAAAACGAGCAGAGTCGAGACGAGAAATACATTTCCAAATTCGAGACAAGACTAGAAACAAGACCATTCTCGTCTCATAAACGAGACGAGAAATTTCTATAGTCTCGTGGGCGACACTAGTGCATCCAACTCTTAGATCTCAAACACTATGTTAGTGTTTCATGATTTAGAGTTAAAAACTATAAATTGATAAATTGATTGGTCGAACATAATAACGAGATACTCCAATAAGAAATATAGTCTAAATGTTGTTACGTCACATCCTTCGTGGAGCTCGAGTAACGCAGAATACTTCTTATAACTTCTATGTAGATAAAATTTTAAGAAAAGGTCAGAGTATAAATTTTGTGCATAAATGTACAAACCAATCGAGAGAAAAAATTCTTCCAGACACGAGAGTTCTACAATAGTTTACGAGACGAGGAAGAAAACCTTATTTCTCGTCTCGTACACAATACTACTCGTAGCTCTACAAAAATTTACGAGACAGGACAGGAAAAATCTTATTTCTCGTCTTGTAGACAACATTACTCGTACGTTTTTCAAAAGTTTACGAGGCGAGACGGGATACCCTTATTTCTCGTTTCATCCCGTCTCGTAGATAACACTACCTGTACTTCTAAAAAAAAGTATATGAGACGAGACAGGAAAAACCTTATTTCTCGGCTTGTAGACAACATTACTTGTAGTTTTTCAAAAGTTTACGAGACGAGACAGGAAAACCTTATTTCTCGTCTTGTAGACAACATTACACGTAGGTTTTTCAAAAGTTTATGAGACGATACAGGAACACCTTATTTCTTGTCTTGTAGACAACATTACTAGAATTTTTTCAAAAGTTTACGGGACGAGACAGAAAATCCTTATTTCTCGTCTCATCCCGTTTCGTATATAACACTACTCGTAGTTCCAAAAAGTTTATGAGACGAGACAGGAAAACCTTATTTCTCGTCTCATCCCGTTTCGTATATAACACTACTCGTAGTTCTAAAAAGTTTACGAGAGAGACAGGAAAACCTTATTTCTCGTCTTGTAGACATTGTTTGTAGTTTTTCCAAAGTTTATAAGAGGAGACAGGAAAACCTTATTTCTCGTCTTATAGACAACATTACTCGTAGTTTTTAAAAAGTTTACGAGACGAGACAGAAAATCCTTATTTCTTGTCTCATTCCGTTTCGTAGATAACACTTCTTATAGTTCAAAAAAGTTTATGAGACGGGACATGAAAACCTTATTTCTCGTCTTGTAGACAACATTACACGTAGGTTTTTCAAAAGTTTACGAGACGAGACACGAAAACCTTATTTCTTGTCTTGTAAACATTACTCGTAGTTTTCACAGTTTACAAGACGAGACAGCAAAACCTTAATTCCTGTCTCATCCCATCTCGTAGATAATAGTACTCGTAGTTCAAAAAAGTTTATGAGATGAGACAGGAAAACCATATTTCTCGTCTTGTAGACAACATTACTTGTAGTTTTTCAAAAGTTTTCGAGACGAGACCGGAAAACCTTATTTCTCGACTTGTAGTCAACATTACACGTAGTTTTTTAAAGTTTACAAGACGAGACAGGAAAACCTTATTTCTCGTTCCATTCCGTCTCGTAGATAACACTACTGATAGTTCTACAAAAGTTTATGAGAAAAGACAGGAAACCTTATTTCTCGTCTCGTAGGCAATACTACTCGTAGCTCTTCAAAAATTTATAAAACGAGACATTAATACCATATTTCCTCTTTCGTCCTGTCAAGTAGGCAACATTACTCATACTTCTACAAAAGTTTCAAGACGAGACATGAATACCTTATTTCTTGTCTTGTAGACAACATTACTTGTAGTTTTTCAAAAGTTTACGAGATGAGACAGAAAAACTTTATTTCTTGTCTCATCCGTCTAGTAAATAACACTACTCGTAGTTCTAAAAAGTTTATGAGACGAGACAGGAAAACCTTATTTCTCGTCTTGTAGACAACATTTTTCGTAGGTTTTTCAAAAGTTTAGGAGACGAGACAGTAACACCTTATTTCTCGTCTCATCCCGTCTCGTCGATAACACTACTCATAGTTCTAAAAGAAAGTTTATGAGACGAGAGAGGAAAACCTTATTTCTCGCCTTGTAGTCAACATTTCACGTAGTTTTTTTTTAAGTTTACGAGACGAGACAGGAAAACCTTATTTCTCGTTTCATTCCGTCTCGTAGATAACACTACTGATAGTTCTACAAAAGTTTATGAGAAGAGACAGGAAACCTTATTTCTTGTACTGTAGACATTACTCGTACTGTAGACAATACTACTCGTAGCTCTACAAAAATTTATAAAACGAGACATTAATACCATATTTCTTCTTTCGTCCTGTCAGGTAGGCAACACTGCTCACACTTTTACAAAAGTTCCGAGACGAGACATGAATACCTTATTTCTCGTCTCGTTCCGTCTCGTAGACAGCATTACTTGTAGTTCTACTTTAGTTTATGAGACGAGAAGGAAAACTGCTTTGAAGCTATTTCACATTAATTACAATCCTACGCGGGGAAACAATTAAATGTCTTTTAACACGATCTTAAAACAGAATGCATTTTCCGTTATTGGAGTGTTTAAAGGAGAAGGAGGGGGAAATGGGTAATAAACAGAATGGAAATTCGTATAGTTACAAGGAAAAGGAAATAACATTGCAACTATAGCTATATCTGTGTGTGTGTGTTAAACATTACTACAATGTATCTGGAAACAACTATCCTTTTCGGATTTGATTTTCTAGGAATTTCCCCCCTCTCTCTCTTTATCTCTATTTCCTTTCTCTTGTGGGTAATTAACTGCGAGAATTTATTAGCCAATGTTCATAACCAACTCATTAACTCGTTGCGAATCTCAGAGGTCCGATCATTTTCCTTGACTGAGTTTTGTTAGTATAGCAAATTAATTTTCTCCCTCTTTTTTTTTTTTGCTAAATTCACTGCTGACATTTTCTTTTTCTTTTATTTTTTTTAAATTTATATATTTTTCTTTTCCCAGGAGAATTATTTTATGTAAGAGAATAATTATACATGGTTGTTATATAAAAGTGTAAAATTACAGTAAATCATTGTCAGATACACTGCCAGTATAACATTCTTGTTTTATGTCAAGTTACACTCTTGCGTAATACATTTCTTAATACGAGGCATATCCGTAAAGTAACCTCCGATTCGTCACTGTGCGTGAAGCAGTGGGGCAGCGCTAACATCTTTGCGCAGGCGTGCGCAGTAAATCAGTCTGCATCGAGCCTTGGTAGATTGAAGGTCGTCAGGTCGGTAGTTCAATTTTTGTAACGTCTCAAAACGTGTGCTGCAATAGAAAATTCCGCCAAGTGCGAGCTGTTATACGTTTTCTTACGGCAAAACCATGTTCGACAGCAACTATTTATCGTTAACTTTGTACCGTGTATGGATCAAGCGTGATGAGTGAAGTAGTTGTTCGTGAATAGGTTCGTTCATTTATAAATGGACGAACAAACATTCATGACGAAGAGAGGAGTGGCAGGCCATGAGTGCTCACTGATAAACTCGTTCAGAAAATTGATACAAAAGTTCGTGAAAATCGAAGTTTCACAATCTCGGAGCTTTTCTATGTATATGAAGTGGCTTAGATCTCAGTGTTTTAGTAATGATGAGGAGCTGAAAGATGCGCTCGCAGGCTGGCTCAAGGCACAGGCGGGAGCTTTTTATGCTGATGGAATTTCTAAGCTAATGCAGAAATATGATAAGTGCTTGAATGTTTATGGAAACTATGCTGAAAAAATAGAGCAAAAAAGTAGTTTTTAAATGTATATAGTAAATTCTTATTTACTTTAGTGTTTGTTGTCTTAATCGATCGAACGTTACTTTCCGAACAAGCCTCGTATTAAGACTTAGGATAGAAAACTATTAATATATTTATTACATTAATTTTGCAATATAATTATCATGTAACGAGGAAAAAGACATGATCAAAAGACAGTAATGAGAAATACGCCAATCAGTAAATCTCACTGAGATGAATAAAATAATATACTTGAATGTAAAATATAATGCGCCATTTTCGAGAAAATTAAAAATGATTGTTTTGTAATCTAAAACATGTTGTTCTATACGTTAACCACAGCACCTATTAAGATGAAGCTCACGTGAAGTGTATCCCCCATCAAGTTTTTTTTCATTATGAGACTATAATGACCGCAACGAATCGTGAAGCCTGGGCACTATAACTGCTACATTATACTGTTATGCTTGACGTGTTATAAATCGGAAGATTTCGGTGGAATTCGTGAAACTACCTTCCGAACGCACACTTCAGCAAAAGTACACCAACAATGTTGCCAAACTTTGAAGACATGATGAAAAAAAAGAGAATTATAACACTAACGGTAATAATTATTCCAATTAAACGGTAACAATAATAACGGTGAAAATATAAAACAGTGACAACAACAAAAATAAACAAAAACAAATCTTACAGTAATTTGACATTACTGTACCCTCAGAGGATATTCTCCGTATAGCGGAAGAGACGACACAGGCAGAATTCCATGGATGAGGGTTTTGACAACCGAAACACACCCTCGCGTTCTATTAGGTGATAATATCGGTAGATCTAACTCAAGCTTCACAACTCGTTGCGATCACTGTAGTAAGACGACAAGACTCACAAGTAGTTAGTAAGATGTAAGCCCATATAAATGCTCTGTTAAATAGTAGATCGTATCTATCCTTGTTGTCCACTCGTAACAATGATTCATATACATACTTTATTGCACTTAATAATGACCAATCCCTGTTAATTTTGGTTGGTAGATTTGAAGTTTTAAGTCCCTTTTTAACAGCGTGAGAATATGACCCTGCGTGATCCTCCCATATGAATCGAACACCTGCCTCATGTATTGTGAGCGGTAACACTGGCCATTGAAGTAATAACAAAGCCCCATTTTGTATTTTAATATCCAGCCATTTTCCTTTGTAGTATGATATGCATATAGCATAGATATCAGAATGTTCAGGGAATTGAGCCCCGGTGGCGGTTCCGTGCATGTAGCGCCCGTAGATTTAGCGCCCAGTGTTTCTGGCTCACAGAAGGAATTTCTTATTGATCTTATCTCATAATCAGGGATGTCCAGTTCATTTTACCACTCTTTCCACAGGTCGTTAATTCCTGTTATTTTCTTACATCCATGTTCAGTGTACTTAGCGTCCACTAAGTAAAATTGTTATGAGGAGGGAGAGAGAGAGAGCAGCCGATAGCACTGATTATGACGCTTCAATGAATCATCACCTCCGGGGAAGAGGGTGACGCGCAGACAGGCTTGCAATAATCGGAGTTAGACGGCAGAATAAAGCATCATAGTGTTCTTCTTGCCTCCATTAAGTTGTGTGATATTCCTGCTGCTGAATTTTGCTTTTCTCGAAACAACATAAATATGGCATAACACTATGTTGTCCCAAGCCTTTAATGACCCCCGATATATATAATCATTTTATGTATATATGGAATAACATATAATTTTCAATAAATATTTGGAGAGAGAAGACAAGCTTTAGGAGGACCGTGCCCCCTATATATATATATTGTGTGTGTGTGTGCCTGTACTCAGTTCATCATTTTATTTGTATTTGGTATCGTCTAACTCAACAATACAGGTTTTCTTTCTTCACTTGGTTCAGGAATTGAAAGAAAAGGGTTTTGATCTGGTGACAGAAGTTTGGAGATATGAAAATGTTAAGTCTGATCTCTGTAAATTAAGAAGAGAAGCTTTAGGTATCTACAGATCAAAATCCTGCAACAAGTTTGGACATGAGTTTTCCGGACGAACTTTTAAGTCTACCTGATTGCGGTAATTTTCTTGTAGTGGACGACGTTTCTGAAGATCAAAGAATATTAATATTTGCGGTTGAGGACGCCAGTATGCTGCTGAATCTTTTTTTTTTTTTTTTTTTTTTGATGGAACTTTCAGTAACTGCTCCCAACAATTTCAACAATTATATTCCGTCCATGTGGAGCTAGATAGTACTAACGAAGTAAACAGCATTTTCCCCGTTGTATTCGCGTTACTACCAAGCAAAACCGAATTAATATATAGGAGATTCTTCAATTTGCTTAAGAGATGGGCTCCAGAGTGAAGTCTTCAGCTTTTAAAAATTGATTTTGAAGCGGCTGTAAAAAAGGTTCTTAATGATCTTGTCCCACAAACAAAAGTTTTGGGATGTAATTTCCATTTCATGCAGTGCTTGTGGCGAAAAATTCAAGAGCTTGGACTTACACAAGATTATAGAGAAAGTGAAGAACTTAAATTATTTTGTAGAAGATGTAGAGCTTTAAGTTTTATACCCAAAGAAGATATAGATGAAGGATGGTTTATAATCATGTCGAACGCACCTGACTCGCCGATAATAGTAGAGTTTGCAAATTATTTTGTAGATCAGTGCTTGGAGAACACTACATGGCCAATTGAGATTTGGAATTTCTATAAAGAAAAGCATAGAACAAATAACGTTGTGGAAAAATGGAATGGAAAACGTAATTGCATCATAGGGAGAAAACATCCGGACATATTTTTGATGGTGAAGAAGCTGAAAGAGGAAGCTGTAAACACTACCTTTATGCGGAGAAGAATGAAATTTGGAGGGCCAGGCACCAAAAGAGCAAAAAGGTATATCAACATCGACAAGAGAATAAAGAATATTCTATAGAAATACGAGGAAACAAAGAATCTGTTTAACTGCTTTGGCTTATGTCCAGAAGTTCGAACAAATTGCTAACTATGTAATTTCATTTTGACTGTAGTCAGAGACAGTAGGCGAATAGGGTAACAAATGAAAGCATGCTTCCCGTGAATATCATCACTGACAAGGGTAATATCTGCAAATTATTTTAAGAAAATTAATACATAAATATAAAGAAAATGTTTTTGATTGGCGAAAACAATAATCAAAATAGCATGGCAAGGTTCACTTAAAAAAAAAAAAAAAAAAAGCCTATATTCCTGTAAGGAATGTAACCAATCCTAAGTCTGGAGAAAGTGTGAAGGGAGGTTTATGAAATGAAATCTTTTTTGTTTTACGTCTGACGGTTATGCCAGGTATGGTAAAATGAGAATGAATGAAATAGTGGAATACAGAATGTGAGAGGAAACGGAAGAACCCCTAGAAAACCAAGCACGTGGTGTTTGTCCACCACAAAGGACAATTTAGAGCGAGCTGGGATCGATTAGGGACCCCAGGCACCAGATGTGAACGCTCTACCACTGAGCCAGCGGGACCTCAAAGGAAGTTTATGGGCATAATTATCAATAACTAGTAACCAAACTATAATTTCCTGGCGCTATGATCGACCAATAACGACGCCAGCTTTAACGTCTTGAAGGGAGGCGGAGAAAATTTTAGGAGGGCAGTAGTTTTTTTATATACCCAAAACTATAAGTTATTATAACTTTAAATAAATTATGATACAACATGTCTGGAAGAACGGGGGCTGAGGGACAATTTGCCACTAAAATTCGACAAAGCGCACTATTTGTTACCACTTTTCATCGACAGAAGCAGTTTAAGAGACATTTTTATTTAATTTCTATTGGATGTATCAATGATGATGATTAGGAAAGTAACAAGCATATTAGATCCAAAGATTGTATAATTGTACGCCATGGTATTCAATGCTCTACCAATATTTAAATGTACTATAAACCAGGATTACATATGTAGCTTTTAATGTGAAAAATGTGTAAAACAGACGTAATCTAAAATACTGCAATGAGGATAAGGCACACAAAAAACGGTGAAAATATTCTCACGACTGAAAACCGCAACAAAATGTAAACTGGCGAAACACCGGAATAAGAGTCTTCATGGAGGCCACGGTGGTTCAGTGGTAGAAGCACTCACATCTGGTTCATGGGGTTCCTGGTTTGATCCCATCTTGCGTCAAATGGGCTTTGTAGTAGTCAGACGCTGCGTGCATGGATAAACTCGGGGTTCTCTCGTTTCCTCTCACTTTCTTCATTCCACCATTTCATTCATTCTCACAATCACCGTCTCCTCTATCCTACTCCTATCTCCTTAATCGTGGGATGTAAAATCCAAAGATTCATTTCATTTCAAGAGGTTCCAAATCGGGACTGTCCCGGTAACTCTGACTATATAACAACATCGGGTTCGATACTAAAAAAGAAAGAAAGTCAAATTATCATATGGTATTACACAGTTTCAGAAAAAAAATCTAACAAGCTAGCCGCATTAAGCCTGATACATATTTCATAACTTTATGCGTAATATAAATCTATAGTTAAGCAATTGATATCATACACTACAAGCACTGAAAAACAACGTAACGTTCTATAATAAAAAGAACGTTACTTTACGAACCAATAAGTTAATCGCTTTACGAACCTTATTGTACACATTATACCTTAAAGTTACAGCCTTATGCAGTAATCAATTCCAATCAGATATTGAACGAGTATGGTGTTTCCTTGAGAATAATCCATCACTAAGTTGAACAAGCGCCTTTGAAGGCTAGTCGTCTTCCATTTTACTCTCTTCTTCGGTAATTCATCTCGCTACACTTGTTCGATGCAGTTGAAACCATGGCCTCATCCTTTTCCAATGTCCATCCACAAGGAAGGATGGACAGGTTCAATCTTTTGGAATTTCAAATTCGAAGCTTCTGTCAATTTACTCGTTCGTGTCTCTTTCTGTAATGTTGCTGTATGAACGGGTATGTTGCGAGGAAACAAAAGAGGCTAGCGAAGAAATCGAAACGTAAGATCACCATAAGATGAAAGTCGCATACTCCAGAAACTACCTGATACGTAATGTTGATCAAAATAAATTAGATATTCTTCAGTTTCTTCTGGTACGATTTGCTGTAAGTAATCCATCCCTTCTGACCCTTGTGAGAGAGAAGGAAAACAAATCCGTCAACCATTCCATAGAAATCGGACTTTCTCATTCTCCCTGTAAAAATTCGCCAATCCCAACTGCTGCAGTATGTACTTCGTGTTCGTGTGACTTATTTCTTATTTCTGCGTAACAAAATTTAAAATTAATTAGTCACAGGTAATTGTTTTATTGCATTTGCGACAGAAAGTTCTTGTTTTGTGGAGAGACTTTCTTAGGCTGTTTCTCTTCAGTATGCTGAGAAGCTTCTATTCTCCGTGATTTCTTCTCAACGTTGGCGAACTCCTAACCAGACGAAATGAAGAATTTACGGCATTTCAAACTTTTTAATGCTTGTTTCTCGTTTGAAATTACGCTTTGATGATACAATACCATAAATGTTGAGTCCACTTACATCAGTTATGTAAAATACTGTCATAGGCCATTTTGTTCATTGTTTTGTAGTGTAACAGCGAGCTATATGATTGCTAGTGTGAACGTCTGATTTTGTTGTGCTGTAATATATGATAACTGAGTTTTAACCTCCGCTATAGAAGTGACCACTTCAGGATAGTTGTGCATTGTGTTTTGCAATTGTAAAATGGCTCGCACCCAAAAAATGAGAAGTTGTTCGTCTACAGTCATATTATATGTAAGAATAAAATTATATTGCAAAGTGTGTGAAGAATCTGCAACTTCACGAATTAGGAACAGTTCGTCATCAGGTATTCTAATAGTGCCGATGTTGTCATCAAAACATAATGCAGCCCTTGTAGGATCGCTTTTCTCCGGAGTTTTGCTTTTTTGCATTATCACGTGCTTTTTGCATTAGCTATAGGTGCTACGCTTCAAACTTCTAACCCATTCTCTGAATAAGTAACTACTCAGCGTCTCATTTCAATATCGGTACCTGAACAAGAAACTTCAGTTGCATTTGTATATAAGTCTGCTAATATCTTATCGTCTGTCGGGAATCAATTTCTTCATCGTTTATTGATTTACCAAAAATGTTGCCTCTCTTCCATCAATAGTGACGTGTATTGTTAGTGAACTGTTAGTCTACCACGTGCAATGATCAAAACACACTAACAATAAACAAAACTTTACATACAATCAGTGGCAAAGCCAGGATTTCTATTCGGGGGGGGGGGGGTCAGTGTCCTACTCCGGAAAACTTTTTTGTCAATGTGGAGACTGAAAGCGCAAATTTAGATTTTATTCTAGCAACTTTTTAAAATTTTGGTTCTTGGGAGTTCATATCCTGGGAAACCCCCTGGATACGCAACTGCATACAATGGAAAAATTAATACAGTTTGATAGACAAAAGCAACTATTATGCTTCTGACAATGGACTTATATAAGTGAATAAATAAAGAAAAGCTGCTACTAAAATAAGCAAAATTGCAAATAATTAAATCAATCAAACTAAATAATAACACATAAAGTTGCAATATGTTATATCTGACTTCATTGGGACAGTTAGAACATTATCAGAACGTTCACTCCGCTACGACCCACAATCTCAATCTATTCTGAATCTATCCTCATATTTCTTCATTAAGGCTCGAGTTTAATGGACCCACTCGGTACCCAATGCTATAAATTTTAAAAACTATCACTTAACTCACGGAAATGAAAAAAAAAAACTTAAATAACATAATACAAGAACACAACCAGGGGGTGCCTTCCATTTCAATTCAGGCAGAGCATGTACCATCACCATCTCAGATATTGTTGAAACTTTTTTTATAGCAACTAGACTTGTTTTTAAGAGACCCATATTTTTTTGTTTTGTCGAAAAAAATTTTCCCGCCAAGTAATGGGCCACCAAAGACGGGGAGTACAATTTATGAATTGTAGAAGACATGGAAAATGGTCAACTTCGGAGCCTCGCCATTCGGCTATGGAGACAGGTAGAGTTATAATTCTTGTTGTGGTATGTACATAGGGATATAAATAAACTATATTTTATCATAGTTTGGTTTGCGCATGCGTATCTTTTTGTACATAAATTAACAAATGAACGTCAATTTATCTGAAAAGTCGAAGTTTGTGAATTTTTTTCGAGCACTTCCGGTTCGAATTTTAAAATTCTGTTTTCACGGTTGGTAAGACCTAGTTACCCGCTTTCCGAAACAAATTTTGTATCGCTTCTGTGTGCAACCGTTTTGTCGCAAAAAATTCGAGAAATTGTAAAATTTTCAAAAATCGCCATTTTTGGGCGCCATTTTCTCGAAAACACCATCTTTTAAAATTCTGAAATTTTGTGAGATGGTTCAACTTTACATGAATAATAAACACACCAAATTCCGTTCTCGACCAATGCTTCATGAATTAACTGCAGCCTTTTAAAGTTAGCGAAGTTTCGTTAACTTTGATGTCACAGTTAGCAACACTGGGAACAATAAACGTGCAATGATTTGATGATGTTTGTGGTTCACATTCATTAAATGAAGAATAAAAGGTTTTCTTGACTGTTTTTTTTTATTATTTTGATCAAAAAGGCTCTTTAAAAAAGTAAAATTAGCCTCCCCCTACTCCTCCGTTTTCTTAAACCGAAGTAATGTGAGGTGGAAATTACGATTACAAAACACACAAATTTTAAGTTTACTTGAAATGGCCATCCAATAAATTCTGATGATCTATAAAAAGCCTAAACTATTACCTCAGTATGATTTGGAATGCTCCAGACAAAGTCTCAATTGAGTATGATGTCATTACAGTGATCGAAAAAGGACAAAATATTTTAAAAAAATCGAAACGTTTCCTTACGTTTTAAAGAAATTTACTGACTTTTTAAACAGAACAATCCCAACATAAGAATGGGTCACTCGGAATTTTATAGTATTCGACTAAAGTGGGTCAATCCGAAACCTGCGAGGAAAGTGTGGGTGTGTGTATTGTGCAAATTTTAAGTTAGCTGCTACTGAGTTGCTACAAATCAAAGGTGCAGCCTGTATTGAAGCTGTCATGAGTGACCTATTTCCTTCATTAGTATAATCCGTAGAAAATGACAGCTGTCTTCCTCAAGAATGTGGTGAATGTCCTGGAGTGGAAGGAAGAAGTGTGGAGTCTTTAGTTATTGATCCTGATGAAAATGAAAGTGTTACGTATGCCGTATGGGAGAATAATGATCTCGTTAATAAACTGTGCCACTTTCTGTTTTCGTATCGTAATTGCTGGTTTAACTGTAAGTATTGTAATTCATGACTACATCAAGAAAATCCAAATAGAATTAATTGCTACCGAAAAGCACCGTATAAAATTTCAAGATACAAATTCTATTTTACTTCATGTGGACTTCGTTGAAAACTGGACTGTTATTCTGCAAAGTGAAATTCAAGAGATATCACCGGAATATGAAACAACTGACAGTTTTGTTGTAATAAACGGCGATAAAACACACGATTCGGCTCATGTACTCATAGTCATAGACAAGATTCTAAAAATACTCGAAGAAAAGCGAAAAAATATTTTTTAGAAAAAGATTTGAATACGTGAAAATAGGTATCTACAATTTCCCAAACCGTGTCAGTGATTTCTGATGGTACTGTATCCCACTTTAAAAATCGCTTTCAGATGTTCGAGATGCAGACAGGTCCGATAAAGCAGTGAAACCGGCCATGTAAGGGTCTCTGCGACGGTATGGGGAAGGGGGGTGTAAAGAATGTGGCAACGCGGCATAACCTTAGGCTAAAACAGATACACAGTATTAAAACCACAGAAGAAAAAAAAATGAAATAAAATCTTTAAGTTTCACCACGTCCCACGGTTATGCCGGTTAGGCTAAAGGAGACGGTGATTATGAGAAATGAATGAAATGATAGAATGCAGAATGTGGGAGGAAACGGGATAACCCCGAGAAAACCCACGAGCACGGTGTTTGTCCACCACAAAGCTCACACAGCGCGAGCTGGGATCGAACGAGGGACCCCAAGCACCGGAAGTGAACGCTCTACCACTGAGCCACCCGTCCCCACTAAAACCGCAGAAGAATTCGTGAGTATAGTGCAAGTACAAACTCCGGGTATTACTCTCGTTTTGTTGCCTGGAACTGAATTCGACGACTTCCGGAAGAAAAAAGGGGAAAGTATGCGACCGGTAACTGGTATTCAACGAAGTCATCTTTGGGTTTCGGAAAATTGCGAAGTTTTTATGGCAGTAACGGGTCACCATGAACTAACTTCATGCTTCCCCCAAAATCGAACTTGTGCAATTCAAAGTGTAGATTTAAGAAATCTGCAAAAAGGAACTTTTGTTACATACATATATGTATGGTAACCAGTGGTGCGTAGCAGAAATATGAATAAATCATGAATTATCTGAAGTTGAAATCAAGGGTGGATAACTTAACGAAATGTGCAATATTTACATTTTGTTATCTGTTACGGTTACTATTTTGTAACCCATTTCTGCACCTAGTTAATAACGTTATTAGTCAGTGTAACTTTTAAAATGGTACGCTCTGAATTATGTTACGCTGAGTAACGTTACTCAATGGAACATTCTGCATTTTGGTATTGTAGTTACGGTCACCAAGGGATTAGCGTTACTCGAAATACCCACGTAGGTCGTACCTGCTTGAGATTGTTAAGATAAAACTGGTTCCACTGAATACCAGTTCTCTCTCGAACCCAATGGGTTTTGTTCCTTGATTTTAGCGATATGAAACGTATTGAAATTCTGCAGAACATTTTTGTGTAAGTAGACATATTTTTGTTATGATGAGTACCATTTCTGTTTCTCTTTTCTTTATCGGTTACCTTTTGTACCTGTATTTCATCTTCTTCAATTCTGATGGTCTTGGAGTTACGCTTGAGTAACGTTTAAACATCCTTGGCGACAGGGAGTCTAAGGTTGGCTTTAAAATAATCTCCATTATACTAGTAAATAAATTCCACGTTTTTCAGTCTGATTTCTTTTTCCTCATACTTAAGATTCAGTAAACACCTTAGGCCCCCCAGGCACATGTCCTTTGAGAATAGCATTACTTTGATTGCTCTGTATTTAAAAAGAAGAAAAAGAGAAATGATCAAAGAGTGAAGTTTTTAATGTAAGCTTATTGATAAGATTTTTACTTCTTGTGATGACACTGCCGATAGTTGAGTTGATTTGGAGTTTAACGTGCTTTTCGGCAGCGAGGCTTTATGAGACGGGACCTACTGATTAACATGGAATCGAAACCACATGTGCTCACGCCGGGAATCGAACCCGTTTCTTCCAGGCGAAAGGCGCGTACGCTAAGCGCTTAGGCATGAAGGAGCTCACTGCCGGTAGTCACCATATATGTTTATTTTACAACAGTCTTGCACTGACCAATGTGGTTGAAGCTCGAGCTCACTTCCCAACAAGGATCGAACCCGGAGCTACATACACCAAAGTTACACATATACTGGCCCCCAGGGAAGCAGGAAGGCCATTTCATTTGCTTGCAAGCAATTTAGTTTATAAATCAAATACATATCAGACATCAGTGGCGTAGCGAGAAACTCATCAAGGAGGACCAACACACAAGATTTGGTAGAAAGGATCTTCTGAGGGGGTGCACCAATAACTACCAGTAGGCCTACATTTGAATTGAATTGAATTTTTTTATATGCCTTTAGCACCTGTGGTGTGAATGAGGAAATGCCCTGGAAATCCTAAGTATCTGTTCTCGGTGAATCCTTTTGTTGAACGTTTAGAAAATTGACTTAAACTATCGATTTTGCAAAACTTCCCTTTGATTTAAGCCCAAATCGAAACATGACAGAGGAAAATTTCGGAAAGTGTTGCTATTTTCACTTCTAGCTTCTCACTTTAGGTAGTGTATATTTACAAGGGAGGGGGTGCACGTGCACCTTTGCACCTTTAAACATATTTCTATTTTATCTTATTTTTGTAAAAAAAAAAAAAAAAAAAAAAATCTGCCAGAGAAAGAAAATTGTCAAAAAGTGCTACCCATTCAGAAGACTATTTTCTTCTCATGTGGATGTTTTGACTTCTCGTGGCAATGTGGTAATCTACAGTTTATTTTGTCTCATTTTCTCCCTTTGATTTTTAATGTTCAATTTATTGTTTAAATGCTTATAAGTTAACTTGCAAGAAAGTGTCATAGTCGAAGGTTGTACTACTTGTAGAACTGATATTAAAAAGTAAATAAAAGAATTATCATGGAAACAAATTTTCCATGTTGTATTCAGAAAACAAACATAGGGTTCTTGCGGTTCTAAATTGCGGTTCTGAAATTAATATATCGCAGGCATTTGTTGATATAGTAGCCAACATGTTGGTTCTCACCAGGTACATTCGTGAAGTGTTCCCTCGAGTCGAGATTCGTGTAAAATTGATTTAAATACAAAGTTCTCTGCTGTCTAATGTGTATTGTACTAAATTTAGCTGCCCATGCCGGTAATTGGCATATTTATGGGCCTTCATATATCCGGAATTCTATCATACACTACCATAACGCTCGGACAGAAAATTTATTTTAGTTTCTTTAGATGTTACTCACTGGACATGAATATGGGCATATGAAAAACAAATTGGATCAAGTACTGCTTCTGACACATGTTACCCATCCCGGCCGCCATCTTAGATCCGCCATATTAGATTTTACTTTTGGTTTTTCAAATGGAAATAGGTGCAAGTGTTACACCGGACATTTACGTTTACATTCACTGGTGTAATATATTTTACCGTAGCTTGTACCATTTGGAAGGTATTACATGTTCATTCCCTCCAGCCACTTTGCGAATAGACATTGCAGGTTAATATTAGTTACGCTTACGTTTTTGATGTTGACAAATCAAAACAATTTCTAACTGGTAAACTCCTTAAAACAATCTTATTACATTTCCATGAGTGATTGTTATTACTTCCATGTTATACTATAATAAGGAAGTATTGTATTACTGTCAAAATGCCTAATGTAGATCCAGATACGGCCAAATTTGGGTAAAGACCTACCATTTCCGTATTGACATCTGTGTGTCTGCATGTATATAAGTTCAGAGAATATTTCATCAACGACAACACATAAAAGATTGCATATACACACAGGGCCCTGCACAACTTTCTATTTGGTTCAATATGAAGTGCTTGACATTTACAAGCTACGATAAAACTCAGTACACCAATGAAATTCCGAGAAAAGTTTACATTAATTTGATGTATCATTTGAACCTATTGCCATTTGAAAAACCGAAAGTTAAATCCAAGATGGCGGCCAAGGTGGGTAACATATGTCAGAGAAGGAGTACTTGATTCAATTTGTTCTGCATATGCCCATATTCATGTCCAGTGAAATCTAAAGAAACTAAAATCAACTTTGTGTCCGAGTGTTATAGTAGTTGTGTCGCTTAACTATTAAACACATATATAATTAGTTCTCTATAATATATATATAGTTGATAATATATTACATATATACTTTCAAGTGAAAATTTCGCTCCTTCCCGGTCTAATCCGGGGAAAAAAGAATAAAAAAAAAATCCTAACGGTTTCCTTGAATAGAGCTACACAAGTAACAGGAAAAATATAGAGACTATTCAATAACTTGTGAATCAATCTTTGTTTTTGCGAAAATTAAACATAAAAAAATATAATTATCTTGGTTTTAATTCTTTAATGAGTTCCCTTAAATTCTTTACAATTTTTGTACAATTTTTATACAATATTTATATTCTTGTTCATATCAAATTATATTCTTCGACCTACTATCTTTTAGGCCGTCAGTTCATTTAGCCGAGCGGCCAATATCCATTCCGGAAGAGGACTCATTCGATCCCCGACCGAAGCAAACCTAGTATTATATTTGTCGCCAGCTTACTCGACTAGACGACTGTTAAAAAATGGGACCTAGTAGAAGACTCACTCGATCTTTTACAGGTTAAAAAAGAAATTACTCTTTCAGCTTTAATTCAGCTGTTCCTACTTAAAATTTCTTAAATAATAGAAAAAATCCGCAGCTATTCATCACTCAGATAGCTGGGTTAAAAAAATCAGAAATGTCCCCTCATTTAAGAGACAATCAAAAATGTTTATCTAAATGCCCCCTCATTCAAGAGACAATTAAAAAATTAAAACTCTAAATGCCTCCTCATTCCAAAGGCAATAACAACTCAGTGAATGCCCCCTCATTCAAGAGACAACCACAATATTCTAAAAAAAAATCCGCAGCCGACATCATTCAGGCGACTGGGTACTAAAAAGCAAAAAAAAGAACAGCGCCTCCTCATTCCGAAAGCGGTTCCAAAAAAAAAAAACCTTTATCTGGTTCGCCGTATAACGACCGCCATCACCTATTAAAAAAAAATAGCTAAATTTTATCTCTATCAAACCCTCTTCCAGGCTCACTTATCCCGAAAAAAGAGTTATCATTATTAACTTAAAATGAACAGTCTCTATCATTTAAGAGAGCTGCCCAAATAAAATTAAGCAAAATATTTTAAAAATACTACATCAAAAAATAAAAGGTAGACTCCCTTATAATAGGAATCTAACTAAAAATCCTTAATTCATCCTATCTAAAAATATCTTAATTTCCTAAGATTTAAAAAGAAATGATAGGGTATATCTCAGAGCCGACTACTCATTGTGTAAGTCCGGTTGAGTGGTAGAAAACTTCATCCCTGCGTCCCTTCACTATTGGAGGCGCAGAGGGGTAAGGATCTCTGGGAGATGTGAAGAAGTTAGTGGTTGAGAAGAGAGTCCCTCCCCCACACAACATGGACCGTATTTATACGATCAGCCTCCCAGCTCACCAAGCATCCATATGTTTATAAAAAAAAATCTTTTCCCACGGCTACTTCTTCTAAGGAGAACAGTAACTAAAGTGCAAAATACTGTATGTGAAAAATCTTAAAAAACAATTAAAAAAATTCATGACAATTAATATAATCAATATACTATAATTATTTATGTAAATTATACAAAAATTAATGTGTAGATTTTTAAATCAACACATAATAACCTTTCCTAAAAGAAAAAAGAAAAAACTTAAAAAAAAGAAAAAAAGACTGTTTTACCCTCTGAATTTCCAAAAAAGTCCTTTATGCAAAAGTTTTCATTTGTTCCTGTGTTATTAAAAAAGTCACAGTTTATAAATATTCTTATAACACTATATACACTCTGTCACTCACAAAACACTTCACTTTGAAAAGTTCACTCACTCTCCACTGAGTTTTGACTCTATTAGTTCTTCCCAGTCAATATCTCTCCCGGGGGTTGGGGGTGTCCCGATGCTCTCAGTATAGATGGATAAATAGTCATCCTCTTCTTCTATAGGAAGCTCTTGCTCCATCTTTTGCCTTTTTCCTTCTGGTTCATCCTTTTTTTCTTCTTCCCTTTCCTCTTTTCTCTTTTCTTCTTGTCCCCTTAATTTTTCAATTTGCTGAACTAGACTAAGGGGAAGGTCCCAGTCTTTTGTTTCTGCACTCGTCGATTCTGGACCTCTGGGCTGGTTTTCTTCCCTCCTCTTTCTTTTGTTTCTATTCTTTGCTCTGTCCACCTGGAACAAGAGCTCGACATCCAGACTCGGGAAGGCTTTCGGTCTGGCCGATACATATACGTTTCGGTAATTCACTGGTAGTTTAAAGGACATGTTGACAAACTAAGCGAACCAACAACAACAAAAAGAAAAAACTGCGGTCTTCTCAACTCCAGAATTAGTACTGAATGAGGAATTTTAGAATTCTCGTTCTTATAATCACATGGATCTGCCCAGTTCCCATAGAAAGATATTCAATAAATCCATCTTAATACTTTGTGAACTGTTTCCACTAAAAATATACGAGAGAAGCCTGTGAGTAGTCTCCAATTTCATTTTCACATTTCACTTGTCGAAGGGTAAGAACCCACCCCTTCGTCTCTTATTTCCATGACCTCTGGTTCTGTCTTCAGAGAAGGTTTCCCTCTAAAATTTATTACGGTTCAAAGTTCTTTTTCTCTGGTCAGAAGTCTCACATTTGTTCCCTCAATTCTTCGGCTATTTCTCTGTTTCCATAATTATGATTAACTCTCTTCTATTCAGAAAATAGGGGTCACAGAGGATTTTGGGAAGGAAAGAAAAAAAAAGTAAGAAAGTCTGTTTCAAAAAAATTACCTTAAAGTACTCTAACTTGTACATTTATACTCTTACTTGTATCGAAAATTGTACGACATTCTAGGCAAACGTTTTCGAGTAGCAATTTCTTTTTCTGTTTCCTTATTTACAAAGTCTGGTTTGTCATAATGCTTTTTAAGCTGATCACAGTTAACCTTCAACACTGTTTTTCGAACTAAGTCTTCAACTTCATAACTATTAGGAGCGATTTTGTTCTTAATAACATAAGGCCCCGTCCACTTTGCTAATAAACCTGCTGTCTCCCTCTTTGCGGCGCACGACACTCTTATAGCTTTTAACCAAACTTTATCTCCGACATTATACGGATTCTCTTTCCTTTTAACATTATATTTTCTTTCTTGTTCTTTGTGAGTCCTTTCTTGTACTTTTAACGCTAATTCTCTGGCTTCAGATATTCGTT
This sequence comes from Thermobia domestica, assembly GCF_964235325.1. Lineage (NCBI taxonomy): Eukaryota > Metazoa > Arthropoda > Insecta > Zygentoma > Lepismatidae > Thermobia > Thermobia domestica. The sequence goes on from NC_137468.1 coordinate 34,015,328, forward strand.
TAGCCGTGTCTCTCACATAATTCAATACATTATTTTCGTTCTCCTTTACTCGCATCTCATTAGATACTAATTCAAAAGGATCCCTCATTTCTCTACCAAAATGTAAAAAACTCGGCGAGAATGAGGTGCTAGAACAAATCTGATTGTTTATAGCGAATTCAATTTCTTTAATATTATTAGGCCACTGCGGATGTGATTTACAGTACATAGCTAAAAGCTGTTTAACTTTCTTGCAATATACTTCGCTTTTATTACCACAGGGTCTATATCTAACAGTGTGCACCTCTTTAGCTTTCAATAGCTTCAGGGTATCAGACCAAAGCTTATTTTTAAATATTGAATGATTATCAGAAACCAGAACTTCATAAAATTCGCTTTGACAAAATACTGTCATTATGCAGTCGCACACAGCTCTGGCGGAAATCTTTCTTAATGGAAATATTCTAGTAAACCTTGAGAACGCATCCGTTGCTATAAAAGCATACATAAAACCTCCTGTCCCCTTGACTATTTGACCCAGTATATCTACATATAGCGTATGACCAGGTTTGGTTACTAGAGTACTGCTCATAAACCCCGTATTCTTACTTGTAGACGATTTAAACTTCGCACATGTCTCACAAGCTAAACAATAGCGTGTTATGTCTTGACTCATTCCTATCCAACTAAACTTCGTCTGAGTTTTCAAAATGGTTCCTTTTATTCCAGGGTGTCCGGAATAAACAGAACTATGCAAAGCTTTCAATACAAGATCCCTTAATTTACTAGGAACCCATATAACAAATCTAGCATCATTGGTTACCTTATCCGTAACTATTCTCTTTAGTAGGCCATCGACATCAATAATTGATATTTCAGCTAATCGTTTAATCCGGCTATACTGCTTTCCCTCTAAAACTATTTCTTTCCCACTAAAAAGCTTTATTATTTTTCCCAGTTCGTCATCTTCTCTCTGAGCTTTCTTAAATTCTTCAATGTTAACAATTTTATCCACGGTTTTTTCTTCTCCGTGTGAATCTTCATCTTTTTCAAGGAAAGGTAATTCTTCAAATCCTCTTTTTATTTCCTCCGAACCAAAGTTATGTAAAATACATCTCGGTATACTACTAATACCTTTCTTCTTTTTTCTTTCTTCTTTCAAACTGCCGCTATTATAAAAAGCAGTTATATTGACTTCTTCTCTAGGTAACTCCTGAAAATCAATCAATTTTCCATCACTCATTTCGAGTTTCAAGAACCCGTTGTCTCCGACGTCCTCTAAGGGATAATATTCATTCATTAAATCATTTCCCTCATATTCCTCCGGGATTGTGTAATCATCCTGTATGCGACTCAAATAGTCTACATACAGGGCCTTTCCCTTTAAATGTCTCAAAACAACAGGGTATTTACTAATTCTATTTATCCATCTGCAAACAACAGCAGGTACTTTGGTAGCTTTCAAAAGAGGTAATAAAGAAATGTGATCAGTATATACGAATACTGTGGGTGCATTCAGCAAATATTTCTCAAATCTCTCTATAGAGATTAATATCCCAAGAAGTTCCTTCATTGTAGTATTGTATTTCCGCTGAGAATCTGTCAGTTTCTTAGATCCATACGCGATTACTCTGAGCTTCTTTCCATCTATCTTTTGAGAAATCACAAACCCCGTCGCTATATCCGATGTATCCACGAATAGGTAAAATTCCTTATTTAAATCTGGCAAAAGCAACTTCGGATCGCTTTCAAGGATTTGTTGCAGTTTCTTAATAGCATCTTCACATTCAGTTGTCCATTTGAACTTTTCATTTCTACGCAAAAGTTGGGAAAGAGGAGCAGTAATTTTCGCCATGTTCGGTATAGCTGATCTGAAATAATTATAAAACCCCAGGACTCTTTGTAGGTCTTTGATACCCCTAGGTCTCTTTATCTGTCTGGCCATCCTAACCTTTTCTCGATCACACGATACACTCCCGTTTTCTATATGAAAACCAAGAAAATCGAAAGATTTCACAAATAACTGTACTTTGTTAAAATTGAGCGCTATATTCGCTTTTCTCAATTTCTCAAATACTATTCGCAAATCTTCTAAGTGCTGTTCTTCACTCTCACTTGCGACCACTACATCATCATAGTACACAATTGCGGTCTTAAAATAACATTCTGCAAGTACTATTTGCATCATTCTATTCAACGTATAAGGTAATGTACATAATCCGTAACACCCACGGGCATATTGATATATCCCTTGACATGTAAGCATGCCTGTGTATTTTTGAGAATCTTCTGCTATAGGTATATGTCCATAAGCATTACAAATATCAAAAATTGAGTATATCTTCTTCCCCCCAAGGTGAGCTATAGCTTCCTGTATGTCAGGTAATTGACTCTTTTCAGTTTTCGTAACCCTATTAATATTTCTCGCATCTAATATAATTTTGAAAGATCCCGATTTCTTTTTGTGTAATAATGGGCTACTGAGATATTTAGTAGGCTTTTTAACTATGATTCCTTGAGACTCCATCTCATCTAGTAACTGGCACATAATTCTTCTTTTTTCTTCTGACAAGGGTCTTAATTTAGCTGTAATTGGCTTATCTTCCTTTAGCTCTATATGATGTTCTATAACATTAGTTACCTTAGGTTCTTCTGAGAAAACTTCTCTATTTTCTATGAGCATTTCAATAACTCTCTGTCTAAATTCTCCACCTATGTCTAATTTATCTACTATCGGTTGTAAATTTCCCTCTATTTTTCTATCAAAATCTAAAATTAAATTCTCTGGGAAATCACTATCAAATAAACAAATCGGCTGTTCTATGTCCTCGCAATACCATCCTCCTCTAGAAAGATTTATTACAATCCCCACCTTCGAAATGAAATCTCTTCCTGCCAGAATTTCTCGCAAAAGTTTTTCGAGAATGATAAATTTGTGTTTAACAGTGAATTCATAAAATTTTACTGTCGCTGTAATTTCTCCACATGCAACAGTGGTCCCATCGGCTACTCTTAGGGTCAAGGAATTTTCTTTTACTTGTCCCCCATTTTGTACCCATTTATCTGCGAGTTCTTTAGAACAAACCGAAACAGAAGCCCCAGTATCCAGTAACATTTTAGACTTTACGCCAAAGACAGTACAGTTGATAACAGGTGCTCTAGTCTTGCTAAAGACACTTTTTTTCTCCTTTCCCCGGCTACCCTCGCCGGCATCAAAAATCCGTTTTTTGGGATCACGGAATTAATGTTTCCTATTTCTCTATGTTGGGATAAGTGTCTTACTCTGTACCCCCTAAAATGTTTTCTCTCTCTCAAATTTTCTGTCATTTTTTCCTCTTGGAAATTCCTATCCGCTACGCTAATTCTATCTTCTTTTTTCTGGACTCGATCCACACTTTTTCTATCAACCGGCCGTATCATTCCGGTGAACTTCAGTGGCTTTGTTGATTTCTCAAAAGGAAATTTTCGCTTTTCGTCTTCAAATGTCCACGAATTCTGCGAAATTAATAAAATCAATTTCATTTCACTTATTAAATCTCTACCGCCGATCAAGTCATGAGCGAGGTCTCTTAAAACATGCAATTTTACACGTGCTTTCCTTCCTTTCATGTAAATGTTAACATACATGACACCTACAGTTTCTGTTTCTCCCTCAGCCAACTGTAATTTTATTTTTTCTTTCTTCATCTTTGCCCCTTTCGTTACAAGTTTCTCCGCTAGGGATAAATTTATTAATGAAATTTCACTTCCGCTGTCAGCATATAATTCAATACTTTCCCCCCAAATCTTACAGAGAATAAGCGGTTCTTTTACTGGATTATTCACTTTCTGGGCTTTATTTTCAGAAGGATGTGTTTTCGTATGAACCACAGAGCTCTCCTTCTTATTTTCTTTTTTCTTTCTACAAAACTTACTAACATGCCCCCGTTTGTGACAAAAATCACAAGAAAAAGTCTTGTTTTCACAGCGAGAATTCGTCACGGTTTCCTTGCGGTCATTCTGTCCACGCTTAAAATAAGCAGGATCAAGAGCCGAGGGTAATAAATTACTTCCCCGCCCCATTTCTGCTCTTTCTAGCGCTGCAATAGGATTGCATGCCTTGGGTGCCTCTCGTTCGGGTAGATATAATAATTCACTCAAAAGAAGATGCTGGATCTTCAAACTTTCGCTTTCTAGCTGTTTCAGAGTTACAATTTCCTTGTTATATAACAGCTGTCTGAATCTTGGGTGAGAACGCTCCATAATGAAATCGACCTGAGATTTCTCATCCGGGGGATCTTCTAATCTGCTGAACATAAGCGCTATATGTCTCGTGTACGAAGCTAAAGATTCGTCAGCCTTTTGAAAACTATTTTGCAATTGCTGTTTAATCTCTTGTTCGTAATTGAAACTAAAATATTCTTTCAAGAAAGAATTTTTGAATTCCTTGTAACTAGAAAAGGGTTGTTTAAAAGCAAACCAAACTTTCCCGCTTTTCTTTAATGTTCGAGGGACAACCAATTCCAATAGCTGTTCATCGTTTAACTTCTTAGCTTGCTTAAATTCTTCTAATTCGTCTAGATACGCGAATGGATCCTCCCTAGGAATATCTCCTGTAAATTCAGGTAGGTTAAGCCTAATTTCTTCCACCCATTTACTTTGACTAATATTTGACTCCATTTCTTCATTATCTCCAGCAGAATTACTTTCTTCTTCGCGCCTGTTCTCTTCCCTTCTTAATTCCTGTATCTTAGAAATTATTTCTTCTGAGCTAACTCCCTCTCTATATTCTAGTCCAAGTGCTTCGCAAATAGTTCTTATATCTAGTCCCGTTGCCATGTTTAAAAACTTTCCCGAACGTAATTTCATAAATTGATGCTTCCCTTAAAAAATTAGAAACTTCCTCTCACTTAGTCTCTATACAAAAATAATTTTCACTTTGTCGCTTGTTTCGGGCGCCAATAATATGTGTCGCTTAACTATTAAACACATATATAATTAGTTCTCTATAATATATATATAGTTGATAATATATTACATATATACTTTCAAGTGAAAATTTCGCTCCTTCCCGGTCTAATCCGGGGAAAAAAGAATAAAAAAAAAATCCTAACGGTTTCCTTGAATAGAGCTACACAAGTAACAGGAAAAATATAGAGACTATTCAATAACTTGTGAATCAATCTTTGTTTTTGCGAAAATTAAACATAAAAAAATATAATTATCTTGGTTTTAATTCTTTAATGAGTTCCCTTAAATTCTTTACAATTTTTGTACAATTTTTATACAATATTTATATTCTTGTTCATATCAAATTATATTCTTCGACCTACTATCTTTTAGGCCGTCAGTTCATTTAGCCGAGCGGCCAATATCCATTCCGGAAGAGGACTCATTCGATCCCCGACCGAAGCAAACCTAGTATTATATTTGTCGCCAGCTTACTCGACTAGACGACTGTTAAAAAATGGGACCTAGTAGAAGACTCACTCGATCTTTTACAGGTTAAAAAAGAAATTACTCTTTCAGCTTTAATTCAGCTGTTCCTACTTAAAATTTCTTAAATAATAGAAAAAATCCGCAGCTATTCATCACTCAGATAGCTGGGTTAAAAAAATCAGAAATGTCCCCTCATTTAAGAGACAATCAAAAATGTTTATCTAAATGCCCCCTCATTCAAGAGACAATTAAAAAATTAAAACTCTAAATGCCTCCTCATTCCAAAGGCAATAACAACTCAGTGAATGCCCCCTCATTCAAGAGACAACCACAATATTCTAAAAAAAAATCCGCAGCCGACATCATTCAGGCGACTGGGTACTAAAAAGCAAAAAAAAGAACAGCGCCTCCTCATTCCGAAAGCGGTTCCAAAAAAAAAAAACCTTTATCTGGTTCGCCGTATAACGACCGCCATCACCTATTAAAAAAAAATAGCTAAATTTTATCTCTATCAAACCCTCTTCCAGGCTCACTTATCCCGAAAAAAGAGTTATCATTATTAACTTAAAATGAACAGTCTCTATCATTTAAGAGAGCTGCCCAAATAAAATTAAGCAAAATATTTTAAAAATACTACATCAAAAAATAAAAGGTAGACTCCCTTATAATAGGAATCTAACTAAAAATCCTTAATTCATCCTATCTAAAAATATCTTAATTTCCTAAGATTTAAAAAGAAATGATAGGGTATATCTCAGAGCCGACTACTCATTGTGTAAGTCCGGTTGAGTGGTAGAAAACTTCATCCCTGCGTCCCTTCACTATTGGAGGCGCAGAGGGGTAAGGATCTCTGGGAGATGTGAAGAAGTTAGTGGTTGAGAAGAGAGTCCCTCCCCCACACAACATGGACCGTATTTATACGATCAGCCTCCCAGCTCACCAAGCATCCATATGTTTATAAAAAAAAATCTTTTCCCACGGCTACTTCTTCTAAGGAGAACAGTAACTAAAGTGCAAAATACTGTATGTGAAAAATCTTAAAAAACAATTAAAAAAATTCATGACAATTAATATAATCAATATACTATAATTATTTATGTAAATTATACAAAAATTAATGTGTAGATTTTTAAATCAACACATAGTGTATGATTGAATTCTGGATATATGAAGGCCCATAAATATGGAAATTACCGGTATGGGCCGCTTAAATTAGTACAATACACATTGGGCCACGGAGAACTTTGCATTTGAATCAATGTTACACGAATCCCGAGGGGACATTTCGCGAATGTACCTTGTCAGTCTCCGTACAACTTGGAATCGCTTAACATTAGTTTTACGGGAAGAAAAAACGACATCATTTGGAACAACTTTCCAGTTTCGATCATCTGTATTTCCTCCTTATTTATTCGGTGTAAGGACCTCAAACTTATTTTGTTGGATCTTGCTTATCGAAAGGCTTTTAAAACTGCCTTACTGCCCCCAAAGTCTGAAATTCAGGGTGGGGTGGGGGCGGATGCCCTCCTGCTCCATTGACGCCCCTATCTAGCGGCTGTCATATGAAACTATCCCACGGCCTTTAACGTGGTTTCAGTTATACTTATTGCGGACTCTTGACTGCGAAAATATTACGTTTGGAAATAAAATTCATTTGCTGAGCAAACCGGAACCTTATTGAAAATGGACTTGGATCCATAGTGCTCTGAACGCCTCAAATATTACTTTTCTTCAATGAATTATTGACTTAAAAAACAACCAATTACATAGGCTTGCAGAAAATATTCTAAAGTTAGCACAACATGAAGTGTGCTTCAAACTATCATTACTTTTCGAAAATTTATTATTTTAAGATAATTTTATTAGCATGAGTGTTCTGAAATAGTAATCAAATTTTTGCAATTAAAATTCACACCCGCCTCCATGAAAAGCGATCTTAGCCCCTAAGAGCATAATTAGGAAATTTTCAGAAGCAGTAACTCCGAAAGACTTGTTTTAAGCCTAAAGTAACCGCACAAGCGTATTTCTGGTAAAGTTGTAGCCTTAAAACACGTAACATGACTCCATTTGTATTTGAAATTTTGAATTCCAATCAAAGATGGCAGCCATGATGCTTGATAGCACTATCTGATGTGTCAGACCACTTAAAAGTTTCACCTTTCTCCCTCAATCCGTTCTCAACGCACAAAGGTGGTGAGGACTTTTGTTTCACCATGCATATTGATAGATTGTGTGAAATCTCCACAGTAGGTAGATTTTAAAATCTACCTAAAAAGCTAATTACAACCAAGAAAGTACTTATGAGAATCACTGGCAAGAGGGTGTAATAAAAAGGGGTTGGAATATGAAATAAATTGAGAATTACTAATCTATACTGAAATATTCTGTACCCAGCACAGTGTTATAAATCAGGATAAAATAAATGAAAAGGTCGGTTGCTAGTAAAGAGCAAAAAGTCCTAAGAAATAAGTTATTACATGATTTTGAAACATGTTAAAAATCGTGTTTTAAACTGTTAAAAATGTTTAAAACATGTGTTTTTTTCGTCTGTGTTTTAAATCATGTTTAAAACGTTTTGAACATCTTTTTTTTATGTTTAAACACATGTTTTGTTCTTTTTTTTTAAAAAATAAAACTATTTTTCCAACTCTTGTCTGGTGCTTAAGTAATATAAAACAAAACCATGTACCAAATTGGTCGCCAGGTTGGAATTTTCGATCGCCAGATCGCCAATGATGACTGAATATTTCAGTTTGGTGATAGACATTTGCATAAATTATATCTTGCAAAAAAAAAAAAAAAAAAAAAACTATATGATCTTGTTGCTGGATTCAGACTTGAGGTTTCGTGGCGTGCCTGTAATATATAGCAAATCAATATATAGAAGTCATTACATATGCCGGCATGAAAAGGTAAGAAATATGGCGTTTGAAGCGAATAACTAACAATGTACAGGGCCAAATGAACACATTCTCACACCCAAAATTATATTTCAGCCCCTTCACCTTCCGTCAAACAAAATATATTCGTAGTTCTTTTGTTGTTGTAAAGGCGAACCTGTCCTTTGCCCTGTCGCTTTGTAAAATATAGCGATCTTTATTCTTTGGACAATGGGCTATCTGCGCACCATATTTCGATTATATTCAGCCAGTAGTTACGGAGAAATAAAATAGAACATATAAGGCAAGCCGAGCCGAGCCTATCGCCGGCCGAGCTCGGCCATCACATGTAGTGATCTTTATTTCTTAGATGATTGGGTATTTTCGCATCAAGTTTGGTTTAAATTTAGCTGATAGTTACCGAGGAATAAAGTAGTACATACACACACACATAATTACAGTACATCTGGAGTAAAAGTACAACATCCGGTCAGCTTACGCCGGGAACTAAAAAGAAAAGTTCTAACACCAGGATCACAATTAGAAATACTATATGTAAGCGGAATCCACTTTCAACATCGCAATACTAATGGGGGGGGGGGCTTGAGCCGGGTGATCCTCCCTGACTACGCCACTGTCAGACATGACCTACAGCTTAAGGGGATGTCTTCCCATCATCAGAGGCTTCAGAATCTTCATAAGATAACATGTAAAATTTAATTCATAAATATCTTAGAAAATACTGCATTTAGGAACTGGTAATTTTGTTGCCAAAGAGTAATACAATTCAGATGGCTGTCACAATTTTGCACCTAATTACTTAGATTAATTGTAATGCATTCTTCCGTATTGAGTTACTGCAGGTAAAGAGTCAAAAGACCACTTGCAAACCTCATGAATTACTATGGATGACATTCTTTGAAGAACAAATGCTGAGGAGGGATGTACTATGATAATTTGAAAAGTGAAACCCGTGTCTACCCCTCCAGTTTCATAATCATTTATGCCTTGAGCAGTCTCCCTTCCCACTCCCACTTCCTACTGATTTCCCACAACTTTACGACGCAACTATCTGAATGTGCTTCTTCGGCGTAAGTTGGTATGATTCACGTGTCAACAAAATACTTCGTAGAACAAAGATAATGATCTTTGAAACCTCAGTACGGAATGTCTTTCCAATTACTTTTCTACATCTTTTGTTGGTTGAAACGGATGGATTCTCCTTCGAAGCAGTAGCTTTAATCTCTTCCACTCACAAATGTACAACCAAAAAAAGTCTAAATGTTTCTTATATATTTGCCTGTTTCTTTTGTTTTCTGGAAGGATAGATTTCTTTTCATTTTATAATATTTATCACAAAAACGCACACAGTACTATGTTTCTGTGGTTAGAACGGATTAATTGTGTGCAGGGATGGCAAAAATCAAGTTTTCGTTTTTTTTTTTTTTTTTTTTTTTGAATAACTAGAGTTTGGTTTATCAAAACTCCATTATATATTTACCATATTCGCGTGTATCCGTGTGTGACAAAAAGTAAATAAATAAATAAAGTATTTCATGGATCATCACCAAATTTGGTAAAAATACAAAGAGTCAAGAATTAGGAAGTGAGTTTGTTATTAAAATAGTCTTCTCAAACCGAAAGTGGTTTAAATAAACCATTTCCGGTTTGATCATTGATCATCATAGATCGAAAAACGTAATACGTATTAAGATTCGGGTTTCTGTTTCGTAAGAACATATTTAATCTCTATTATTAACTCTCTACTAAAACCGGAAGTGGTTCATTCAACTATAATTTCTCGTTTCAATAAACATTGGTCTACATAGAGCAAGAGCGGTAGATGAAAGCAGTTTTCTCCATTCGGATAGCTCTCAAGTGTCTCAAAAGTGCAGTGGCGTAGTCAGGGGGGCTCACCCGCCTCAAGCTCTCCCCATTAGTGTTGTAATGTTGAAAGTGGATTCTGCTTACATGAAGTATGTTCCATTTGTAATGTTAGAACTTTTCTTTTTAGTTTCCTTAGTAAGCATAAGGGGGCTTGTAGTTTTACTCCAGATGTAATTAAGTATGTGTGTATGTAGTACTTTATTCCTCGGTAACTACCAGCTAAATTTAAACCAAATTAGATGCACAAGTACCCAATCATCTAAGGAATAAAGATCACTACATGTGATGACCGAGCTTGGTCGGCTATAGGCTCGGCTCGGCTTGCCTTGTATGTTCTATTTTATTTCTCCTTAACTACTGGCCAAATATAATCGAAATTTGGTGTGCAGATAGCCCATTATCCAAAGAATAAACATCTCTATACTTGGTGGCCGACTCGGCAAAGGACAGGCTCGGTTCGGCTCTGTTTGTATGTGGTACTTTATTTCTCGGTAACTATTGGTCAGATTTAAATCAAATTTGGTTTCCAAGTATCGCTTAAAGAATAAAGATCATTATATATTATGTCTGGGCTCGGTCGCCGACAGTCTCGACTCTACTTGTCTTGTACGTTGTATCTTCTTTTTCAGTAACTACTGGCCGAAATATTTTAAACAGGGACGCAAGCGGAATGCAGGACAAAAATATCCTTCTCTCCTCTTGCCTTATGTTTTCTTACTTACTTGACAAAAGTTATATTATTTTGCTTGGTGAATTCTTTTCCTTCAACCTTCAGAAAATCATGCTTTTGCAAAGCTCTGCTTTCTTTTAAGCCCCAAACAGAAACATGATGGCAAAAAGTTTCGGAATGTGTTGCTATTTTCACTGCTCGCTTCTCATTTTAGATAGTGTATATTTACAACAAACGGGGGAAGTGCACCTTTGCAGTCCCTAAATTCGGCGGGGGACTAGCTCCTATAGCCTTCCCTCGGATCCGCGCCTGTATACAAGGGCGCCGATTTCTCTGTAAAATGAGGGGGAGGGGCCTCATACAGATGCAGAAGGAATATATGAGGATTTTAAAACAAATTGCATTCAAATTATTCCAAATATTATATCTTCTTAATTACAATAAGGGGGCCCAGTGCTTTGGGGGGTCCCGGGTCACCTTGGTCCCCCAGGATCGGCGCCCATGCCTGTATATATATATATATATATGAAATGCTTGTGTGTGAACGCCCCCTAGATGAGTTTCTCGCTACGCAACTGCAAGAATACCTTTCATGTCCTCTTTTGATCTTCAATTGAAACGGGAAGTCGTAGGAATGAACCACTTTCGGTTTCAATAGTCATATCCATAGAACAGGAATTGTAACAGTAAGAAGCGGTTTTCTGCATTCTATTCAGCGTTCTAAAAATAGCTGCCATCTTCTGTCTTGGGCCTCTATTCAAACCGGAAGTGGTCGAAATTCAGAAACTTCTTGTTTTAACGTTGAGAGTTATAGAATAAATCTATAATAGATAACAAGAAGCTGTTTTCTGCAATCAGTTAAGCGTCCAAAAAATATACATTTCGTCTGTATTCTAATCTCTCTACTAAAATCGGAAGTGGTAGAAATCTACTACCTTTTGGGGTTTCAATATTAATTGTGAAAATAAAAATATTGCACTACAGAAACCTACTTTGTTTTATGAACTTTTTTTTTACTTTGTTGAGTAGCCCTAACGTGTATTTTTTTAAAAAAAAAATGAAATAAGTCAAACTCGAGGTCATACGTAAACTAGTTTTACAAATGATTTACCAGTAGAGCACAAATTATTTACCACTCTGCTCATTCAGTACTGTCTAAGCTTGACTAAGTCAAACGGATTAGCGCGTCTGAACAAAGGATTATGAATTAGGGAAACTAATATATAACAGTGCCGTATACTGGTTTCATGGCTTGGGCTACCACTAACCTTTATGACACCTGTACATTATTATTATTATTATTATTATTATTATTATTATTATTAATAATAATAATAATAATAATAATAATAATAATAATAATAATAATAATAATAATAATAATAATAATAATAGCTCTTCTTCTTTGGAGTAATGAGCAGTAGCTAGTCGGGAGTAGTTTCTCTTTAGTAACGCCTATGCTCTTCCTGCTGGTCTAAAAACCTAGAGCCCGCTCCTTTGATGGACGTGGTCCCGGGACGATTCTTGGTGGAAAAGGTTGAAGGCATTATGATGGTTTTGATCCTACCTTAGACTGTTGGTCTGCATCTCCTGTAGCCTCAGTGCTACACCGGAAGGATGTAGAGTACAGATGAAGTGTAAAATCAAATTTTTGTGCTATATCAATCATTTCCATGTCGAACAAATACAGTTTTATTGAGAAAGTGTACAAATATATATAGAGTTAGGATGTTTTGAGGGGGCCAGACCTGTTGGACCCCGTTAGTGTGTCACTGTGTGCCAGTTATAAAGAACGCTGAAATAGGCGATTAGCAACAAAGGAGCCCAGTCTACAAGAGCTAAGATGTCCGACGCAGTTCCCAAATACTCCCAAAATGCGTTGTCATTCTTGTATAATTTCATGTTACCTTCGCCCACGCCCAAAAGTGAATGCTGTATTACTGAGCCACGCGGTCCTTTATCGTTGAACAGGATCGTGTGAAAATACATAATGGAGAACGCATAAATGCGATTGGTATTTTGTTCAAGAGTTCAAGTTAAAATATTCTTCACATCTAGCCGGGAAATACAAAGTGCATTTGCTCCAGAAGTGGTGAATGAACACACTGTATGGTATTGGTTTGTAAACTTTCGTGCCAGTGAAAACATTGAAAACTAAACCCCGCGTCCACCGACTAATAACATGTTCTGATGAGCTCCTTAGGATGACTGTGAAAGCAGATCTTCGGAAAAGTATTCCTAAAATTGTAAACGAATTTGATACATATCATGACACTATTGTTTGAGGTTCCACACAATCAGCAAGTAGAAAAAGTTGGATTAATTGCTACATAAGTTACATCGGCTAATATCGCCGTTGAAACGTATGCCATTCTTTGAGTGTATGGAATAACCAAGAAGTTTTCCTGCATTAGATTGTGAAAAATAGATCTGCAATTGTAAACAATCAGGACTTTAGACAACAATCGAAAACGGTCAGGACAGTAGTTGGATCGTGATCACTTCAGGAACATATTTTCCAATACCACCACCCACCTACAGAAGGAGCTGATATGATAACACTGGTATACAAAATTTTGCTTATTATTATTTCTTGATGAATTTTTATGTATTTTGACTCCCTGAACACGAATCTGGCACTTATTTTTATGTAGTGTCAATATTTTCAGTGATATAAGCATGTTTTATTTTTCTCCTATACTGATTTTTGCATAGCAATTTGCGTGCTTTTATTTCGATACTCGCTAGTGGTATCGCATTTGTTTTAAAGATAATTGTTCGGAGTAGGAAACAGAGACTATAGATTCTAAAGATACATAGCAGTATTGTAAATTGATTAAATAGAGTTATTCAAGTGTGAAGCTGATGTTGGAGAAAACTAAATATGAGGAACATCGAAGGGACGTGTGTGGGGGTTTCAAAATTATTGGTTTTCTTCTTGGGTTGCAAAGTGGTTATATTAAATATTCCTGCTTTCTATGTCTGTGTGACAGTCGGACAACTAACCAGCATTATGATCAAACCGTGTGGCCTGAAAGAATGGAGCTTATTCCAGGAACACATAATGTGATAAATGAAGCATTACTGCCCAGGGAGAAGATTCTCATGCGACAATTTGTGAAAGCTCTGGGCCTGCCCTACAATGAATCAAACAAATGTTTCCAACTTTAGCAGAGGCAAAAGTTCTGGCTGGCATTTTCACAGGGCCTCAGATTCATGTCATGCTTAATAGTGCTACACTTAAACAAAAAATGACGGAGTTGGAAAGAAACGCATGGGAGGCCTTTCATAAATTGGTGACGGGATTTCTGGTGCATAACCGAAGTGAAGCGTTTGATCACCAAGTTAAGACACTCATTGATCAATATCGAGCAATGGGATGTAGAATGTCTTTAAAATTACATATGCTTCATTCACACTTGGATTTCTTTAGGGAGAATTAAGGAGATGCTAGCGAAGAGCAGGGGAACGTTTCCATAAGGACATTCAAGTAATGGAAAGCAAATACCAAGGAAGGTGGGACTGTGCAATGATGGGTGATTATATTTGGAGGTTAATCCGTGACGAAGTGAACGTTTCCCTCAAAAGAAAGAGAACCACTAACCTTCACTTTTGATTACGGAATCCCAGTACTTGATGAAGACTTTCCTCCAATCTCAAGTACTTTTGTATATTTTTTATAAATGTAATATTCATATATTTTGGTATTTAGGTATTATGCAGATTTTTGTTACCCAAAAAGTTGATGTCCAAAATGTGTGTGTTATGTTTGTAGTTCAGTGTTCCTCTAAGACACAATTGTATAATATATTACTGTTTGACAATTATCGAGAAAAATGTTTTTTAAGTTCAGGGGGAAGAGGGTTGTATTCACCGCTCATTCTTGAGTGATTTTAATTCCAAGCACTAGGGATTATGGAAAGAGTAAAAAAACCTTATATTGTATCAAAACCGAATGAATTATAGAAAATTTACCATTGAACTCTAAAAGAAATGCACGGGGGCTAGGAGGGTAAACCCACTAATTTATTTCTTATTGCTTTTAACTCAGAGCAGAGGGAATAAAAATCGGGAAGCCTCAAATAAAAGTACGCCAAATTACCCCAAAATCGAATACTTTCTAACGAAAATTATCGTTGACCATACATACATTTTTTAAAAAATTTATGGAGAAAGGTGAACTTAAACTTTTATTCTTGGCAGATTTTAACCTAAAATTGAGGGATATACAAGATGTCATAAAGAAAATATAGTATATACCAACTTTTGTCATAAAAATATTTTACATAGTTTAAATTGAAATATTGTTTTCCATGTACATGTGTAAACTTGCAACATGGGATTGAATTTACTCCCCCTTCCCCCCGCAGTATACTTTATGAATTTTAACTCTAAACAATAGCATTATTGCTGCAAGTGAAAGGAAGACACATAGCACGTAACCAGATTCCGCTAGTCTACCGTAGTCTTAACTTAGGAAGTTTTCCCATTGTCTCAAGATGCTGGGTAACACTTTAGCTCCTACTGAGAATTGAAACCAGGAGCTACGTGAGGTCTACTGAATTCAGATTCCCCGCCCTCACTAAACTTCGTAGGTCGACGAATGTTCGTGAACTTTCTTAACACAAGTATATTTGTTTCATATAGAAATGAATGATATGGCCTAAAAATTGTATTTTATATCTCTAGCACTATCATTTTTTCTGAGAAATAGGAGACACTAATTGACAATTACTTAGTCTTTTCAGATGTTGAATAACACAGGTTAAATACTACAATATACGTATAAGACCCCCCAAAAATCTTTAGATCCAGAAAATAATAATAATAATAATAATAATAATAATAATAATAATAATAATTGGACGCGTGCCTGGTGTGCTCTAAACATTCATTTAATTATGTAACAATATTTCAAATACAGCCTCTAAGGCCAATTTACAACAGAATATTTTAACATCAATAGTGGAAAAAGGAAAGAAGAAAATCAGGCAGGATTTATGCTTAAAGATAACATCCCGACATTCACCTTGTGGAACCGCGAAAAAACTGGTGTAACTAGTCAGGGTAGCAAGCCACAAGCTTTGCATCTAGGATCTCCCTTTTGCGAAGGAAGAACGCTAACCACTAGCCTACGCTCGTTAGAAATAATAATAATAATAATAATAATAATAATAATAATAATAATAATAATAATAATAATAATAATAATAATAATAATAATAATATCTTTACTCAATATAGTGAACCAATTGGGGATCTGCCGGGATTAAGAATCAGCAAACTCCGCTGAAATACCCCGTGGCCATGCATCACACAATTTTCTAGCTAATTTGTGGGTTGTATAGAACTGTAAAGTTTTGTTTTAGTAATAATAATAATAATATGATTTTCACAGGCTTGCGCCCCCATTCATGGAGCAGGTTTCACATCAAATAAACCTACTCTTGTGGACAGCGAAGAGCGCTATGAAAACAAAGCAAGATGAAGAATGAAAGACATTGTCTATTTTTCCCTCCCCTTTGCCACTTTTGGCTCACTCTATGCTTCCCCCTGACCCTGCTGCCCCTTCCACGGTTCCACCTGCCTTGTGACTGACTTTCCCCTGTGATATTCACAGAAATCGATCAAGTTCCTTTTTCTCCTTACTGCTTTAGATTTGCAATAACAACATATGAAAGTAAAATTTCTTTCTGCTTCACCACCTGAAGAACGAAGTTCAATGTGACCCTCTGAAGAACAATACAATTGAAACCATGGCCAAGGAACTCTCCAAAGATCTGATAAGATCTGTAACTGATGAACACAATACCTTTACCAAACCTATCTGATCAACTGTGTTACTCATGTGGCAAATAGTCTTTGTAACGAAATAGCTTCTGTTCCGCACATTTTCGTTCCATTAGATACCCGCATAGGAAAGAATCTCATTCTGGTGGTACGAAAGCTGGATTTTTTGCCCAGAGGAGTTATAAAGCATACCAGAAACAGATTTGTTCCTTCAATTAGTTACGGTACAATAACGTTACATGCTCGAATAACGTTACGGTGTCGTAACAAAAATTGGCGGTATACCTTGTACCTACCTACATTAAATAACCAATAATTTTGTTACAGAGAGCTATTTTCGTTACGTTACAGTTACGTTAAGTTATCCACCCCTGGTTGAAATGCTGTTTATGCTTCTACATGGACCTTCAGCAGGATACAGGTTTCCAGAAGAGCATAAGAGAAGTGAAAATAAGTGTTTTCTGACTATCGACAATTTGCTACGCAGGGGCGGATCCACGACAGACTTCTGGGGGGGGGGGGTTGTAATACTGCTACTTAGAGCTACTTTTAAGAGCTCCAAACTCTGTGGTGGGTTTTATTTATATATAAAATAAGAAAGTTTTTTCTTCTGGGGGGGGGCGGGGCATCGTGCCCCTAGATCCACTCCTGGATGACTTGTGAGTGAACCAACGCCTATTGGAGCACCTGCATGGTTTCATGCTATTAGCGAAGAAGGCACAAACGAAGCAAATGATTGGTCCATGTTAAAAAAAAAAAAAAGTGAAATTTTGTTTCCGAAGACCATTTTAAGTAAGTGAACTTGAAATTTATGTGTTTCGTAATCGTAATTTCCACCTCAGATTATTTCGGTTTAAGAAAACGGAGGAGTAGGGGGAGGCTAATTTTACTATTTCAGAGACCCTTTTTGATCAAAATAATAATAATAAAAAAAAACAGTCAAGAAAACCTTTTATTCTTCATTTAATGAATGTGAACCACAATCATCATCAAATCATTGCACGTTTATTGTTCCCAGTGTTGCTAACTGTGACATCAAAGTTAACGATACTTCGCTAACTTTAAAAGGCTGCAGTTAATTCATGAAGCATTGGTCGAGAATGGAATTTGGTGTGTTTATTATTCATGTAAAGTTGAACCATCTCACAAAATTTCAGAATTTTAAAAGATGGTGTTTTCGAGAAAATGGCGCCCAAAAATGGCGATTTTTGAAAATTTTACAATTTCTCGAATTTTTTGCGACAAAACGGTTGCACACAGAAGCGATACAAAATTTGTTTCGGAAAGCGGGTAACTAGGTCTTACCAACCGTGAAAACAGAATTTTAAAATTCGAACCGGAAGTGCTCGAAAAAAATTCACAAACTTCGACTTTTCAGATAAATTGACGTTCATTTGTTAATTTATGTACAAAAAGATACGCATGCGCAAACCAAACTATGATAAAATATAGTTTATTTATATCCCTATGTACATACCACAACAAGAATTATAACTCTACCTGTCTCCATAGCCGAATGGTGAGGCTCCGAAGTTGACCATTTTCCATGTCTTCTACAATTCATAAATTGTACTCCCCGTCTTTGGTGGCCCATTACTTGGCGGGAAAATTTTTTTCGACAAAACAAAAAAATATGGGTCTCTTAAAAACATGTCTAGTTGCTATAAAAAAAGTTTCAACAATATCTGAGATGGTGATGGTACAATTTTATATTTTTTTGCCTGAGTTGAAATGGAAGGCACCAGGGAAATGTCATAGAATCTCAATACTTACTAAGCCTTAGTAATTATTAAAGAAAGTATGCGTACGAGTGCAATGGACCCACTTGGTAGTCCTAGGCAGTGGCGGCGATTGGACGTTAAAAGTGGGGAGGCAAGACATGATCTGAATATTTGTATGTCAGTGTCACTTTTCCTGGTTGCTTGTAACACTTTGTTAGACTAAAGGCTGTAAAACTATTAGGATACTATCTTTTTCAGTTAAAATACCGTATATCTTGTTTCATATTTTGTTACGTAAATTGACAAGAGCAACACAAGACACTAACTCTTTGTACTCTTATACAACGAAGGTGTAAGAAGAGATTTGATTCCTTGCTCATGAAATCAAAAAATCATAAAATCATGCATCTTAAAATTCTGTCTGGAAAATTGTGTGATCAGATTAGGGACCTATTTAATAACAAATTTGCAAAACAAATAAATAGAAAGGATAATATTAATCAAATAATCATAGTAATTGATAATAAGGCTTGTTCTGCAAAAGTTATATTGAAACTGGAAATTAATGAACAACTTATATTTTTAATTCCACGTATGCTATTATATGTATTATTACGCTTAGAAAGACAGTGAATACTACAAGCATATGCTACGACATTCAAAGAAATACTTTTGCAGCTTCCCGAAACATGTTCGTTGCCATTAGATACAGTTTTCATTTTCTTGGAATACATCAAAACTCAACAATACTTAGAGTCACTCCACATTCCAGTTATACAAAATAATCCTAAAACCTAGAATTATGTTGAATTTACTAAATTTAATTGTATAACAAAACTGTATATGTACACCCCTAAACTCGTATATTACACTGCAAAATTATATATTCCTTACTGAGCTCCTTCGTGGCTAAGCGGTTAACGTACGCACCTTTGACGTGGGAGACCTGGGTTCAATTTTCGGAGGGAGCTCACGTGGTTCGGACTCTACGTTAATCATTAAATTCACGTCTCATATAGCTTCGCTGCTGAACAGGATGTTAAACTGAAAAAAAAATCAAATCAAAATATTCCTTACTATAAGAAAGAAGAAAAGAACTGTACATTTTTCAAGAAAAGAACTGTTTTAGGAACTGTCAATTTTAAGAAAAGAACTGTCAATTTTTCAAGAAAAGAACTGTTTTAGGAACTGTCAATTTTTGTGCAATTAAAGAATAACTTGTGAAGGACTTCTTTTCTTGCGAAATGATATCTCAATTAGATCCAGAGAGGCTGACTAACATATCGAGCCCTTGTAAGATAAAATGAAAGTACGCTCGAATTGTCTCGCTCCAATAGCTTATTTTTTGGGCCATTTTTAGTGGCATTTTTAAAACGCAATTTCTGTAGCTTTCTTAACTTCACGGAAAGATAACCAATAAGCACTCATGGAACGGCAAATATTTTATGGCACCATTTGTATTCTATGAACCAATAATACATACAAAACTTTATATTTCCAAATGAAACTATATACATTAATGGGTCATTTCAAAAAAGTGGAGGGGCAACTGCCCCCTTTGCCCCCCTAATGACGGCTTATAACACTTGACAGATGTTCATTAGAACGTTTTATTTTCATTTGATATAAAGAATTACCCAGCAAATTTTGGCATTTGAATTTTTTGACACCCTGTATTTACGATAGGAAATGAAGTTATGCAATGTGCACAAATAATTGCTGTTTTCCATGCAGTAGTATTTGCATTAAGGTGCGTTTAATTATTATTATTTAAAACTATATAGATTTTAAAATAACGCTGGCACATGAATTCACATCCATATATGAAAATATCATAGGTGATATGGTAATGCTCTTAAGTCGTAATTAAATTGTACGTAATTACAGATGTACATGAAAAGTCAGAGTGTTAGAGCTGACGGTGATGAACAGAAGAGGAAGAAAAGAACACATTTCTTTCAACTTGCCTAAGGGGTTTTAAAAGTGACATGACAATTGTGCAGCAAGAATAGCAGGATCTTTCAAGTGAAAAATTTTTGTTCTTTAGTCGTCAAAAGAGAGGGGATGGGATAGATGATTTGAGTACGAAACTACATTCATACATATAAACTAGTTCTCTCTTTGGTCAACCCTAGCACACTGATAAGCATCAAATATTTTCTGGGCGCTAAGTACACGATATTATATGTGGGAGCTAAATCTACGGGCGCTAAGTGCACTCCACGCCGGTGGCTTAGTGATACCCTTCCCGCTGGTCTAGTAGCTAGGGCGTGCGACTTTGGTGTACGTAGTCCGGGGTTTGACTCCGGGTGGGAGAGCCTTTGGAATTTTAACTGTACGAATATGTTTGTTCATGCTTCTGTCCATTTTGGTAAGAATTTTAAAAAATCATTGTACGAGGAAACTCGGGTGCTCAGGAAACTGGCACTTTAAACTTAAATAAAAAAAAAAAAAAAAACAGTCCAAGGCGGTGGTGGAAACGAGACATACCATAAACTCCATGGGCATCTAATGTCGCGGGAGGATTCTGATAACTTCTAGATGACACTAGAACATGAAAAACAAATTTAAAGAAAGAAAATCAAGGCATACATTTTGAACATGCGTTTACGAAACTTTTTCTGATTTACAAAACTAGAAGAGAAAATTTTCCTGGTTTATAAAACCAAAAGAGAAAAATTTCCTGCTTTACAAAACTAGAAGAGAAAAATTTACTGATTCACAAAAGTAGAAGAGAAAAATTTCCTGATTTACAAAACTAGAAAAGAAAAATTTCCTGATTTACAAAAGTAGAAGAGAAAAATTTCCTGATTTACAAAACTAAAAGAAAAATTTCCTGGTTTATAAAACCAAAAGAGAAAAAATTCCTGCTTTACAAAACTAGAAGAGAAAAATTTCCTGATTTACAAAACTAGAAGAGAAAAATTTCCTGATTTACAAAAATTGAAGAGAAAAATTTCCTGATTTACAAAAGTAGAAGAAAAATTTCCTGCTTTACAAAACTAAAAGAAAATTTCCCTGATTTATAAAACCAGAAGAGAAAAATTTCTTGATTTACAAAACTAGAAAAGAAAAATTTCCTGATTTACAAAAGTAGAAGAGAAAAATTTCCTGATTTACAAAAGTAGAAGAGAAAAATTTCCTGATTTACAAAAGTAGAAGAGAAAAATTTCCTGATTTACAAAAGTAGAAGAGAAAAATTTCCTGCTTTACAAAACTAAAAGAAAATTTTCCTGATTTATAAGACTAGAAGAGAAAAATTTCTTGATTTACAAAACTAGAAAAGAAAAATTTCCTGATTTACAAAAAAGGAAAAATTTCCTGATTTACAAGACTAGAAAAGAAAAATTTCCTGATTTATAAAACTAGGAGAGAAAAATTTCCTGATTTACAAAACTAAAAGAAAATTTCCCTGATTTATAAAACCAGAAGAGAAAAATTTCTTGATTTACAAAACTAGAAGAGAAAAATTTCCTGATTTACAAAAGTAGAAGAGAAAAATTTCCTGATTTACAAAAGTAGAAGAGAAAAATTTCCTGATTTACAAAAGTAGAAGAGAAAAATTTCCTGATTTACAAAACTAAAAGAAAAATTTCCTGGTTTATAAAACCAAAAGAGAAAAATTTTCTGCTTTACAAAACTAGAAGAGAAAAATTTCCTGATTTACAAAACTAGAAGAGAAAAATTTCCTGATTTACAAAAATTGAAGAGAAAAATTTCCTGATTTACAAAAGTAGAAGAAAAATTTCCTGCTTTACAAAACTAAAAGAAAATTTCCCTGATTTATAAAACCAGAAGAGAAAAATTTCTTGATTTACAAAACTAGAAAAGAAAAATTTCCTGATTTACAAAAGTAGAAGAGAAAAATTTCCTGATTTACAAAAATAGAAGAGAAAAATTTCCTGATTTACAAAAGTAGAAGAGAAAAATTTCCTGATTTACAAAAGTAGAAGAGAAAAATTTCCTGCTTTACAAAACTAAAAGAAAATTTTCCTGATTTATAAGACTAGAAGAGAAAAATTTCTTGATTTACAAAACTAGAAAAGAAAAATTTCCTGATTTACAAAAAAGAGAAAAATTTCCTGATTTACAAGACTAGAAAAGAAAAATTTCCTGATTTATAAAACTAGGAGAGAAAAATTTCCTGATTTACAAAACTAAAAGAAAAATTTCCTGATTTACAAAACTAGAAAAGAAAAATTTCCTGATTTACAAAACTAGAAAAGAAAAATTTCCTGATTTACAAAACTAGAAGAGAAAAATTTTCTTATTTAGAAAAGTAGAAGAGAAAAATTTCCTGATTTACAAAACTAAAAGAAAAATTTCCTGATTTATAAAACTAGAAGAGAAAAATTTCCTGATTTACAAAAGTAGAAGAGAAAATTTTCCTGATTTACAAAACTAGAAGAGAAAAATTTCCTGATTTACAAAACTAGAAGAGAAAAAATTTTCCTGATTTACAACACTAGAAGAGAAAAAAATGTGACGAGACCAGAAAACTTTTTCGGGGATCAAGACGAGACGATTGTGCTATAAAATTACCAGATGAGACGAGAAGACATTTCGTTCGGGAAACATTTCATTCTCCATTTGAGAAACATTTTACTGTGAGCTAAAGACAGGCTACATAGTATCTAATATGGGTTGAGTTTCCAAATTCAAGTCATGAATGACCACTTTGGATATGAAGAATTTGCAAGTTTATGATTTACAGAAATTCTTCTTTCGTTACTGTTTTATCGTATTTCAAATAGAAAAGTTGAAGACTCTTAAAGTCTTCCTGATTTATCGATCTTAATAAATGCTTTTTATATGTACATCGTAAAAATAATGCAGCAATTTGTTCATTATTCCCTAATAACGAATAATGATGCTTAAACCTGTACACAAATTTAAGTTTAAGTTGTGTTATTTCCGACCACGACCATTCCTTTATAGATACTAACAACAGTTGTTAGTTAGAAAGCTAAGTTGTGTGTTTGACTTGGAATGTTCTTGCAATGTAATCTACCTGTATCTAAATAAATTTATACTCTCAAGCCTCAGTGAATGTGCACACAGAAGAACAGATTTCGCATTCTATTGTGTTATTTTCGTCTGCTTTAGGTGTTTGCTTTGCTCTGAGAGACGACAAGGGAGAGACGAAGGAAAGGCAAAACGGCCCTTTTCAGGCTCACACAACTTCCCTTAACTCAGATTTATAGAACAACGTTGGTACTGTATCTTCCTCTCTCTTTTCTTTTATTATTGCGTTCCTTACAAAAAGCATTCCTCCAGTAGAGCACTCTCTTTCCCTCTATCCAGCCTCAAGTTATTCCTTTCAAGGGTAAGTAAAGCCCTCCTTTCTTTGTGTTTGAAATGAAGAGAAGCATGGATTAAAGTAGTCTAATGTAATATAAAAGAGGATCATCATAGAACTAAGATGCTGCTGCATAAACCTAAATAACATTTAAAAACAGAAATGGTACTATAAAGAATTAAGGTTGTACATGTAAAAATATAAGAACAGAAGATTTTAGGTTAAGTAGCGATAATATATTGTGTTAACTGGAGATATCGCCTAAGAAATGAAGCTATTTCTTGAAATCTCATTTACGTAAAACTAAAATTAAAAATATAAAGCCTTAGGTTACCATTCTTAATTATTTCGAACTTTTTTCGTTAAAAAAAATCTTGGTGATAAACTTTATTTTACAAGAGGAAAACGAATTTTAGTTGGTTATAGTCATACAAATCGTCAAATCACATCGAGTTCAAGAATGAGATGCAGAAATATAAATTCTGATGCATAATATTCGAAAAAAGAAACTATTTTTTGTTCGCTAAAACCTATGTTGTTCGGTGCAGGTCCCCGAAGTCCGCGGGATTATTTTACAAATTTTAATATAATTTATCTTTATATTTAATTCGGGCTTCCTGAAAAGCTTTATACTCCCCCCGAAATAAATTCCTGGGTATGAAGCTGGTCCGATGTCAATAATAATTGACAAATTTGATCCTGCTGGGTTGGTAGATTTGATTCTAATAGATTATTCACTTATCCTATACTTTATATGTAATTAAAAATACGCTATTAACTAGCAGATTGTGTCTATTGTTGTTGGTGTTCTCCTAGCGAAGAAACACAAAATTCTAACTGTGACACAATACTCCTAACAATGACATAACATTCCCAACAGTGACGCAGTACTCCTAACAGTGACACAATACTCCTAAGAGTGATAACAATACTCCTAACGGTGATAACAATACTCCTAACAGTGCCACAATACTCCTAACAGTGATTACAATACTCCTATCTGTGACACAGTACTCTTACTAGTGACACAGTACTTGTAACAGTAACACAATACTTCTAACAGTGACATAATACTCCCAACAATGGCATATTACTGCTACTGACACAATACTCTTCAAGGACACAGTGCTTCCAACAGTGGCACTACTTCTAACAGTGACACAATACTCCCAACAGTGGCACAGTAGTCCTAACAATGACACAAGGCTCCTAAGAGTGACATAATACTTTTAACAGTGACACAATGCTCCTAAAAGTGACATACTGCTCCTAGAAGTGACACAATATTCCTTATAATGTCACAATGTCCTTTACAATGACACAATGTTCCTTACAGTGACACAATGCTCCTAACAGTGACATAACACTCCCAACAGTGACACAGTACTACTAACAGTGACAGAATACTCTTACCAACGACACAGTACTCCTAACAGTGACACAATACTCTTAACTATAACGCAATACTTCTAACAGTGACGCACTTACTTCTAATATTGACACAATACTCCTAACAGTGTCGCACATAACGAGAACCAACTAAAGTGTAGGACACAGTCGATGGCGTATGTACTAGGCGAATGAAATGAATGTTGTGACGCGACATAACAATGTAGTAAAGGAATGTAGCGAACACTACAGCGGGAGCAGATTAGCAACACCACAGTCCTCGGATTGGTAAAAACTTTTACAGGGAATTCGAAGCCGCTTTTAAAAGCCATAAACGCTGTCTCAGCATAATTACAATCTACTGGACATTTATTTATTGAGGATATCAGTTAAGTGATAATAGTAAATTAATATGTGGAAGTTGCTTCAGGTTTAATTATATTGTACCTTATATTGTTCAATGCTTAGGCCTATTTAAAAATTTGGTACACAGGAAGAAAATCTAGCGCATATGGAAGTAAAATTCGTAGATTCCAGCTAAATGGAGGCTTTTTTGGAGTTACTCCTGCAACGGAAGAACTGCAATCTGTGTTGCGGTGCAGATTTTCTGAACTGCATTGCAGCCAGGTCAGCCTAAATGGTGCGTACGTACTCCTTATGTTTTACGTAGTACATTCGGTATGCATTTAGTAAATGCTTCTGCGTAGGTTTATTTCCAGTCAGAAGGAAAATCTAAACCGAACACGCGCATGGGACTGTGTGGTGTCCGAACGCATCCAAATAATGTTAATTAAAGTGCATGCCCACATGCCAGGGACAATACATATTACTTTCGTCTATTTCCGACTGACCAGAATTGGTTCTGGCTAAGGAACAAGCCTGTGCGTAGCTTGATACAAAAAATCTCGTGTATGATACAGAATTCTGCTAAATTTCACCTTTTCGGATTTTACAGACTAAAAATCAGCTTTTGTTTTCACGCAGTGTAGATATTGTTAACTTCGGAAACTTTAAAAATACATATAGAATAGCCAGCCATATATATATATATATATATATATATATATATATATATATATATATATATATATATATATATATATATATATATATATATGTAGTGCCAAGAACAGATAGAGCCGAATTGGAGTGGGGGGTTTAAAGCGTTCGGCTGCAATAACAAATTCGCTTCTTAAAAGTGTTTGCTGGTGTACTTGAGGGGTAGAGGTGAAGAGATTCGTGTCATTCTGTTGCAGATATACTGCTTTTTGTTCTGCATTTCGACAAGAGACGCCTAATTAGGTGACAATTTCATGAGTTTTTTTTCTTATCACTGCAAATACATTAAAAGAAAACTTTGCACTCAATGAGGAGGGGGGGGGGTCGAGCCGGCTGAGCCTCCTTAGATATGCCACTGTTTCTATGAGAAGACGTGGAATCGAAAAATTGGCAAAGGGTGGCTGCAAACAGTTCAACTCGAGGAGCTTTAAATGTTAACCTGGTTTCATTATACTATAATAAATAAAAGTATGTTGTGTGGCAGAATATTGTAAGACTTGTGACTCATCCTTGTAAAACATGGTTGTACGTGGACTACATAATGTTTCAAGGTAAAAACAAATACAGGAAAAAAAACAGAAATAAATGTTTTTTTAGTTGCAGAAATACGTCGAAAGTACATTTAGAACACGGTCCGTTGAGATGGAACTATCGTGCACGAAGAATTTCAATTTCACACGGTGCGGGGAGGGAATACGGGAGGGCAGACATAACACCACCATGTGATTGACGATTATAATTAAAAAATGGCTTTCTTTTCAATACCGTGTTGTGTAAAAAAAAAAAAGTTTACATTCTATGGTAAACGACTGGCCATACATTTGAATGGAAATAACCGAGAAGAAATGCTGAACATGAAAGAAAAATTTTCATTTTCTGTACAGAAGAATGGATGTTATCGGGTTTACATTCGGCACATTTTCCCCACGTACTATTGCTTAGGCTAAATAATAATGGTAAATATATCAGTCACATTCCTCCTGTTAATGTCATGCTTTCGTATTATTGTTTCTGCATTTCCGCACAGGAATGTCTTTCAGTGTGCTTGTAACTTTTAGTGACGAAAGAGTGGGAGTTGATTTTGTTGTGGTGTGCGCTGTGATAACTATGGAAGATGAAGAGGTAACTTTCTTTGTTTTCCTTATAAACTTAAGGGATTTAGGATTTAGATTTCTGGGCTTTCGGCATCTAAGGCCAATTTAGCCCGTCACGATTTGAGGGATGACGTCCCTCAGCGAGCACACAATCCGGGGAAAGGGGAGGAAGAAGGGATTAGGGATGGAAGGAAGCGGCCTGAAACCTATAAGTCAGGTACCAACCCGGCGTTTGCTTGGTGTGAATGAGGAAAACTCAGGAAAACCTCATTCAGGGTGGCTGACCTGAAAAAGCGTGTTACATTTTTTCGACCGAGTGACCCCACCGGGAATCGAACCCGGGACCGCTCGCACTGAAGGCGAGCGCGTTAGCGACTACGCTACGCGGGGCCATCTTATAAACTTAAGCAAGGGATTACAGTGGCTCAGTGGTAGAGCTCTTATCTCTGACATGTGTGGTCCCTGGTTCAATTCCCGGCCAAGTGAGTTTGTGGTAGACACAGGGCCGGCCCTAGGCAATTTGCCACCCCGTGCAATGGCAAAATCTGCCACCCGATTTCTCGAGAAAGAACAAATCTTAAAAGCCACAATTTTAAGTATATTATCTACCATGAACAATGAAGGGGAGGGAAAGTGCACTCGCACTCAGAAAGGCATAAATACTACAAATAGAATCTCGTTGTGTCTGTTTGTTTCTTTAAATAATATTCTATTATGTTAGTGAAAGATATAAACACACCTTCAGAGGAAAGATGGTATTGACCTTCACTCTCAATATATCAGTTTGCAATTCCAGTGCAACTATAGCTCTTTTATCTTTATTGCTTGATTTTCCTTCTACATCTGTTAAAAAAATTAAAAAAGAACTTGTTTCAATCTTCAATGGTACGGAACTTGTTTGTGACAAATACAAGACTAGTTTCCATATCTAAACTATGATAACTAACTAAACAGAACAGGTGTTTGCTATTGTTCGAGAATTGAGTTCTTGTGTTTGAGAACAATCAAGCAAGTCATACTGGGATTTGTTTGACCATTTGCTTAGCAAATAGGTCAGCTTAAGAAATTTAACTACTATCATCATGAAGTCCGTTTCCAACATGAAATGTTTACTTTAAATAAAATAATTATGACAGATGTTGCCGCCCCTCGAAACTTTTCGCCCCATGCAAATGCACATGTTGCACGTATGGTAGAGCCAGCCCGGGGTGGACAACATCAATCTTCGGGTTTTCTCGGGGTAGTCCTGTTTTCTTCATTGAGTGGAAAGATAATGTGGGAGAAAACTAACAAGCATGGCGTTGTAGATTACAAACTCACTTGGGCTGGGATCGAATCAGTGACCTCCAGCATCAGACGTGACCTCTCTACCACTGAGTCTCAGTGCCCCTGAATAACTGTTGCAATAATAATTCGTTATCAAAATTATTGGAATAATTATTTGTTATCTAAATAATTGTTCGAATAACTACTTGTTATCAAAATAAGTGTTCAAATAATTATGTGTTATCAGAATTGTTCCAATAATTATTCGTTATCCGAATAATTGATCGAATAACTACTTGTTATCAGAATAAGTGGTCAAATAACTACACATTATCAAAATTATTGGAATAATTATTTGTTATCGAAATAATTGTTAGAATAACTACTTGTTATCAGAATAAGTGTTAAATAACTATTCGTTATCAAAATTATTTGTATAATTATTCGTTATCCGAATAATTGTTCGAATGACTACTTGTTATGAGAATAAGTGTTCAAATAATTATGTTATCAGAATTGTGCGAATAATTATTTGTTATCCGAATAATTGTGCGACTAACTAGACTAACTACTTGTTATCAGAATAAGTGTTCAAATAATCATTAGTTATCAAAATTATTTGAATAATTATTATTCGAATAACTACTTGTTATCAGAATAAATGTTCAAATAATTATTTGTTATCAAAATCGTTCGAATAATTATTTGTGTTATCCGAATAATTGTTCGAATAACTACTTGTTATCAAATAATTATTTGTTATCAGAATTGCTCGAATAATTATTCGTTATCCGAATAATTGTACTGTGCGAGTAACTACTTGTTATCAAAATAAGTGTTCAAATAATTGCTATCAGAATTGTTCGAATAATTATTCGTTATCCGAATAACTGTTATCAAATAATTATTTGTTATCAGAATTGCTCCGTTATCCGAATAATTGTACTGTGCGAGTAACTACTTGTTATCAAAATAAGTGTTTAAGTAATTGTTATCAGAATTGTTCGAATAATTATTCGTTATCCGAATAACTGTTCGAATAACTATTTGTTATCATAATGAGTGTTGAAATAACTATTGCTTATTAAAATTATTTGAATAATTATTCATTATCCGAATAATTGTGTGAATAACTACTTGTTATCAATATAAGTGTTGAAATAGCTATTCGTTATGCGAATAACTGAAATGAAAGGAAATTTTTAGTTTAACGATGCACGATTATGCAGTGATACTAAGACATCAATGATGATGGCAGTAAATGGAACGGTAGAACCAAGAAAGTACGAGGAAACGCAAGAACTTCGAGAAAACCCAGAAACATTATTATGTACCTCAAAGTTCACATGGCACGAGCTTGTATCGAACCAGGAATTCCAAACATCAGAAGCTTGTGCTCTAACACTATCACGTTTTCTATCCTAATACAAGGGTCGTTCAAGGTTGACCGGGACTTTTATTTCTTCTGAGGAAACAGTTAGCACAAGAAGCACCAAACTATGTAAGCTTTTCAAAGTATTATCCGTGCGCGTCGAGGCACCGTTGCCATCGTTGTGGCAGCTCCCTGATTCCTTTAGCGTAGAAAGAATTTGGTTGTTGGCGTAGTCACTGGAGGACATCGTTCCGCAGTGCTTCATCTGTCGTGAATTTCTTCCCTTCCAGATTGTCTTTAAGGGGTGCAAACAAATGATAATCACTGGGGGCTAAATGTGGACTGTAGGGGGGTTGGGGCAGAACTTCTCAGCGCATTTCGGCCAGAGTTGTTGTCACATTGGCCGTGTGAGGACGGGCATTGTCATGGAGAATAATGACATTTCCAGACAACATGCCGGGTCTTTTCTTGCAAGTGGACTTTCGTACAGCACCACTCAAGAATGTGGAGTAATTCTGGGCATTAATTGTGCTCCCTTTGTCCAGAAAATCCACATGGATAACACCTTTCATGTCCCAGAAGACACTTGCCATAATCTTTCCAGTCATAGAGTAATAGTATAGTATAAGAGGTTTCAGCTGCTCTTCCCGCTGAAACTGTGGAGACTGTGGCGCCGCCACTCAAGTAAGTTGGGTACTACGAACTACTAAAAGCAAGAACGAATCAAATCATTCAGAGCACGTGAGTCTGATAGAATTAGCCAATGATACATTTAGCTACTGCCAGTAGCAGACGATGCAGTTAGTTACAACTCTAGCCGGTAGTGTCGCAGAGTCAGTTTCGTTGCATTCTGGGAACGATTTGAATTTCCATTAGGAACATAGGGAGTGGTTTATTAGAGTAATCAGTGTTTCCAGCAGACGGCAGCTCCCGTCCTTCGCGAAACAGTTCACACCATTCGTACACTCTTGTCCGTGACATCATTTGTTCACCATACTGTGCTTGCAATCTTCTGAAAATCTCAGCTGGTTTAACTTTCTCCATCACAGGAAATTTGATTACACACCGCTGCTCCACAGCCACAGACACACTGCTTGCTGCCATGTTCGCTGCAACTGCTGCGCACGCGTCAAATTCGTCATGCCGGGTGCTACTTACTCGAGAAGGAATACATTACGTCACCCCCCAAGTTTCATCATGATCCGGCTATTCATAAATTATTTACGTACGAAAATCCCGGTCAACCTTGAACGACTCTTGTAAATATTCGATATCTGAATAAATGTTGGAATAACTATTTATTATGAATAGAGACCGGATGTTTAGGCACTAAAAACCTGGAAAATAGGCAGGCAAATAGGCATTTAAAATTTAAAAATAGGCAGTAAAATAGGCACTAAAATGTAACTCGAAATAATGAAGATAAATACGCAATACCATTAAAAATAGATTCAAGTCATAGATAATGTTCAAAGAATATAGAAACATACTTGTTTGTTAATTAATATCTTCTTTTACTGTATATACAAAAACGAGGCATATTATGCATTGCACATACTGGGTGGATCTGAAAGATGTGCACATACTTGAGGAGGTGATTCGTGACATGAAAAGAAGACAAAAAGTGCTGTTGCATGTTGTCGAATTCTGCGTCGTGTTCGAGTGACAGGGGTGCCAAATTGGAATCGAAATCGAATCCTTACAATTGGAACGGGACATAAAGGTGCGCACATACTTCAGATGATGATTCGTGAAATTCAAGAGGACTTTTATCTTCTTTTCATGTCACGAATCACCTCCCGAAGTATGTGAACATCTTTGTAGTTCATCCTGTGTAACGTACCACGAGCTTGTGTTTACAAACACATAATATAAGTAAATATGTGTGTATTGTGTTACGTAAATTATATATTTTCCCAATGAAGGCTTATTTTGAAGAAAATGCATAGAATAGGCAATATTAGGCACTAAAACAATTATTTAGGCAGTAAAGGTCGAAATAGGCAAAATAGGCAAAATAAAATTGGCTTAAATCGAAACTATAACCCCCCATATAAACCTTAAAACGTTATTTTTGATCATATCTTTAATATTAAAGAATAGGCATTTTGCCTAACATCCGGTCTCTAATTATGAACATACTTAATTCGAGTAACTACTTTTTTTCAAAAAAAATCCGAAAACTTGTTCAAATAACTTCGTCGTCAGAATATTTTTTGGAATAAGTATTTGGTATGATAATAATTGATCAAATAGCTATTCATTACCAGAATAATTGTTCAATTAACTATTCGTTATCCAAATAAGTGTTCGTTATCCAAATAATTGTTGTAATAATTAATGATTACATCCGAATATTTATTCAAATTTTAACACCACAATTCAATATTTCACCAGAACTAACTTATAAGTGATACTCGAATTAGTTTTTTGCGGGGCCGCGGGGGCTCAGTGGTGTCCTTCCCGTTGATCTAGTGGCTAGCACGTGCGCCTTTGCTGTACGGGGTCCCAGGTTCGATTGCCAGTGGGAGAGCCTTTGTAATGTTAACTGCCCTCGATGATTCTTTGTTTGTGTCCCTGTCAGTCTAGGTTAAGAGAAAGGCGAGTTAAACGAGTAAAAAGCAAGTATAATTAAGTAGAAACCTAGTAATAAGTAGTTAAGGAAGTTAATGAGGCAGTTACTTTTAAGAAAAAAAATGGTAGAGCGTTCACCTCTGATGCATGAGGTCCCTGGTTCGATCCCAGCTCCCGCCAAGTGAACTTTGTGGTGGACAAACACCGTGTGGGGGTTTCCTCGGGGTTCTCCCCTTTCCTCCCACTCCATTCCGCTATTCCATTCATTTCTCATCATCACTATCTCCTTTAGCTTAGCTAACATAACCGTGGGACGTAAAACTTAAAGATTTCATTTCATTTCATTTTTGAATTACCTTAGAAGTACCTTAGGTAATCTTGTGGAACCGGGAGTGACAATAAATATAAGATAAATGTACTTTGAATCTCAACAAATATTTTTTAAAAAATATTGAAGATAGCAGATATTGAAAATTTGACAGGATGTTCATATTTGTCTGAATAATGCAACTATTTTGGTTCTTCGTCTTCGAAAAAAAAAAAAAAAGCTGAGAATTAATAAAAGAAAGGAAACAGGACGCCAGCTGGTATTGGTGGCGCGGGGCGTGGCTTTGAATGTATAAAAGCTGAGGAGATCAATATTGACTAGACGAGAGAAAAGCAGGCGCCTTGTCAATCGATGCCTGAGTCCTTTGCTACTCTCTACTCATACATAAACCCAACTTTAAGCTAATTGGGTCCTTTTCGTCACTCCTTGTGCGGTAGAGGACTTAAGATGATTAGGTGTCTAAAATCCTCTCGACGACAGAAGAGAGACTCACTGTCTAGT
Source organism: Thermobia domestica (assembly GCF_964235325.1). NCBI lineage: Eukaryota > Metazoa > Arthropoda > Insecta > Zygentoma > Lepismatidae > Thermobia > Thermobia domestica. Next base: position 34,048,554 of record NC_137468.1, read on the forward strand.
TCATGTTCATCAACTAAAGGATTTATCTTCTTTATAGGCCAAGAACCTCTACTCAACATACTGCGATGAACAATAAAAACAAAGTTCAAGCAGCACTATGAACTGTTAAGCGTAAACAATGAACGTATTTCTTTATATTGAAGACCGTCAGTAATGTTTATACAGGATGATACTCTATTGAAGATCCTCCTCAGTAATGTTGATACAGGATGATGCGCTGTTGAAGACTTTCAGTAATGTTTATACAGGATTGTACGCTATTGAAGATCCTCAGTAATGTTATACAGAGTGGTGCGCTGAAGACCGTCAGTAATGTTTATACAGGATGATACTCTTTTGAAGATCCTCAGTAATGTTGATACAGAATGATGCGCTGTTGAAGACTCTCAGTAATGTGTATACAGGATTGTACGCCATTGAAGATCCTCAGTAATGTTGTACAGAGTGGTGCGCTGAAGACCGTCAGTAATGTTTATATAGATGATACGCTATTGAAGATCCTCAGTAATGTTGATACAGGATGATGCGCTATTGAAGTCCCTCTGTAAAGTTACTGATATGCTTGAAGCACTGGAAACAGTTATCGGCTTTCAGTAGTCGTAGTTAAGCGGTCAGGTGAAATGCTGACAATGAGCACCAGGAGTAATATTTAATGGATGAGTCAAGTATGAAATATTTCTGCAAGTCCTTCCGACATAATATGCTTCCGGTGGGTTTCAAAACCGAGAGCTACATATGAAACAACTTTTTTTTTTTTTTTTTTTTTTGTGAACCCAAAAGAGAATTGCACTTTCTGTTTAAATTTCTGAAAAGATAATTTAAAGAGCAAATGAATTAAAACTAAGGAAGGCAAGGAAATACATTTACACTGAAATAAATTGAAATACACACTGGCGTAGGCTTTGTTTACCTAAAAGATATTTTGTTCGGTATAAAAAATATTACTTTCGGAACCTTGCAGTTAGATTTGGACGGGGAATGACGGAACTACGGCTCATCCATTAATGTAACCTTGGGAATGAGACACGGCTCTTGGAAAAGGAGGCAAGGGCATGCCAGTGTGTATTGGGCTCAGCGTTGTTAGAGGAAATGTTCAATGCGACCACAATCTGCGCAGATAAAGGCACAAAGATGGTAACACGCATATGTTCAAAAACACCTCTGGACACTCAACAAATCGCTGTTTCTGTAATGTTTTTTCCCAACACTCTGAGCATCACAATCTGGTCCCTATCAAATTCAATAAATCGCCGGTCTTTCCCATTCTAAGCACAAGCATCACACTAACTGATCGAATGAGATCCCTATCAACCAAGTAGCAAGAAAACTTTCGGCCAGTTGGCGCGTGCTTGGCTTTTGGCTTTCTACTCTTGCCTTTTCAATGCAAGCTTTCATACAATTTGCCTTTTGATATACTTGCAAGCGATGCTTTAGTTTAGACCCTTCGCAGAGCGTCATAGCATCACTGGTCGATTATTGGCTATTGGCTTGCCGCCAGCGTAAAACGCTTGCGTCAAGCTTGAATGGGACACTAAATGCAAGGTTGCCTCAATGTAACTTCGTTACTGGAATCCAGCTTGCGCCATGCTTGTACGCTTTCTAATCAAGTAAGCTTGGATGCAAGCTTGCCGACTTCCAATGCAAGCGTACAGCGAGCGGTTTGCAAGTTGTCTCTGCTAATAGGGCACCGTCTGGCGAGTGGTTCTGCTGTCTTCTGTGTCTCGTATGTCACCCCAACAAGTTCGTTCAAAGACTAGCGGGTGGTCAATGGTCATAATGATCGCTGGTGAGTGTAGATGTCGATTATTAATAATAACTTTACACATGCCCAAACGTTTTCGAAAATTCCACTTCTAAAAGGGAATACCGGTAAAGGCAATTTCAATAATATTTTAATTTCCGGTTTTGTATCCATAGAATGGCAAACATAAGGAAATAGTTGAACTTTTCAAAATGATCTTTTAAATATATTTTAATTAGCAATTGGATGGATCTGGGATATTATTATTATACTTTGTTTGAAACGGATACCCGAAAAGGAAAAAGGGGCTAAAACTATTCTCAGAGAATAACAGCTGCACTGCTTGAAATGTACTTTTGAACATAGTTAGCACTTGGGTCAAGCTGATTTTTTTTTCACTTTGTTTTAATTAAATGTGTATCATATGAGTGGAGAAGGTTGAAATACACTTTTGAATATATTTTCGATAAATCCATTTTTACCGTGCGAAGAACGGGCATTTTAGCTAGTAAGGGATACCTTAAGCAGTATTTCTCTCCGAAATTTTATTTTTTGAGTAAAGCTTTCCTATGAGATGGCTTGCGTTGCAATGGTGCAGACAAGTATAGAAATTACCTATGTATATGCTTCTGAAAAGAATCAACCTTTGCCATGTTCGTCGCTCATAGCTTTATTAAAAGATCATGCAGTGTACTTACTCCGTTCTGATTTTGGCCATTCGGGACGGTATGAAAAGAATAAGTTTGAATTTTGAAGGAAAGCCTCTTGAGATTAACCATTCCTTTCACTGTTTACTGAAGGGAATAGCATACGAAGAAAGACAGGCAGAACGTTTTACTTTAAAGTGAAAAAAAAAAAAAAAAAGTCATCGTTATTTTACGAGCGTAAACCTCTCTCTTTTAGTACGTCGTTAAACTAAGATTTACGATTTATTTTAAAAGCAATTTTCAACGTCTTAAGAGAGATTATTTATAATAAATATACCAGCAGTATTGTTCAACACGTGTGTTCACATTTCTAATATGCAGATTTGTAGGTAAAATTTTTATAAACAGGGGGACCACTGTGGTCTAACTTTCCTGAGCAGAGGGTACGGAGACACACAGAAAACGCTGCGGCGACACATACAATTTAATTTTCTGTTAGTAAAGAACATTTAAACATCGGGTTATGCAAAAAGCGCGCCGGTTTTGGATCGTCTGGCAAATTTTTGTTACTCGGTTGCCGACATTGTTTTGTATTGTTGCTCTACCCATAAACCTTCCGATTGTCGCCTTAGTCTGAATTTGTTCAGTCTGTGTCTAGCCATAGAGCAGTTCACTATAGCTCAACGTGTACTAATTGTGATTTTATTATTATTATTATTATTATTATTATTATTATTATTATTATTATTATTATTATTATTATTATTATTATTATTATTATTATTATTATCAGAACGGAGAAGGTTGTCAGGCGACTTCGCGCTGTTCTAAGGCGAAATGAGGTACCGAATGAATCAACAGTTCGCAGACGTATGAAAAAGTTCATTTAAAGTCCTGCGCGTCGTCGTAGCAATCGTTCTGAGCAAAACATTGCGGTCTCAGGCAGTCATAACGAATTTCACGACAGAGTTATTGCATGCCAACACAGTAGAGGAGGTCATATGCTCGATGTCATGCACCATACCTGAAATCGGAATATGTGATTAACATGTTTATGAATTTTGTTAGTGTGGGTTTTGAAAAAAAATAAAGTTCATAATTTTATGTAACAAAACCGGCGCGCTTTTTGAATCACCCTATATGTTTAGAGAAGAAATCAGTAAAAAAAAAAAACCCACGCAATTAAAATTCCAGTTTATTGAAAAGAAAAACAAAAAAATATGTATCAATGGCCTGAAAGACTAAGTTTGTGCAGAAATTCAGCATCGTTATGGTGGAGAAACTCATCGCGAGACAAACATTCTCAGATACAAACTCAAGTTGTAGTACTAGGGATTCCAAAAGGTTGTTTGAAGGGAGAGGAAGGTTTGTGGATGACGAACGTATGTTTGAAATACGGAATACAAGTTTTACATGAAAACAGAATTAAGCATATAACAAATATATATGTGCTCGTATATAACAAATAATTAAATAATAAACTATATATATGATTTGTTGTATTTTAGTGGTAGCTTCTATATGTATAAGATATTACATAATAAATTCAAATCTTTCAGTTTAACGTCCCACGATTATGCACTTCAGGCTAAGGGAGATGGATACTTAACGGCAAGTGACCGACCATTAGCCAATTAGGACATAATAAGTATACTTTCTTCCCCCAAATTTGTCATTCTTGTCCGTAAATTTACCTTTTTTTCCCACCAAGCTTTCCATTTTGTGCCCTGAAATATATTTTTTTCCTCCTCAAATTTACTACCGTTTGAGTGTACTGTACCATTTTCAATAAATATATATGACTCTCCCAAACGCCTACGACATTGCGACACATTTGTTCGATGTTTTATTAATAACCACATTGACTTAATCCTTAGTCTTCCGTTGCAAGCGCTGCTATCGGCTGAAGGAATTCCACTCGCTTTCTCTCATTTAGCAACAGCTGAACCCTTATTGGCTCAACGCGTGGGTGTGTGAGGGTGTGAGCTTTAGTTCGCATTTTTGCCAAGACTCAAGACATTTTGGCAGCACAATATAAGTTTCTAAAAGTAGTGAGTGACTATAACAGTACTGAGCATCTCGCTGCCGCTGGAGGAATTGATTAGTAGAGTCTGTATCAAAATTGATTTTAAGTATTTATTGTAAATGCTTCATGACTTTTTGCATTTTAAAAATTTGCGACACACCAGTTGGTACTACGGTATAGAGAGGAGAGAGTTAGATTACAGAAAATAAATGCAATATAAAACTCACTAACTTAAAGGTATGATGGTAGCTTTCTTTAAATTACTGGATGCAGTCTCGAAATTAAGTACTTGTAGGCCAGTGATGTTTTCAGGAGGTGGTGCGAGAGAGAAATCCCCCTCCCGTTTCCTCGGAGCATTTGATTTTCATTTCCGTTTATTCGAAGTCTCTCCTGGAAGAAATCCACTGAAATTAGTTTTGCCCATGACACACAACGAGAAAAAAGGAATGATTTTTTCTATTATTGCATTGTACTTTTTGAATTGTTGGACACCAAGACATGAACGTTGCCATATGGATGTGTCTTATTATTATTATTATTATTATTATTATTATTATTATTATTATTATTATTATTATTATTATTATTTACAGAATACGAATCTGCCATTGTCTTGATACGCCTTGATTATTATAAATACAATTATTAGCTCCCCAGGTACCTCATGATATGGGATTAACATTAAAAATAGTGTATTCCTAACGGAAATCGAGCTAAGACCACATATTAGAGGCATGCATGTTGTTCTATCCATTACAGGCTACACGGCGAGAGCATAATTCAAAGATAAAAATCCTAAAATACATGTATGACATTTAATACGTGTACATGACGTCAGCCTCTGATTCATTAGCGTTATGCAATATGCAGACAATGCTTCTTTGTAAACTATAGTTTATACGACTAAACTGCCAATGAACCAGGCGACGTACAACTACAGAACTAGAGCGTAAGCGATACTTCTCTTTTATTAGCATTCCTCTGTTATAAAGCTTGGGACTATTTAATTGAATGTGATTGATTAGTGCTGCCATCTACTGTCGTCGGGCTTAGTTACTTATTTCTCGTTCACACTTTTATATGCAAAATCTAAATTCATTTCTGCTTCTGCCAAGTATCGCTGCTGCCGCGCACCAGTTTTCACCGTTACCCAATTTTAGCGGGAATACGTTACGTAAATAAATAATCGAGAAATTGAAAAAAAGAAATTGGTACAATATTTTCATCCCTATACTTTATTAAATATGCTATTCTTGTTTTTTTATTTTCTTGTGAAGATATTTTCTTGCAAGACTTTCTTCGACACAATAAGACTTGAAATCATTACACCGTTATCACGTACCATAACATTTACTGCCATTTGTACAATATTGGAGACAGAGGACAATTACAGTAATAGGTATAATAATTAATATAGAGTAATATGTGTACACGTCAGAGTTAGGGATGCGCATGAGACAAGATTTGTGGCTGTCTCGTCTCGAAAATGTGCTGTAAAAGTGGTCTCGACTCGAAAAATGTATATTTTACTATTGGAAGAGCCGTGTCTCGACTCGTCTCGTGTTCATCCCTAGCCAGAGTGAGTGGAGTCGTCAGGAATTCAGGTGTATTAGGAATGAATTCTTCTCTAGGAACAGTTCTAAGTTTATTTTCAGATCTTAGAGGTACGGTAACTTAGTGGTAAAGCGCTTACCTCTCGTGCGTGGGATCCCTGGTTCGAATCCCGGCCAGGTAGTAAGATTGTGGTGGACAACGTCATGTTCATGGGTTTTTTCGAAGCACTTCAGTTTCTTCCTACATTATCATTCCATCATTATTCATTTGCCTTAGTCATCCGTCTCCCTTAGCCTAAAGGACATAATCGTGGAACATTTAAACTTAAAGATTTCATTTCAATTTAAGGTATTATACAGTCAGTAGCTAAACAGTATATCGAGATATAATTTATTTTTTATCAGTTACCCTACTTCGAAGCCAGAACGTTAAGACACGGGGGTAGGGTGAGATAATTTTGGAGGAGAACTAACTTAAGTTCACTTTTATATTCTTTATCGTCTGTTTTCTATCTAAACAAACAATTTACAGTTTCAGGGGCTATAAAAGTGGTCACAGGGAGCTCAGTATACCCCGTCCATCGTCTAATCATCTACCCGCCTACTACTCTGCTTCAAAAAAAATGTGTAAATACATATTTCTCTTTGTTACAACCAAATGCATTTAAATAAGTGTATTCATTCAGTGGCGAAAGAAATTTCCGAGTTTTAACCCTCTTTCCAAGGATGTACACAGGGGGTGGATCCTGGGAGTCCGGACCCCCCCCCCCCCGAAATTTTGACTTTTACGTAAATTTAGCCTAATTTTAGGGGCAACTTTAGGAATTTTAATATAAAATGCCCTCAAATTGAGTTTGGATTCCTCCCGAAATAAATTCTTGCGTACGCTACTGCCTCCTCCAACAAGACATTACGGAAAAATAGATCGCATTTGTTAGAAATGATATGAGGTTGTGTGCTTGAGCCCTGCTTGATGAAATTCTGTGTATGATTTTAATTATTATCGTGATTTGGGAAAGTAATCAAAAAAAGAAGATACTTCCTCCAAGTCGATATCCTGTGTGTTTGTGATCTGTTGTGTTCGTATCATGTCTTTAAAATATGCGCGTGAGCAGAGCCGGAAAAATGGGCTTGGCGGAGACTCAACACCAAATTTTCAGTCTGCTTGCAATTTTATGTATTATTTGCAAATTTATATCATAGCCAGCTACTGTTTCCTCCTGAAGTATAACAACACAGCGATCAGTAGTTTTCTGCTCAGTCTGGATTTTAAAATACGGTAATAGCATACTCTAAAGACAATTTCCCTAGCCTATTTATGTAACACTTGATACTTACAACAATCACCTACTTTATTAGCGAAAAGAATCATAATATTCCGGGTTTAATTGCAGGAATAATTTAATCACAACGTTTGAACTTTGCACGCTGTGATCACCTGTTGAAGAATAACTGTGATAGGTTCCAGGGAGAAACGAGAGTACATGGCAGAGATGGAGTGGGTCAGTGGGTAGTGGGTCAACAGGACGTGACCCAGTGCGACTCACCACCCACCGTGACCCACTTTGATCCACTGACCCACCGTGACCCACTCTGACTCACTGACTCCCTCTGACTTACCGATCTACTCTGCTCATTGCATTGTAGACAGCATCTTCTGAACACTGGTGAATTTGTCTACGTTTTATTTTCAAGGCTTTCATTTCTCTTCCTTTTTCATTTGTTTCTGTTTACTTACCTGAGCTGAGTATACCTAACAAAGGAAGTATGAATGAGCTCATATCGAAACCTATCTTAAAATTTCACTCAGAGGAAGGAAGTCCCACAGAAAGACCACACACAAAAAACCAGCTGCGTTTTCGAAGTGGAATTAACCAAAATGGCAGATTGAAATGTCGCGTATCCATGTCGACAATTGCACAATACGTTCAGTACCACCCCTTGTAAACGGCCTGTTAATAATAAAAAGGTCATACTATACCTAAGGGGGTATACTGTGGGTACATACTATACCTAAGGGGAAGTCGTGCGGTAAGGTGAACCTTGACGGCAGCCATCTTGAATTCAGGTGAAGTTTTGTAAATAGGAATAGAGCAATATGATACATGATTTTGGGCTAGAATTTAAGCAGAAAAACAATTGTAGCAATAGTTTAAAGATACGTGCATTTGGTAAAACGTTACAGACATTTATTGTGTATGCTTCCATGTGAACAACTCCCGAGTAAAGTCAGATCCACCGTTATTGTAACAGAGCGGTGCTAGAACAATTGGCCATAGAAATTCAAATTCCGATTAGTGATAATTTCACAGACTTGTTTTATTATAAGTGTAAACTCTTTAGTCAGTGGAGAGAAGGGCGTGGATCATGAGTCAGAGTTGATGACGATGTGTTTTGGTGGGTCGGAGTGGGTCATGGTGGGTAGTGGGTCATAGGTCACAGTCGGTCGTGGGTCACGATGGATGATAAGTCAGAGTGGACCACATTAGATGATGGGTCATAGATCACGGTCGTTCGTAGGTCACGATGGATGGTGAGTCAGTGGGTCGTGGGTCAAGTTTTCATTTACCCACGCCATCTCTGGTGCGCAGCTTGCTACTGCGCATTCAAATTCTATCCACCTTCTGACCTGCTCCTTATTCTATTGTCATAATGAATATCATGATTAGGATATGCTTCAGTATCAGTTTCGCTTATCATACAACATACTTTTTAGGTTTACAAAAAATTCTTTCTTCCGATTTTCTCTAAAGCTACACATGAGAATTTATACTGACCTTGGTCCTCTGTCTTATTTCTGAACATTATTTTTTTGCTTACATTTATGTTTTTTACTGAAGGATTGTCGCTAACTGAAAGACAACGACGTTGGTGCCATCTCATATCATTAAAGTTGAACTAACTTGTAAGTTTATAACACACGATCTTAATCTAAATTATAGACTTTACTGTCAGAATCACTAATTCGACACTTAAAGTGATGGCATTTGATTTTCCTTTTTTACGTAATCAAGCATTGTTGTTCTTAGCGCTAGAAGACAGTACTAAAATAACGTCGTGAAGTCAGTGTTTTTAATTGCTTCCGCAAATGGCGCACAGATGCGATAAAATCCAAAAGGCACTACGTAATGAATCAAAGACGTGATTGAATGAACAATTGTTTCGTTGTAGTTTGAATTATCAACGCCAATTAAAAATGGCGGAACGAAGTAATTGAATACATGTTTTCTATTCGTTCATGTTACGAGAGTTGATGTAGAATAATCTATATGGATTACTATACTATTAAGGTCTTCCGATGTGTATTTTTTGGGGTGAACATCAGCGGTATTTTCAGTAAGAATAGGATTCAGATGGTGAAGTTGTTTGCTCTAAGTAGATATCACAGAGACAGAAGAACGGCCTTGTGTTTTCTTATCTCGCATCTTCAGTTAGTGATGCAACAATGCGACTGCTAATAATATCCAGTAAATCTGCTACTGTAAGTACTTTAATATATTTATATTTGTAAATAGTATGTGCTTGCTAGGAGGAGGAGTTATGTGTTATAATGTTAGAAGAAATTGAGCAATTACAATCCGCTAATAAATTGTGCTAATTACTATTCAGTACTAAATAAATACATAATCTATTCTAGTAGAATTAAAAAAAAAAAAAAAACTATTAACTGTATCAGATTGGCAAGTAATTTTTCTCGATTTTCTCGTAAACTACACGTGAAAATTTATCTTTAGACATGTTATTTTCTCAATGTAATCTAATGATGGATCTCATAGATCTCAATGATTGATCTCATAAATCATAGATCCCATTGATAGATCTCGTAGATCACAGATCTCAATGACAGATGTAGATTTTATCGATAGATATCATAGATCTTATTGTTAGATCTCATAGATCATAGATCTCAATGATAAATCTCATAGATCTCAATGATAGATACCATAGATCTTATTGATAGATCTCATAGATCATAGATCTCATAGATCTTATTGATAGATTTTATAGATTGTAGATCTTAATGATAGATCTCATAGAACTCAATGATAGATATCATAGATCTTATTGATAGATCTCATAGATCGTAGATCTCAATGATAGATCTCATAGATCATAGATTTTATTGAAAGATCTTACCGATTATAGATCTCAATGATAGATCTCGATATGATCTATCGATTGGTATATGTAAATATCGTAGTTAAACAAAAAAGGTTTAAAAGTTAATAGTTAATTTTGTATTATCTCTCATTGACTATATTGTGTATTGTAGTCTTTCTCGTGTCATAATGAAAATTGTGTACTTTAGGATCTAGGTCTAGAAAGCTCCAGATGCGCCTGTTAGAGACAAGGCCTCGCAGCGCACTGACCACGTGCTCACCGCTAGGCTGTACGTAGTTCAGCCATTTGCTAACGGATGGCGCTGGAGCAAACTTAGGCCCACAAAATGAGCTGTTCCGCCTAATAGTTTGGTTTTAGTTTCGGTAGTTTAGTATCAGTTTTATCGTAACAGATGGCGTAGGCACAATACAATTTTTTGGATATATCGCATTTCAAGGGGCCACATTTTATCATCTCTTTCAATCTTCAATAAGAAAGCAAAAGTCTTCCTTGTGCTCATCCAACCAAGGAATGTCGTTGGAAGCAATCAGATAAGAAATTTTGCAGATGTCCACTCAGCCGTGGACCCAACACTTCTTGTTATCTTTCGATCAGCGTTTTTCTTCTAAGATCACTATAAACATTCTCCAAGGAAGTGATTCCTTGTCACGCATTAAAAATAACAGGAAATCACTAACTAGTTCATTTTTAATATACTGATTCCATTTCACAGGTAGTGAGGTATATAAAGACACAATTATATAGGTATATGAATCTCCAAACTTCACTGCTATTCCAGTTAAAGTTGTCTAGTATATGTTTCAAATAAATATTCTTGCTTTGAATTCCTTATTGCTGATCATTGGGAATAGTTTATAAAAGTGTAGAAATATACGGACGTTCAAGTTAGGGCTTTACGTTGATTGACATAGAACAAAAAACGATAATACATAGCTAGAAGCTGTATTTTTAGAATTGAATCAAATTCTCAATAAAATATATCATCTCTACTCTTAACACTCTGCTAAAACCGAACATTGTTGAAATTTACTAGTACCTCTGGTTTCATTATTGATTTCCATTAAGCAAAAACGGCGAGAGATACCGAGAAATGTTTTCCTGGAATCGATTAAACGTCCCAACAATACATGCTATCTACTCCATTAACCTTCTATTGAAACCGGGAGTGTTAAAATCAACAATTTCTAATTTTAATGTTGATAGCCGTACCATAAAAACGGTAATAGATAGGGACGAACGGTTTTTGGAAATCGGTTCAGCGTTTCAAGGAATCATATCATTTGCGCTCGTAGCACTCTACAAAACCGGAAGAGTTGAATTTTTCTTACTTCTTCCGGTTTAAAATTTGATCACCGTAGATCAGAAACTGTAAAATATAGCGAGTAATGACTTTCTAATACAGGGCCGTCATTTGGGAGGGCAGGGAAGCAATTGTTCCTACTTAAGTTTGAGAAATACATTTTTTTAAATGTAGCCTATACTAATATATAACAAAAAACGTCAAGCTCTTGTCGGAGCATAATCTTGCCTCTCTGACAGAATCTGAAATGCCGCCACTGTTCTCATATAGATTCAATGTCCCAAGAAAGGAAAGTATTTATTTCTCTATCCTCAAAGTTTTACATTAGTTATACTTATCTATATGACAAGCTGTTGTGGGCCCTGTAATAAGACAAAAATATTTACTTTCACAATTTAATGCACGTTAATCACATCTCAGGTGCGTTTTAATCTAAATATATAATATGTATTGCACTTTCTAGAAATCAGTTTTCCTTAGTTTATTGCCAATTAGACTAGTGCATAAGTTTTGAGTTCCTTTTTCAAATCAAAGTATTGCTTTTTTTTCAATGCCAACTTCCGTCTGCTCTTGTATTGTAGCTCCGGAAACTTTGGTCCTCTTTGATACTTCGTATTGCAATTCACATGCTTATGTCCAATCAAGTGCGAAAAGTCTTTGTTCTACGCTTCGCAGAATTTATTCGTACGTGATAGACAACATTTATTCTATGCTGGCAGATATAATGCCATTACCGTTCGGTTCCTCAATTAGTTACTGAGTTCGACAAAAGACCTCCTCACATAAGTCAAAATAATCTATCAAAGTCTGTCTGCTGTTCCTCATTCTTCAGTATGCTCTGCAATACGTTCTACATTACATATATATATATCTCAGGCCACTTTCAACTTGGTTCACTGCTAGAAATGCTAAGCACAAATCATTCCACTACGTGTACGCACTGATTTATCTTCCTTGTATACAGCTCGTGAATCTAACGCTTGAATCTTCCTCCACACAGACTGCGACAAAAGGTAGAAACAGCCTTTCACATTTACACTCGGTCCGAAACTTTTTTAAAGCATTTATTATCGCCATTTCGAAGCCCATCCAATAGTCAAAGAGTCAAATAATATACTTAGAGAAACATATTTTTGATACTATGTATCTCTTATCTCTCTGAATAGTATAAATTTTAGCAATATTAGGTAGGGATGGCCAAAAATTTTCGGATCCGGATATCCCGGACCCAATGAGACCGGATCCTGATCTTGTCAGATCCGGACCTAGAACTGGACCTCGGATCTGGATCCGAAATTCGAATCTCAGATCTTGATTCGTATCCAAACCTACATCTGAAATTGTGATGATAAAATTGAATATCTAAAATTCGTTAAAACTTTTTTTTGGATTCACTAATATAGTAGGTTGCTGTGCTTTTAAATGGGGATACGGCTGTTTTGGTGTAGGACGTTTTGGTGCAGGGCGTTTCGGAATAGGGCGTTTTGGTGAACGGATGTCACGGTGTAAGGACGTTTAGGTGTGAGGCTGGTTCGGTGTAAAAGTTCCAATGTTTACACCGAAACGTCCACTCTTCAAAATGAAAATTATTCGTTAGGGAGAAATAAATTCATGAAGTAGAAAATATAAATTAATAAATAAAATAAAAATTAAATGCTGCTGTAATTGACAGGGGTTACTTATTTATAGTGAGTCCCCTCACTTCATTCTATGTCAGAACTTCTTATATCCTCAAATGTTATAATTATGAATTGATTGGAAAAACGTTTTATGGTAATGATATATAATAATAAAGTGTGTGGTGCATAAACATTGTGTACACCACACACACCTTATTACGGCATTAACTGTGCACAAATCGCAAAATGCTGTACAATCTTTGAAAGGAAATTTTCAAACACAGGTGGTTTTTCTTCCAAATAACCGCTTTTATATCATGCATACCCAATAAGATTAGCAAATCTAGGAGAAGAAAACTGATTATGAATCAGTGTTTGGATCTTAATTATATTATTACGGAGATGTAAATTCTTGTTATAGTTGTATAGAAGGACAATGTCAGAAAAATATCTCAAGATTTTTTTTAACGGCCTAAAGAACGCAAGAAGAGTCTGAATCCTACCAGTTGTTCCTGCATAAATGGTTTATGTTATGAGTTACTCTTTTGTTCTTAAAATAGATTCAAAGTTGATGAATTGTTACCACTCCACTAAGCTAATAACAAAATGGACTTCGCATTAGACGCTTGAAGAAAAATCTCTTGGAACCATGATCTCACAAGATTTGATGTTAAATTTTCTGGAGTTGATGCTTTCAAAAGGATATCTTCAAATTTAAAGAGGTTGTGTTGTACTACAAGGCCAAATGTCCCATTGTTTTCCTACAAAACAATTAACAGTGGTGATAACAAAACACTATTTGCAGAAATTAAAGGCTGTATGATGTAGCTACGAGTCATAGAATTTACTGACTGCCACACTTTCTACTGTTTGTGTTCCTGTAAACACTAGAGTAAGTCCCGTCTGAATTTCCAAATTAAACCGTATTGTTCAGAGTTATAAATATTTTCTTTTTCAATAACATGTGTTGCTTCACATTCGCGACAAATGCATTGGCACTGGCTTCTAGCTTTTGGGGCTATAGATTTAAACAAACGTCCTGTTAAAATAAGTACAGAAAGGGGTTTCAAATGAATCCGCACCTTCTCTCAGTAGTCCCTGCCAATTATAATTGTTCTTGGCTAACTGCAGAACATTTCAAACCAGAAGACTATTTGTAATTGTAATCATCATATTGGATCCGCCAATTTGAATTTTGTAATTTTAGCGTCAGGTTCTGAATCGCCTGTCCTTGGCAGTAAGCTGGAAGTATCATTTAATCTTATATTTTAATCATTATTTTCTGTTTATGCTTGGAGACCACCTCTAACATTCAAAGGGTGGTTTCTACCCTTAAACCCGCATCATTGTCAAAATGAATAAAAATACGTGACGATTATTTGTTGATATTCTACAAGTATGCAAAGTTTCATTCAAAATCAGTAAATTCAACTTCCGTAAGTCTCCTTGTTAGTGCTGTTCAAATGGAACAAATAAGTTAATTGGCGGACATGAAGTCAGAAAAAAGAAAATAAAATACGCCGATGTTACGAAGAGACCGAGCAATAACAACGAGACTCAATAACAATGTTAATCAGTTTACACTATTGCAGAGTGGCTACACTATGACACTTCATGATTGTTCATTACAAGCATATGATTAATGCAATCAAATATTAGGCTATACACCGGAACGTCCTTTACAGCCAAGCGTCCTTACACCGTAACGTCCGTACACCGAAACATCCGTACACCGGAACATCCTACACCAAAACATCCTACACCGAAACGTCCTACACCGAAACATCCTAGACCCTTTTAAATGTTTCCATAACACGTCTGTGCTACCTTTGTTCTTTATTTTATTTTAACCTTGCAATGTTCTTTACATGTTGCACTTTCTGACGAAGTCTAGTAAAATGTTTCCAAGTTTGATTTCTTCCCATTTCAGAGTATAGTGAACTCTCTGAAAACTGATGTAAATGGTAACAAATTCTTCTGTTTAGCTCCTCTTCAAAACTTAATGTTAGCTTAACATTGAAAATATTTATTTTATTCTTAGAAAATAAACTTTACTATTTTCTCATATACGAATGGAATATCTTTTAGATAAGGCCCTTCTAATCGCAGGAATACTAGACAAAACAAACTCTTTATTAATTGTAGTTTCTGACTCACTAGAGTCCAACAAATGTAATAATGAATATCTTTTACTTCGAAGGTACAACAAAAAATATAGACTGGTTGGCGTGGAACAACAGTAGATTTTTAAACATACACACGAGAATTTCAGGAAAGCGATATGGTTATGTAGTATTATTAGTATTAATAAAAGTGTTCGTTGTGTGACTTTATCACTAAGCGTTCGCCCCCCCTAGAGGAAATTGTACTTGGGAATGTCGAAAACCCAATAGAATTTTTACATTAGTTGTAGCAAAAAATGAAACTATATTTGAAAAGTCGCTTATATTTGCCCCCCTTGAAAACCACAACATGGGCGCTCTTGGGCCGAGGTCACGTATTATATAGCTTCTGTGCTCAAAAGGGACGCTGAAGTCCAAAACAACCATCAACATAATAGCAGAACAGAAAAGAAAGAAAAAACATCGTTTTTTGGCTGACAATAGAAAATTTTCCGGTTCCCTAAAGCTAATTGGAAAATTATAATTTGTTGCTGACTAACTTTCCTCTACAGAAATTCAGTTTTGTAGCTGAATATGCAGTTAAATATAGTGGAAAATTTTCCAATTAACATCACTATATATAACATCCAAAATTCTCCGGCTTATGAAAAGTTTTTTCCACTTGTTTCTACATCGTGATGAAAATTTTCCGATCTATGAAAATTCCTTTCACTTGTTTCTACAGAGCAATAAAACTTTCCGATTCACAAAAAGTTGTTTTACTTTTTGCTTCAAAATAATGAAAATTTTCCGACTTATTATAAGTTCTTCGATTTTTCCATATAAGACAGAAAATATTTCGATTCATGAAAAATTATTTAACTTGTTCCTACATACTACTGAAAATTGTGTGAGCCATGCAAATTTTCAGATTCTTTAAACGATCTTTCACTTTTTTACATTTCTGTACATGAATTCAACCAATTTTATGATTGCTGAGGAATTGTTACTTGTTACTGATGTTTTTTTTTTAGAACGGAAAATTTTCCGGAAAAATATAGCGGAAAATTTTCCACCTCACATCACTACATATATTGTTACAGATGGCTGTGGGTGCTGTTGTTCACTCTGAGAAATGAATCTTCTTAATAAATCTCTGTTAGAAATTCCATCAGACTAAATATGCTTTGCTGAGTGAGCGTCAGTGAAATGGACACACCATTTCGCCGTCTAAAATGAAATAAAAATCATAGTGTAAACTGGTAGTTAAGTCAGCAGGCGACAAGAAAATTGGTCAAACGAGAAGACACCATTAGAGACATATGATCCTAGGTTTAGCCCCTATGGTCTCACTGGCCTCACTAACTGCCTCCAATAAATAATTAGATATATTAGTACAACATGTGGTTATTTTTGATCTCTTGCGTACTATTACATCCAAAAGTTTCTTTCCTTTTACTTTTTTAATTCAAAGCTTTAAACTTACTAAATTTTAGTGTTCGATTCGTGAGAGGAAGGTTGGGATACATCCGCTTGTATTTTTAGCCTACTTCTGGTACTTGAACCACATTCAAAAATTGCAATTTTTGTCATCTAGCATCTCCATTTCTAAAATTTCATAAATCGTAAATCTAGTAACTTGTTCTATGTTTCCATTTGAACAATCTATTTATATTCTTATTCTTTAACTGTTTTTTTATTGGTATTGCATTTATTTGAATCTGGTCTCTAAACTTACATTTAGATAATGAAAATTCAAAGTATATACGTATATCGTATTCAAACGGATGTAAATGCTCCCCTAAGCCATCTCTTGGAAGCGAGAAACAGTAGTGAGAAAAATCTACCATATACTCATATAACATAATTTTTGATTTACTAATTGATTGTAGAGTTAATGGGCAAATAATTATTGATGCGTTTGTTCCCCGTTACGAGGAATTTGATTTTGTATGATTATTTATGTTCGCACCAATTCCTCCGGATATAATTATAGAACCGTATTAACGGGGGAAATACAAACTTGAGTAGTGGTTCAGATCCACTTATGTCCAGTCTCACATATCAAAAAAAGGAATATGTATTTATCATATATATTAGACAATTTGAATCGAAATAGCAACTTGAGCTTTTGGTACTTACGAGTTTAAAACTCATATAAACGAATTTTATATAAATCTCAATGCACAGATTTTTTGTTTTAAATATCTAATTTATAATTCAATTTTGGAGATTTATATATAATTGTGTCTTCATATACCTCCCTACCTGTGAAATGAAATCAGTATTTTAAAAATGAACTAGTTAGTGATTTCCTGTTATTTTTAATGCGTGACAAGGAATCACTTCCTTGAAGGAAAAGCTGATCGAAAGATAACGAGAGGTGTTGAGTCCACGGCTGCTGGACACCTGCAAAATTTCTTATATGATTACTTCCAAAGACATTTCTCGGTTGGATGAGTAAGGGAAGACTTTTTGCTCTCTTATTGAAGATTGAAAGAGATGATAAAATGTGTACCCTTGAAATACGTTATATTCCAATTTTTTAGGTTTACAAAAAGTTTTTAATTTTTTCAAAAATTATACATGAGGATTTAGTATAATTTTGTTCAGTTTAAGGAGATCAATCATTTGGTATATGTGCCATCTTTAGACATATCCCTCCCCCGTTAAATGCTAGTAACAAGGGCACACGCATACCCACGGGAGGAGGGTGTCCAGACGAAAATGATTGATGTAGCATGAAAAATTTTGATCTTGCCCTTCATCTGTACTCTTTCTCTTATAAAAATAATCTAACTTTATAATTTTTCCCTTGAAAATATAGGTGGAAGTATCTTACAATTACTTATCGTCTTTTCGGGTGTAGAATAATACCCATTCAATACTACATAGGCATAGTGGCTTGTAGCATTGGACCCCCTCCCACCAAAAATTTGTGGGTGCGTGCCTGGCTAGTGCAGGGGCGGATCCAGGACTGACTTCTGGGGGGGGCAGTGGGTTGTCATACTGCTACTTAGAACTACTTTTAACATTTCAAACTCTGGGAGGGTTTTATTTATATATATAAAATAAAAACGTTTCCCCTTCCGGGGGGGGGTCGATCGCCCCGATCGACCCCCCTGGATCCGCCACTGGGCTAGTGACATTGTAGAATTCTATCAGGCAACAATTTGTCTTATGTCTCAGGCAGTGTTAAAATCAGTAACAATTTACTCGGCAAAGGAAGAATTTGTGGTTGTCAGGAAGGAGTTACTATTTCGAGGAACAGTGATATTTGATTTTCCTCGTCTTTTTCCCGCCTTTCTTAACATATGATGTAATATGGGTTTTCCTGACTTCTGTCATCTGTACAATTCTTAGCTATTCTGTTATCTGCACTGTGAGAAGAGCAATGAACTGAATTTTTGTGCAAAATTGCTTGAAATACATTCAGCTCTGGAAGCACAAGTTGAAATTTGTCTAAAATTAAAGTTTTCTACAAGTTAATCATAGTTTTAGGTTATTATATCTTACTATCCGTAGTGTTTACTATCTTTTTCATAGTGTCATAATGACCCCTATCAAATGACCCGCTCACCCCTTTGCCTTCCATCCGGCGTTGATACTCTGACATTCACATTCTATATAGAATGATATAAAACAAAAAATAAAGAGATAGGGAAAAATTGGATTTGTTTTAATGAAACATATAAATTAGCTTCTTTTATTATTTTTTTCCCCTTCGTATTCTCTAGAAGTTATCAATTTCTTGTTTGATAAATCTATTTCCCTGCTCTTTTATTCAATTCTTCCTTTCTCCCATTTTTCTTCTTCCATCTGTATTGCGTTACTATCTTTCTTTCGTACGTCTTCGTTGTGAGACAGTTTCTCCTCTGAGCCATCCATTACGCCGTTGAAGAAGACATTATTTAATTTACGCTAGAGGGAAGCACCTGGTAAGGCGCCTTTTCAACAGAGATCTATGGCTTACCCGCCTTTGCCTCAGCCGATGCTTGCAGGTTTCTTTCCATTCAATACAGGGCCACTTTGGAAGTAAAGGCGAACTCGGCAAACTTCGCTCTTTAGGAGGACTGTATTCTTATTATTTATATTTAATTAGCTAAAGGTGCGCTTTCTACACAGCGCATCATTCACATATGAGCATGAATCTTCTTGTCACTCCTAACATCTGTCATGTTCCTTTACAGACGTAAGTGAAAGACATGTAGATAAAATAAAAAAAATCAATAAAGGGTATCATAAAGGGGAGATTTTTTCGATTATTTTTTCAATATCTTGCACCGTTTGCAAGATTTGAGCTTACTTCCGGTTGGAGTTTCTAATTCATGTATTATCAGTGTTTTCTTTCTTCTTGCATGCAGTATATGTATTAAGCAAATACATTACACACACACAATTACATAATTATAATGTCAGTGATATATGGTGTTAATTAAGCAAAACACTGAAAACAATAAAGATTCATCTTAGACTGGAGAAATTGTTATCCTTCGTTTTTTATTATTATTTAGCCGTGAAACAAACGTCGGAGAGATATACTAACCCCGTATACAACTATATGGTGCTGGAATGTATAACTCGTAGGATATGATGCTTCACTTTTAAAATTTTCAATACTTCCAGAGTACCTCTAAAAATGTAATAAAGAAATAACGGCCATTTGTTTTAAATATTCAATTAGAACTGAATAATCTACTCAAAATTTGCAATCGATCAGTGAAAACGGCATATTTCCTAGAGCTTGTGGTTTCCGAATACCATTGTGAAAAGAGTTGAGTTGATTTTGAATTTAACGTCCCGTTCAGCAGCGAGGCTATTTGAGACGTGGACCTACTGATTAACGTGGAATCCGAACCACATGAGCTCCCGCCGGGAATCGAACCCGGGTCTCCCACGCCCAAGGCGCGTACGCCATTGTTAAAAGAATTGGCCACAAATATATAAACGTCCATAAACATATAAACTTTTCTTGACCGCAAACATATAATCCTAGCATTTTAATGTATATACTAGCAGAACCTGCGCTCTCTACACAGCACATCATTTGTATATGAGCATAAATCTCCTTCTCATCCCCCACAACATATGTACATGTCCCTTTACAGACACAAGATGTCTTGATAAAAAAATCGGCAAGAGGTATCATAAAGGGAAGATTTTTCGATTATTTTTTCTTAATATCTCGCATCGTTTGCAAGATTTGAGCCTACTTCCGGTTGGAGTTTCTAATTCATGTATGACCAGTGTTTTCTTTCTTCTTGCATGCAGTATGTAATAAGCAAATACATTACATATACAACTTATTATAATGTCAGTTATATATGGTGTTCATTGGACAAAACACTCAAAAAATAAAAATTTATCTTACACTCGAGAAATGGTTATCCTTCCTTTTTCATTATTTGGTCATGAAACAAACGCCTGATACATATACAACCCCTATATACAACATTGTGGTGTTAGAATGTATAACGCATAGGATATGATACTTTAGTTTTTTTTTTTAATTTCAACGCTTCCAGTGTACCCTAAAAAACGTAATAATGAAATAATGGCCATGTTTTTTTTTAAAAAAAATATTCAATTAGAACTGGACAATCTACGCAAAATTTCCAATCGATCAGTGAAAACGTCATCTTTCTAGAGCCTGTAGTTTCCGAGATCTCATTGTCGAAAGGATTGACCACAAACATATAAACGTCCTCAACATATAGAAATCGAAAGATAAAAACACAATTCACATGCATTGATTTTAGAGAAGGCTTATTAAAATACAAAGTCTTAAACGTGAAATCACACATAACCGTAAATGAAAGATTTGAATGCTAAAGTTACAGGTTGGAGCTCAGGCGCTTTTAATTTACCCGAAGAAAGGGCACAACCCTTTAACCGGGCTGACGGACAAAAAAGAGCTATTGCTTTTGTAGCATTTTAATAGATAGATAGAAGATAGATAAATAGATAGATAAACCAAACAAAATTTTAATGTTCCACAAGGACAGGTTTAAAATTTACCTTATCCTAATATTACTTGATGCAAAGTATTTTTCTTAGAATTACATTAAAACCGTAATTCAGGATTTGCCAATTGTCATTTTCAACCTCTCGTTCCAAAAATACGTTTAAATGAAGTTTGCTATTGAACTTTCCTTTCTTTTGCAAGCTTATAATCTTCGCAAGAGAGGAGTAGGTTTTTCAAAAGTATTTGAATCCCTTCCCCTGTAGTATACGCATTTCAATGAAAGTATATTAACAAAATCACGTAATTTCACCGCTTCTCACTTATCTCCTTATCTCCCCCTTCTCCCGATGCCAATGAGGGATGAATTTGGACTTAATCGGCATCAGCAGTGCCACTGTTCATTTTCAATGACCCCTAGAATTATGGATTGTCCACTAATATCTGCAGAGATGCTACAGAATGAATTGAAGCTCAACGAGACTCACTAATACATTGAATATTTAGATCGAGGGAATAAAGAGAATATTTTTATTCATAGTGTATATGTTGATGTCCCTCAGATGGGTACCAATGCTTATATAATTGTGATCGGTTTGCTTATGATTTTTTAAGCTTCAGAATTTTATTGAATGATTCATATTCTGACGGAGACACCGTAGTCTAGAGCGTTATTAAAGCGTTGGGCTCATGTCCGCGTGGTCCCGGGTTCGATTCCCGGCCAGTGCTTCCCAATTTTTAGCGTCCACCCAGCGTAGTGAGACAAACTGGGGAGTCACATGACTGAAAGACGTGACGGCCACTAGATCTAGAAAGCTTCTAATACGCTGGTTAGCAAGGATGTTATAAATAGAGGATCTGTCCATGTATATCTTCATCCTATTAAATCGATGAAGCCAAAAAACAACCGAGCATCTGCACGTCTGATTGGCTACTCTCGTTTCTGCCATCGTCTGATTGGATACTTTCCTTTCCGCCATGATTGCTGGCTCAAAACATTGCGTTCCTATTGGGCGGAGTGGGCAGAGTAGGGGTGACGAAACTGTGACGTATGGCTTCAAGATTTTGTTGTAAGGGCAGATCCTCTATTTTATAAGATCCTTGCTGGTTAGTGACAGGGTGACTCAGCACTAGGCTGGCCGTAGTTCAGCTGGTCGCTGACAGATGGCGTTGGAGCGCCTCAGACCCTCAAGATAGGCTGTTACGCGAAGTGATTTAGTTGGTTGATTCATAATCTGTTATCGATAAATGTTTAAAAGAAATCACGAGTATTACTCTGAGGCGTGAAGCCTTCTGTGAAGACTGCCATTGTCTCTGTTTCCTCTCACTTTGTTCATTTCACCATGTCATTCATTGCTATCATAATCGTTTCTATGTATTGATTGCATTGCCATCTTTGCAGTATCCTTTTTTGCAATTCTTTGGTAACTGCGGGAAGAGACAATAGAAAAGAATGCGGCACTGCGTAAACGAATTTCTTGCTTTTCCTCGCCAATTTCTTTAAACGGTTTTTTTCTTACTGGAATACCAATCGCAGCAATTTCTCTGAACGAGCGTTTTGGGATGGAAACTTCTTAGCTTGAATCAAAGAACAAGGTCAAAATCGGGCATTTTTTAGAGAATTGAAGTTTCAAGTTTATCTTACTTGCTATCAAGTGTTTTCATATATATTTGAAAGTGGTAGATAAGGCAGATAGACCAATATAATAAAAACATTCTATAGAAGTTTGAAAATTGGTGTACTATATATGGAAATGAACGCAGTACGAGTGTATTGACTGAAAGAGTTTAAAAATTCGTATTTTCGACCTGTAACAGGATAAGTCTCTCTCTCTCTCTCTCTCTCGTACACATCTCATCACGTCGTTCGGTCTAACTCTTGGTTTGTCCAGATAGGTTAACAACATTCCATTTTAGGAGAAATTATTCCCTTGCAGAACATTGCTAAGGAAGAGGTTCCATATTTCTGTTAATCTGTACAGAAGTCCTAGAAGACACATTGATTGCATTTATATACTCTGTAAAACTTAGTTTTGTGTCAAAAGAAACTCCGAAATTCTTGTGACTATTGACTCTCGTGATAGGCGAAGTATTTATGTTGTATGAGTGTACAATAGTTTTTCTTTAGGGAAAATGTTATGGATCTACTCTTCTCGGAATACACTGAGTAGGTTCAGGCTAGGATTTAAATTTATTGAGTTAGAACCCTTTAGCCAATTAAAGAGAAAAGAGGGTGCCCTTAAGAACAGCTAACCCTCCTCTTTTTCCACAAGCCTTTGTAATTAGAGAATTTTAGATATACTATAGGGAACAAGGCTTAGAGGATATTTTAGAAAATTTAGAGATTAGAGTACGTAGTTTGGTACCTCTCGAATAGTCGATTTAGAGAATCATTTCTAATAGATACTCAATTTTATTGAATAAAATGTTGTTAAGAGGGAATTACTGTTGTTCTAATTGTACGTCCCTCGTATATCTTTGATATGAACCTGAAGCTTAAGTATTAGCTATAAGTTTATGTATGTTAGTATATTAAGAAATTACCCTAGACATTCCTTACCTTAGATGCGTGAATACAACTCATACAACATTTTAATTATTCATTACGAGCTTAAACTATATTTTATTAAACGCAAGCTACGGCTACAAACAAGCATAATCATCTTAAGGACTTGCAAGGAGGTCAGCAAATCAACTCCTTTTTGCCGTTATTGTTGGTTTTCTAGACAGGGATTCGCCACTTTTTCCTTTTAAGTAGCTCCCCAATTGTGTTCACGAAGGTGGGTGGACGAGGCGATGGCAACACTGTTTCGTGAGTACGAATGGTCACCCATCTTTCTTTTGATTCAAATCCGGAACAGTTTGACTTCAGTGATTTCACAGGAAGCAGTATTCCAGTGCGGCTAAGTGATCTCACAGGAAGCAGTATTCCAGTGCGGCTAAGTGATCTCACAGGAAGCAGTATTCCAGTGCGGATAAGTGATCTCACAGGAAGCATTATTCAAGAGCGGCTAAGTGATCTCACAGGAAGCAGTATTCCAGTGCGGCTAAGTGATCTCACAGGAAGCAGTATTCAAGTGCGGCTAAGTGATCTCACAGGAAGCAGTATTCCAGTGCGGCTAAGTGATCTCGCAGTTATTTATCCCAAAAAGTGTAGTCACAATACAAGACGACATTACTTCGAAAAACTATTACCAAAATTGTTCTCTTTACACTACATCATCAAAAGAAAATAAAAATATATCCGAAGAAGTTATTGTTGCGGGTAACTGCATCAGTACAAACCTCTATATCATGAGATAGGGTCACACCACATATCCTGTCTTAAGAAAGCACGCTTAAAGATAGGGAAACTATGATCTACATATAAAATCATAGTAGAAAAATCATAAAATCGGAAATCATTTCCTTTAGAAGAATAAATAAATGAAAAGAAATTTTTTTGACTCTTGGCAACCTTGGGCTGCAGCCAAAATGGATAATATAGTACGCTTCTACCGCTTTAGACTAGGCAATAACAACCAAGAACCTGAGGATGACGTATATCAAAGGAGGGAAAAAGAGGTACAGCGAGAGGGAAATTTATGGGTTAATTTTCCTCAGGTGTGTCATCCCCCAATTCCGCCATCATGCTTTCTCCCATCCATTTTGACTGAAATCATAAAAGGAGTGGCGAGTATATATACACACAAGTGGGCTTGGCATCAACAACAGGAGGCTCTTATATTCCATGAAAAATATAGGCCACTTCTTCTTCATCGTTTTGGGCGACTTAGCTTAAATTGTTTGTCCTTAGACGGGAATTTCCTTCCTAACTCTGTATTGTGTTTCTGTGTGTCAGTGTGGGTGTGTTTTTTTCCACATGAAGGGCCACGCTATCCTTCACACGGATACGAGACATTATCTGGTAAAGTAGCCTTTTATTTGTAGAAAGACAAGCAATAAAGGACATCCGGGTTCGATACTAGTTGTTTCCATCTTGCCGCAAGATAATGGCTCTTTCTTGTTTTCTTGGAGAAAACGCCAACCAAATTGTAGTCTGTGAAATAGGCGTTCCCTAAAGAAGGGAAGGAATAGATTCTGTGCTTGGAGATGAGGATAACTCAGAAGCTTTTTTTTTTCTTTTTACAAACTTTTGTTATCAATGTACTAATATACAGTGGTATCTTGTTTAACCTATGAGGTTAATTTGTTTCAGAAAATTACTCGTGAATCGTCTTGAATTGAAACTTCCCACTCAAAATAATACAGTGAGGCTTCGATAACTCGAAGTTGAAGGAAATAGATAAAAATTCGAGTTAACGAGTTTTTTGAGTAATCAAAGTTCGGGTTATCAAGGTGGCCTCAAAAAATTCGAGTTACCGAGGTTAGAAGTTTCTATATAACTCCATAACTCCAAAATTTATTCATTCAACTGCTATAACTCGAAGTTTTATTCAATCAACCGCTATAACTCGAAGTTTTATTCATTCAACCGCTATAACTCGAAGTTTTATTCATTCTACCGCTGTAACTCGAAGTTTTATTCATTCAACCTCTATAACTCCAAATTTTATTCATTCAACCTCTATAACTCGAGGTTATATTCATTTAACCTCTATAACTCCAAATTTTATTCATTCAACCGCTATAACTCGAAGTTTTATTCATTCAATCTCTATAACTTCAAATTTTATTTATTCAACCGCTATAACTCCAAATTTTATTCATTCAACCTCTATAACTCCAAATTTTATTCATTCAACTCCTATAACTCCAAATTTTATTCATTCAACCGCTATAACTCCAAATTTTATTCACTCAACCTCTATAACTCGAAGTTTTATTCATTCAACCTCTATAACTCCAAATTTTATTCATTCAACAGCTATAACTCGAAGTTTTATTCATTCATCCTCTATAACTCGAAGTTTTATTCATTCAACGTCTATAACTCCAAATTTTATTCATTCAACCTCTATAGCTCGAAGTTTTATTCATTCAACTTCTATAACTCCAAATTTTATTCATTCAACCTCTATAACTCGAAGTTTTATTCATTCAACTTCTATAACTCCAAATTTTATTCATTCAACCTCTATAACTCGAAGTTTTATTCATTCAACCTCTATAACTCGAAGTTTTATTCATTCAACCGCTATAACTCGAAGTTATTAAAGTTCTTTAAATTAAGTAAGATGACTAGTAAAAAATAAAATACTAGACATGAGTACAACACAATTACAGTACACACTAACAACAATGACAAGACTAGCAACAATGACAATTACGTAAAAGCATAGACTTATAGCTTCGAGTTATCGAGGTCACATCAAAAGAAATTCGACTTACAGAGGTAAACTTCGACTCGTAGAGGTCCGAAGATACGAAAGTTCGAGTTACCGAGGGTTTCAAATAAGATTATGAAACTATTAAAATTCCACTTACCGAGGTTGTCATATTTAAATATTCGACTTTCAGAGGTTATTATGTTAACATTGAGTGTTATGAAGAGTTCAAGGGAATATGAAAAATCGAGTTATCAAAAAAATCGAGTTATCGAGATCGAGTTATCGATATCCAGCTGTATATACTATATATATCTTATTAATTCGTTCTGTATCTCAAAATATACGTAAGTCTACCTATCTATATATCTGTCTATATCTATACTAATATACACGTAAAGGAAAGCACGCATGAGTATGCGTCTGTCATAAGATTTTCCTAAAAAGGAGTCACATAAAGCCACCAAATTTTGCAAATTGGACAGATATTCACCAGATCTAATCCCGTACAAAGACCTTTTTATTTTCGGTTCAAGGAGAATTGGGAGTTCCTTGCATTGTAGAGATCGGAAAAGAATAAAAGAATAGAGCATCTCAGAAGCCCTCAAGTTAGACAACCCAAAGTACTCCACTGTGGTGTAGGTTGCATACTGTTCCGTAATTGCAAAGCCCCAAGTTTGACAAGCCAAAGTACTCCACTGCGGTGTAGGTTGCATACTGTTCCGTAATTGCAAAGAAGGAGCGCTTCTACTTGTGATGCAAAATGTACTTGATAGCGTCTTCGCTTCACGGCCCACCAAGTTCTACCGCGATGGAACACATGGCCTTCCAGAACGTTGGTAGAAGGTCGTCGATGCTGCTAGGGAACATTTTCGATCTTCCAGGTACGTCTTAGGTGACATATCGATGTTCGAAGGTGATGGGTGAAAAAGCGACAGACCTTTCTTGGTTACCTTTATAATACATTGTATCTCGGGGAGGAATTTTGATAAACTTTGAAAATCATTGCTCAAGTAACTCTTTAATACGATAAATTCACTGAATGTAAGAATTTTGATTTCCATGAAAGTTCTTTGTTTTTTCCTTGTAATCAACACTTCTGCTTGAGTGAAAACTTGTATGCTTTTCCTTATTCTTTAGAATGGGAAAAATGATCCTTCCTGGCTTCGTAAATTCATTCATAGTGCTGATGAAGACCACTCTGATTTTGCTTACAACGAGTCACGGCAGTCGATGGTATCATTAGAGGATTAAGCTCCAGTCTCTCGATAACTGTCAATCTTGAGGACGTTTTTCTTTTACATCTTAAAATCAACCCCTCATGAATATAATCCAATATCAGACTGAGTGAATAAGCCGGTCTTCTTAAAGCACTTCAATAACTTAAGTTACCATCCACTAACTGGCTAAGTTGTACCATTTCATAGATTAGAGCTCCACAACATCATAGCTCTAAACTAATGAGCTGGATACTTCTAAACGCCTTTCAAGCACCTCTATTTTATTGTCGTCACAAATTGTTTCTTGTATTCATTCTTCAATCTTCTGGAGTTTTAGATGTTGGATTTTTATTGGCACGGTGTCTTCAGGGATACCATACCATGTTCTTGTTCCATAACTTTCAAACAGGTAATATTCCTTCTATTTACCACAGGTCTGTTCTATATTTTGCTTGTGTCTTCCACGAGTAATGATCTTTCCAATATCTTTTGACTTCGGTTCTCCTGCAAAGGAAAGAACATGATATTATTATTATTATTATTATTATTATTATTATTATTATTATTATTATTATTATTATTATTATTATTATTATTATTATTATTATTATCCAAAGCAAAGTAGGAAGGTTGGTGTAGGCAAATGTTGGTTGAAAGCCCCACAACCTCGTCAAAGTCTTTACCTCTGTGAGGGCCTACTTTTGACTGGAGAGGGACGTAAGATCATATGAACAATACGATCTTACGCCGGAGAACCAGATTCTAGCAAATTCCTTGATATTTCACTTAGCAAACCCTTTGGAATTCCTTTAATGCTAAAGATTTTGCTGTAATATTTTATCAAGTAACTTGCTAGCGGATGATGATGAAATGAAAGGTGGGGGGAATTCTAACAAATTCCATGGTATTTCACGACGCAAAACCTTTTGGTATTATTTCAATCCCAAAGATTTTGCTCCGATAATTTACCAAAGAAAAAAAAAGGGGGGGGGGACACAGAATGATGAAATAGAAGGATGCTAATGTTGTGTATGTGTGTGTGTAGAGAATTGTTGAAGAAGAGAAAATAAGGAAATTTCAAAGAAAGTGTTAGTGTAAGCAATAAGGGAAAATGAAAATAAATGAATAAAATGCTGTTATAATTATAAAGGAACATTGTTGTATATATATTTTTTATTTTCTCTTAAATCGACATTTGTTTGTAATTATTGTTCTATCAGTATTGTTGTTAATTTATTCAACGATTAGAGCAATACAAATGTGTTGGTTCTTCTCGTGTGTTCTAAATATAAAAATACACATTCTTACGAGGTTTGTGATTGATCTCTTGCTGTGCTCCTAGTATTTTTGAGACAAGTTTCGCAATAACGAGACAAAACTTTCCCCTTTCCAGTTAAATCTCAAGTAGGTTGTAAATGGAGGTATTTTTGCATTTATGACAACTAGTTTACGCGTCGGCGGGAGCTCACGTAGTTCGAATTCCACGTTAATCAGTAAGTCCCGTCTCATACAGCCTCGCTGCTGAAAGAAACATTAAACTCAAAATCAACTCCTCAACTAGTTTACGCGTGCTTATAAAGAAATGCATTTCTGTTGTATTTGTAAAATGACATATTCAGTAAAACAATACATCACAGGGGTTTTTAAACTGTGCGGCGCGCCTCCCTTGGGAGGCGCGAGGACTTAAAAGAAAATCCAACAAAGGAACATATTTCTAATACAACACGCATACTAAAGTCTGCTCCCTTCTTCTTTAGTAATACATAGAGACACGAGATTTTCGCAATGGGCGATAAAACGAAATGCGTCAGAATTAAGTAATTTTTAGATTCTTGACATTTTATGATATTCTATGTGTATTTTCATTGGTTTATGTTGCGCGATAAAACGCGAAATTGACAGTTTTGCGCGAAATTTTAAAAATACGTTTTCATTACTTTAAAAACGCTAGCTTTCTGCTGACGGAACGGTAGAACGTGACATGAACTGTGCATTTTGGGTGATTAGGACACGGCTATAGGAAACATGTCGCCCGTTAGCTATCACTATCGCAACTGGATGGGGAGTTCCGAAGTGATGATTGAAGTTTGTTGTAAATGCACTTACATATGTGTGGCTTTCAGCAAGCAATGCCCATTGTGATTTTTTTTCAAGTATGGACTGATGATAAGTGACAAACGTTCAACAATGAAGGAGGAACATGTGGAAACATGTAACATGCTTATGTTTAATGCTTAAATGTGAATTGTACCTACGTGTTTTCAGAAGACAGCAAAACTTTCCCACTCATAGTAAGTTTAGTTACTGATTTTCCTCAGTTTGATTTGGAAAAAAAAAATATAATTTTCTATAAATGAAATTGACATTTTCAAGTGAAATTTCAATGTATTTTGTTTTTAGGTAATTAATGGTTTATTTTTGTAGTGAATAAAAGTAACAATTCTAAAAATGTCAGGCAATTCTTTTGCACAAAAGCTACAAAATGCGAAACTTTATTTGGAAAATGCGACAAAACGCGAAACTTTATTTGGAAAATGCGACAAAACGCGAAATATGAAAAACGACACGCGGAAATTTCAAATTCTTAGTGCGAAAAGCTCGTGCCTTAGTATACATAGTGGAGTAAGCCTTTGTATCATCTCTATTCAATAACGATCAGGGATGGCCCTCTCACCTTTGGCTTAAACGTGTATAATGCTTGTTAGATGGTCACTAAGGATCTTCTGCTTTATCTCTATAGAATAGTATATATTCTTAAGTATCTCTGGATTTTCGCGCGATGCCGTGAGAACTGAATTTTTCTTTCTCTTAATTTTCTGTTATTATTTTTTGGGATGTTTCTTGAGTTTTGATCCTTTCTAAAGTACTAGCGCCATTCATAAAGTCTTATTTGTTTTATTTTCATTGGTTGAAGCCGTCTTGCGTCTTGCCATTTCAAAATACGTGCCGAGATTTAATAAATTGTGTGACTGAAAACAAGCTTACACATCCCATTGACTTTGCTCAACATTTAAATGTGCCGGTTTTTATTATTTAAATTCCCTCTCTGTTCGTATTTTTCAATTATAATATAAATATCTGACTTACCACAATTTTTAATTATTAACACCGCCTAATAACATTAAAAGGTGTCTGTACTCAGTGTGTACAACGCTGATCATCCGCGTTTATGAGATATTTCCGTTAGCGATTTATAAATAAAACGTGGTTTATCATAGTGATATTCTTTCTTTTAAGGACACATGTATTTATGTTGTTGACACATTTAATTTTTGACAGGAGAGGCGCGTTCAGATTTTGGTGCTTGAGGGGAAGCTCCACTACAAAAAGTTTGAAAACATCTGCTATATTAGGTTTTCTAAAATGTATTGAGCCTTTTGCACACGAAATGGCATCTGTGTACAAAATGTCAGAGTATATGAGTCGCAGTGGGTCAGACCCAGGCTTGCCAACCATACGATAATTTATCGAGATAGGTCATTTAATTCTTAATGATATATACAATAATGCTCTTACCAGTAGCGTATGCAGGCATTTATTTCGGGGGGGTCCAAACTCAATATGAAGGTATTTTATATTAAAATTCTTAAAATTGCCCCTAAAATTAGGCTAAATTTACACAAAAGTCGAAATTTCGGGGGAGTGGGGGTTGCCGGAACCCCAAGACCCACACCCTGCGTACGTCCCTGGCTCTTACGATAATAAGTGAATATACGATAATTTTAGAACGCTTACGTTTTTGCAGTCTTTGAATGAGCAAATAAATTGCAGATGTGCACTAAATAATAATAAAACTCACACACACTAAGGTTTTTAACAGTCATTTCCGATCAAATAAATCGATAACGTTTTGCGAATTGACAAATGGCAACCTTGCATCCATCCTATAAATTCAACTATGTTTAGGAGGAGACGGAAATATTGTTGGTGTAAAAAGGATCAAAAAGAGAAAAAAAAGTGAGGACAGTGACACCGATTTGGAGTTGAAAACTGAAGATTGGTAAATAAGTTTATTATATATTATTATTAGTAATACTTGTTTCTACACTTATCACGTACGCAACGAATATACGACATTTTCTTGTAATATACGTCAATTTTAGAAACGAAGATTGATAATTTTGTTCTCTGAAGTTGGCAACTCTGGCCAGACAAAGTCATTTGCCAGCTTCTAGTCTAGAATACATTAAAATGCTAGGTTTATATGTTTGTCCCCAATCCTCTCGACAATGAGACCTCAAAAACCACAAGTGCTAGAAACGTGCCGTTTTCACTGGTCGATTCAAACTTTTGTGTACATTGTCCAGTTCTCATTCAAATTTTAAAAAACCCGTGTCATTATTGTTCTATTCAACATTTTAGGGCCGTTTTAAACCCATAAGATTAACATTGTTGCATGCCGAAACTATGGTGTTAGGCAACCAGTAGAGAAGTTATGTATGGCGGGTTGACGGATATTGCAGGTGCTTTGCTTAAATCTGAATGGCAAAACCTATTGCATGCTGGCAACTTCGACTTCAAAGGCTTCAAGAGACGCAATGAGGCGTACTCGGACGGATATAGATTTATTTATTTAAAAAAAAAAAAAAAAAAAAAAAAACTTGATATCGTGTTACTACTACAAATTTGCTACAAACTCACTCCAACATCTATACATAGCAGTTCACTTCCTTTGTAAGTCTCCTAAATGAAATGAAATGAAATCTTTGAGTTTTACGTCCCACGGTTATGCCGGTTAGGCTAAAGGAGACGGTGATGATGAGAGATGAGTGAAATGGTGGAATGAAGAAAGTGGGAGGAAACGGAAGAACCCCGAGAAAACCCACGAGCACGGTGTTTGCCCACCACAAAGTTCACTTAGTGGGGGCTGGGATCGAACCCGGGACCCCAAGCACCAGAGGTGAACGCTCTACCACTGAGCCACCGCACGGGTTTTCTCGGGGTTCTCCCGTTTCCTCCCACTTTCTTCATTCCACCATTTCACTCATCTCTCATTATCACCGTCTCGTTTAGCCTAACCGGCATAAACGTGGGACGTAAAACTTAAAGATTTCATTTCATTTCTGTGTAGTACCGAGTATTGTTGCTGCCGGTGGAGACGCTGAGTGCTATAGTCTGTATCAAAATTAATTTTAACTAATTGTTTAATGGTACGTGATTTTTAAATTCTGAAATTTCGAGACACATTCTATGGGACTGCGTGACACACCGATTGGGAACCATTGCATTAGAGTATGCCTACTACCAAGGGCGCCGATTGCTTTGTAAATTTTGGGGGGGGGCATTCAGATGCAGAAGGTATATATATTAACATTTTAAGATAAATTGCACTCAAATTATGCCAAATATTGTGTATTCACAAATACAATAGGGGGCACATGAGTTTTGGGGGCTCGGGTCCCCTCGGCCCTCCAGGATCGGCGCCCTTGCCTACTGCTTCAAAGCATGTAATACTTTCCTTTCGTTTTTATATACGAGTATTTATTTACTTAATCGGGTCATGACTTCAATGATAAAGCGACTATATCATTTTGTTTTCTATCTTATTGTTAGCCGCTGGTCAAGTATATTGATCAGGCAAAAATAATTTTTTTTTCTGACTACTCTGTGATTACAAGAGAAAGAGAGAGAGAGAGTCGAATGATTACGTCAGCTCTGTTTGTGTCCAAGTTCATGTTCTTTTGATTAGTGCATATCAGTCGAAAACGTTGTTTAACTCTGATATTCGTGTTTCCACCATATTCCTCACCACATTTATCTTAATTCCTTCTGGTAGGCCTACATCTGGCACCATTTACTCAGTTCCTTCTCACAGTGGCTTGGTTCCTTCTGTACATATGTACACTCATCTATGTTATTAGTGGAGTGATTTACCTATGAAGAACCATCAAGAAACAAGTGCTCTTAGACTATAAAATAGTATCGCAGTTATATTTAACGGAATTATTTAATAAGTGCGTTTTACATTTGTTCACTCTATAAAAATGTCTTTTCTATGTCTTTTGTGCCAATTATAGATGTTTTTAAAACAGTGTATACTCTTTGACAATTTTTTAAGACTACTGCACTGCCTATTGGATTTTATTACGAAAAGACTGTCTCGCTCATCTTATGAGCAGTTCGATTCCCGGTGGGAGCTCATGTGGTTCGGATTCCACGTTAATCAGTAGGTCCACGTCTCATATAGCCTCGCTGCTGAAAAGGGACGTTAAGCTCAAAATCAACTCAACTCATCTTATGAGCAACACTAACTCTGAATCCCCTCGCCTCCATTTTTCTTGCGCAGGGCTCGATTAAGGGGGGGGGGAGTTTAAGGGGACTGTAGACCAGGCCTTCATGTGGATGGGAGCTTCTACTCTGATCAAAATCTCAACTGTCTAAAAAAAAAAAAAAAAAGAAAAGAAAAAGAAAAAAGAATCATACACGATACAATCATCATCATAACATAAAATACCCAATCAAAAATATGAAACACTTCTTCGTTGACCAGTTCGCTTGACTTTCAGGATGATAGAGGACTGCACTAGGACAAAAGCTAGCTGAGGAAATTTTTGAGGTACTCATTTTTTATTTACTACAATTATACCTAGGTATAATAGGATAACTTTGTGTGTGTTTGTGCATTTGGAAAGTTCAATTAGGTATAATATCATCTAATGAATGGCATGGTTGACGTCGTAGAACTACGTTTTTTCACTTAACTTTCCTACTGTACTTTCACAGAAGTGTATCAGGCAAAGTCATCAGGGGCCACATATTTTTTCTAGCCCCGAGCCTCCAAATGAGTTAATCCGGCCCTGCTCTTGTGCTATGCTTGGCAATTTAATAGCAGTCTCGTTGCTTCTTCACTATTTCATGTTTCATCTCGAGATTTGAAGGGCACGGTGTAACAGCGACTTTACGACTTCCGAGTTTTAAAGAAGCGCATACAGAAACCAAAAGAGTTGGAAGAGTGGTACGAACAGGAGTGGCCTTAGGAAATTTGCCGCCCCGTACAATGCCATTATTTGCCACCCCCTTTCTCCAGAAAGAACAAATCTTAAGAGTCCCTATCACTGCGAAATTAAAATACCGCTAATTTTACAGTAATTATGTGATATCTTCAAATAGATCAAAGATAATCGAAAAATGGATCAAGATCTTCCTAGACGATGTTATTTTGCATGAGGTATCGTTATCACGAGTCACCTAGTACCTTTCCGTTTGCAGTTATTTAGAAACGCGAAAATAAATGCCGATTTTCTAAATGGCTGGAAATCGAAAGCAGATAAATGAGTCATGATAACGGTATCTCACGCAGAATAATATTGTCTAGGGAGGTCTTGTTCAACTTTTCGATTATCTTTTATCTATTTGAAGATATCCCATAATTACTGTAAAATTAGCGGTATTTTAATTTCGCCGGGATGAGGACTCTTAAAAGCCAGGATTTTAAGTATTCTACCCCATTATGAACAACGAAGGGGAGGAAAAGTGCACTTGCACTCAGAATGGCCTAAACACTACAAATACAATCTCGTTGCGTCTGTTTTTTCTTTAAATAATAATCTATTGTGTTAGTGAATGATAAAGTAAACACACTTGCAGAGGAAACATGGTAATCCTTTTTATAGAATTCAATATTGAGGTTAAATCTCAATATATCAGTTTGCAATTCCAGTGCAATTAACACTTTTATCTTTATTTCTTCATTTTCCTTCTTTATCATTAAAAAAAAAACTTGTTTCCACCGTCAATAATAAGGAACTTCCCAATGTTTGTGATAAAGACAAGACTAGTTTTCATATCATCACCTTAATAAGTAACTAAATGAAACAGGTCTTCACTACTGTTCGAGAATTGAGTTCTTGTATTTGACAACAATCCAGCAATTTATACTGGGATTTGTATTACTATTTGCTTTAGCACTTTGACCATGTGACTTTAAACTAATACGACCTAAACATGACTTATGAATATAGTATTCAAATAGAAGGTCAGCTTAGTAAATTTAACTACCATAATCATGAAGTATGTTTTCAACAAGAATTATTTATTCTAAATAATACATAGTTATGACAGATTTTAGCGCCCCTTGAAACTTGCCGCCTCATTCAAATGCACATGTTGCATATATGGTATGGGCAGCCTTGGGAACGAAATACAGTCACTATTACAGTGAAACCTCTACTAACGGACACCTCTATAAAGCGGATGCCTCCCGTGACAGACATATTTTGTAATCCGCAGACATATTTTGTAATATTTTGTAATAGAAAAAAAAACATATTGGCAAACCTCTCTAAAGCGGACTCTCTCTAGTACGGACATGGACAGTCTTTTCAGTCTTGTATACGTAGGTATTATTAACCTCCGTATTACGTACACTCTCTAGAAATAAGTTGAAAAGTACAGTTTTAATTATTCATACTTGCGTCACCAAGGAAGCATTGTGACAACATTTTGCCTCCTCAACTGTCTGCTCAGCAACCCAGACGATGTGTCTCTGTTTAACAATGCCCTCATGTCCTTTGCCTACATTCGACTAACAGCCGATCTGTTTTAGACGCAAAGTGATCGACAGTTGCCCGCTGTTTGGGATGACAAGTCATTCTACTGTCCCGCTTAAATATCTAATCAAGCAGAAGACAAGTTTGGTATTTTTTGCCCGCGAGTACGCATATTGTCTCAAAAAAAAAAAAAAAAAAAGACTATTGGACTGCAATTAATCCACAAACTAGAGCAATATACTGAAAACGTAGTAAGTATTGATAAGTGTAAAGTGCAGAGAACTATAACATCTTATTTCCATGTTGTGCTTCGAGCTGTATTGGTCGATGGAGGATAATGCAGGTATAGTACCATTTCGGTAAATACATGATTCATGCAAAAATATTTTTTTTCTAATTGGATATTACCTTGTTTACTAATTTACGTAAGAAAATATTGAAACCTCTCTAAGGCGGGCACCTCTCTATAGCGGACAATTTTTGATTCCCCATGGTTGTTCGCTTTAGAGAGGTTTCACTGTAAATACATACACAAAACGCAAACGGAACGCTACATTAATTGTATAAACTGTGATAAAATATAACACTTATTATCATCTAATGTAAACCGCCGAGGGCGTCCCTACTTGGCCCCCTCCAGTTACTCGTATGGTCCTGATTTACGACAAAGAGCTACGCATTGTTATTTTGGGGATTAATGATTAGATTTTGTTCTCACGTGGCAACCCTGATTTTTCTGAAAGGTAAAAAAAAAAGAGAGAGAGAGAGAGAAAATAAAAAAGAGAAAAAGAAATAAATCTTTGTTGTCCGTAAAAAGACTGAATAGTGGAAGATTTCAGCCTTCAGTTGAATACCTTACGTGGTCAAAGGGAACATTTTATGTAATAATAGCTCGTCTAATGCATATGGGTAGACAGCATGGAAAAGTCCACAGTTCGAAGAAGAAAAGCGAAATCTGGATGACTCATCATTATGCGTCATACTAAAACTTTTTTATTAAATATTATTTTCTCTACAAAAGAGTTTAAAAAAAAAACTTGTTTCATTACGTCAGCTTGTCCGGTGATCATTGCAACGCTGGACTTGAAGAAAACTAAGGATCTTTACTGCTGTTCCTTTTCTTTGCTTACTAGCAATTTTTTTCTTTTTTCAACATGATTCCCTATAAAGTGCCACATTCTGTACTTTTTATCTTTCTTCTGTTTGACGACTGGCATTTTTTCTTTTCTACATATTTGGATTTACTTAAAGACCTGAAGTATATCCGATGTCCCCTATGCTGCTTAGAACAATTTTCCGCAACCGGTGTGTCGCGAACTATCTAGTTTAAGAAATTAATTGTCGAGACTTTAATAATAATAATAATAATAATAATAATATGCTTTTATATTAATTACCTAGGTAATACGTTTTTATATTAATAGTGCCGTATAATACATTTCGGTGTGTCGTGCTAAGTCCGTTTGGTTATCAATGACATACACTCGCAAATACAAAACTTTTATTATGTACAGTAGAAAACTACAACATTACATAACTTTTCAACATATTATCGCCATTCAAATTGAAGCACTTGTCATACATAACGTTTTACATGGTTTGAAATTCCTTCTTCCAAAAAAACTCCTGCCTCGGAGTGACGCACTCGCTAACAGTATTGTGAAGCGCATTGTCATTGTCAAAGTGGTGTGACGCAAACACTGTTTCAGTGCCTGAAGACGTGGTAGTGCTCGGCACCAAATCTGAACTATAGGGAGGATGGAACTGCTTCAAAAGTTTTTGAGTACGTCCAGTGGTGTGCGGGCGAGCATAATCGCGAATCCACACCACACCGGAAGTCAACATGCTTCGACGCTTCTTCTGGATGGCTCGTCTGAGTTGTAACGTTTGACGGTAGATTTCTGAATTGATAGTCGATCCATGCTCCATGAGCTTCACTAACAGTATTCCTTTGACATCCCAGAAGACAATTGCCATAACGTTTCTGGCAGACAAGTTCACCGAGCTGTTTGGGAGTTTTTTTTTTGTGTGTGTGTGTGTGTGTGTGTGTATGTGTGTGTGAATTCATACGACTCCACTCCATTGATTGCTGTTTGGTTTCAGAGTTCACGTACGACACCCAAGTTTCATGCCAGTCACAATTCTGTTAAGAAATTGTTGTCCTTCGTCGGCATAATGCGAAAGAAAGTTCAAAGCAGAACCAATTTGGTGTTTTTCGTGCTCCTCATAAAGGAGTTTTGGAACCGAATGAGAACAAAACTTGTTGAATCCCAACTTTTCTGTCACCAACTCGAACAAAGCAGTCCGAGAAATTTAGCGTGAAAACTGTTATTTATTTAAAATGTTAAACATACCACTCTATACTTCTGTGAGCAATTTTAGTACGTAAATCTTCTGATACTGTTTTCTAGAGGTCTCTTGTTTAGTTTTCAAATTTTCCCTCTATTTTAATTTTTAACTCTGGTATATTTCCTCAAACACATTCAAGAAATAGTTTACTTTAAAAAAAAACGCAACGATTTACTTATTTTGTTCTACATAACACCATACCATATTATAAAGAGATACATTTAGAATCTTCTCGCCAAGACGTTTGAATTGGAATCTCACACAAAAGATTTTACGAATCTTTGATTTATGCGTAGTAACAACATTGGTTTGCTGAATTTAGTCGCTATGACATGGCGTTATTGTTCAGGTTATTTCTCTTTTAGCGATATCTGAATCATCACATTCTTTCTTGCCGTTTAGATTCTACTGATTTTAACGCTATGGCTTTTACTGTTAGCCATATTGGATTTTACTTATAGTGTCACTCCTTAGATTTATTTGGTCTTAATCTATTGAGAAGACCTTCATTAAATTATATCATCCCCTGGAAATTTATTTTTTCAATATGCGAGGGGAATCCCAAAAATAAGTTTTTTAATACAGAGAAATGTTTTTTTTTTTTCAATAATATGTAGATCATTTTAAAGCTTGTACTTTTAGATATGTTTCTACCTAACCTCCATTTCGTTCAATGAATTTTTGTAGGCACTGGCCGTTTTGTCATGTCATGGCATGTCTATTTTGTCATATATCATGTATTTCATGCCATGTCATACCAACTCGCCGGCATGTGTTTGAAAAAGCGTTCAACCTCATCTCGCACCTCGTCGTCGTTGTTGAAGCGTGTTCCGGACACACGTTCTTTCCACTTAGGAAACATGTACTATAGTGACTGCGATGACTCGTGAAGTCTGGACTGTACACCAGTCATAGAACTGCTTTGCCTCACGTGTGATGCATCGAAAGAATTCGGCACGATTCGTGTAGCTGCCTTCCGAACGCCCACTTGAGAAAAACGCCAAATACCAGAAGTGTACCAACGATGGTGTCAAACTTAGAAGCCATGGCAAACGAGCGGGGGGCGGGGGGACTTAAAGAACTATAACGGATCACTAACAATTATTCTATTAAGCAGTAACAATAATAATAGAAAAATATAAACAATGATAATAACAATAATAACAAAATGACACGTAGCGGCAATCCGACAACACTGTAGCCTCGGGAGATGTTCTCCATATAGCGCAAGAGACGACACTGGCAGAATTTCATGGATGGGAGGTAACAACCAGAACACACCTTGCGTTCTATTGGATCCTGAAATTTGTAGATCTAGGTCA
Source organism: Thermobia domestica (assembly GCF_964235325.1). Taxonomy (NCBI): domain Eukaryota; kingdom Metazoa; phylum Arthropoda; class Insecta; order Zygentoma; family Lepismatidae; genus Thermobia; species Thermobia domestica. The sequence continues at coordinate 34,088,273 of NC_137468.1, forward strand.
AGCTTTTACGCTTCGTTGCGATATCTATAGTCACTGGTTTGATCAATCTTTGATACTGTCTATTCGAAAATCGACAGTACCCTGTTTTCTTCTTCGCTGTTGATTTCCGACCAGCTGCAAATTCCCTACACCAGTGGCAAGATATATTTGACATTTATGCACGACTCGCCATATATTTTTCCGTCAATTGACGATGGATGTCAGTCAATTTAACATCTTTTTGCTTTCTAATACCGAACAACTGCACGAACTTCATACTTGGCAGTAGCACCAAGAGGAAGTTCCACTAGAAACGGCTGACAAGTCAAGAATTGTACTGCACGCAAACTTGTTTGGGAGTAGGGAAAAACAGTCGCCCGAACAATTTCCCTGCGTCCTCTAGCGCTTTGATAACAATTCTTTCGGGATGACTCGCATATCATTTAGGATCTCCGCCATATTGAATTTTGTGATATCATATATCCTGTGTTGAAATCATGACTAATCTATCCACGACAGCAGATTCGTGTATTATACCAAAAACAGTGGCAGAGTTTTTTTTTTTTTGGCTTGATTTGTGTGTAGTGTTCCTTTCAGTAACGAGGCTATTTAAAACATGGAGATGTGGGATCTTAACCACATAAGCTGCCACCGGGAATCGAATTCGGGTCTTCTGTACCAAAAGCGCAAAAACTCAGTAAGAGAGTGACAAGCGGTTTAGTGGAATCGATTCAACGTCCCAACAATAGGTTCCGTCTCCTCCCTTAACTCTCTATTCAAACCGGAAGTAGTGTAAAACAACCATTTCCGGTTTTAACGTTGATAATAGCAAAAATAGTAATATACATCAAGTTCCTGTAATCTATTAACGTCTCAAGAATGCATTTCATCTGCATCCTTAACTCTCCAAAAGCTGGAAGTGATACAAAATTCACTATAACTTCCGGTTTCAAGGTTGATCTATATAGAGCGAAAACTATAACTGACAGCAAGAAGCGTATTTTTTTTTTATTGATTCAGAAATGAAATGAAATCGTTGAGTTTTACGTCCCACTTTTATGCCGGTTAGGCTAAAGGAGACGGTGATGATGAGTAATGAATGAAATGGTGGAATAAAGAAAGTGGGAGGAAACGGGAGAACCCCGAGAAAACCCACGCACACGGTGTTTGTGCACCACAAAGTTCACTTGGCGGGGGCTGGGATCGAACCCGGGACTCCTAGCACTAGAGGTGAACGCTCTATCACTGAGCCACCGCGGCCCTCGAAAACTGATTTAGAGTTGTGAGGATATGTGCACCATCTTCTCTTCTAACCCTCTATTCTGATCGAAAGTGGCAGACATCAACCACTGCAGAATATATTTCAGTTTAACGTCCCACGATTATGTCTTTAGGCTATAGGAGACAATGATTAAGGTAAGGGAATGATGGTGAAAGAATTGGCAGAATGTAGGGTAGCCAACTCTGGAAAATAAAAAAAACCGGGATCCCCAAAGTTCTCTATGATATAGGTTTAAGTGTGAAGTATCTCTGTTCGGACCAGGGGAGGCAGAAGGGGGCAATTGCTCCCCCCTCCGAAGAGTTTCAGGAATACGTATACTTTAATCGATTGTCTACTAATATACTAGTACAAAACGTGAAAGTCTTATGTTGGTGCTGCACTTGCCCCTCTTCAAGCGAAGTCTGAAATGATGCCCGTGGTCCAGACCCATCCATGGGAAGGAAATGTACTATCGTGAACAAAAGTGCATTAGCGCCTGTATTGTGGATAATTCTTTGTATATACATTCACTAATAATCTTAATAGATATATTGTGCAATAAATGAGAAACTGAAATCGGCATTGATCATTTTATTGTATTTATCAGTAACTGTCACTTCTTTAAAATCATCGAAGCAGATGAACAAAAGTATATTAATCTTTACGTGACAATTTTGGACTTGGAAAAGTAAATTTATTTTTTAAACTTATACGTCAATGACAGGAAATTCCTTTAAGAAGTCCTTTTTCACTCTCAATAAATGTATAAAATTCCTTACAAGTCAATTTCAAATTTTTCCTGATACAGTCTCTATCATCTCTTTAAAATTGTCTATACAGATGAACAAAATATGTTAACATTTGATAGATGGTGAAATGTGACAGATTTGGATTTACAGAATGAAAGTTACTTTTTAAATCTTCTTCGAACTACATACATATTTGAAAAACCGGTCATAAAAGGGTTTGTAAGAAGTTTGATCGGTCACCGGCTTAAATCAAAATAACAGCAATATATCAGGCCAGGCCGGTGAAAAACTTGCCAGTTAGCAACCCTAGCAGAATGTGAGTGTGGAAGGAAACGAGAGTACCCCGAGAAAATCCACGGACACGATGTTCACTACAAACTACTTGCCCGGGGATCGAACCAGGGACCCATGCACCAGAGGTAAGGTTTCTACCACTTCGCCACTGTGCCCCCCCGTAACGACTTCCAATTTTAACGTTGAGCGCTATAGAATAAAAACGGTAATAGATAGCGAGAAAGGGTTTTCTGCAGTCAATTAAGTGTCCTAAGGGTATATTCCATCTCCATTCTAATCTCTCCGGTTTCAGTATTAATTGCGAAAATATCACGTCATAAAAAATCAAACAACTTCCGTGATCCGTACACATGACACTGTTACTTGTTTTGTTGCCTTTGAAATTCAGTTATCTTAAGATACGCCATTATGTTGATTTACGTTAAAAGTATATTTTGAGATATGTCAAAAAGTCCGTAACTTCCGGGTTTAGAGATGAAGCATTTTATGATGTGATAAATATAAACTACCTCAAATTGGCAATAATTCAATGTTGAAAGAAGAGAGAAATAAAACCTTAGATATGTCGTCACATTTGTCTGTCTAATGATTTATTCTACCACATTGGCGTTTAACGAGAAAACAAAAATCTCTAGCGTCATTTCAGCATTTGTCTTTGGAAGAGGTAAGACACTTCAGTGACATTAGTGTAACGTTTTTTTTACTACTATATTAGTGTACAATCGCTAAACAGTACGGACTTCAAAAACTTATGGGTTGGGAGCAATTACAACCTAGTGCCTCTGAAAAAAAAATACCCAAAGATGAAACATATACCAATCGATTTAACTAAAATAGGTAAGTGTAAAGCCTCATGAGTAGTTTTTTGAAAAATTCAAGTACAGTAAGTCCTTAAGAGGCCTCATCCCAGCGAAATTAAAATACCGCTAATTTTACAGTAATTATGTGATATCTTCAAATAGATAAGAGATAATAGAAATGTGGAACAAGAGCGCCCTAGACAATATTATTTTGTATGAGGTACCGTTATCACAAGTCACCTAGTGGATTTCCATTTTCAGCCGTTTAGAAACGCGAAAATAAATGTCGATGTTCTATATCGCTGGAAATTGAAAGCAGATAAGTGAGTCGTGATAACGGTATCTCATGTAAAATGATATTGTCTAGGGCGCTCTTGTTCCACATTTCGATTATCTTTTACCTATTTGAAGATGTCACATAATTACCGGGAAATGAGCGGTATTTTAATTTCGACGGGATGAGGCCTCTTAAAACTCGGCATTCGGTAATCCGGTAGTCCGGATAACTCGACACATCCTGGCATGGCGCAAAAAGTCCGCGCGCAGACCCGTTCAAGTATTTTCCTGTGGTCTGTCTTATCAGGTAAATTACTGTTTTTCATGTATTCATGCTCATATGTGAATAATGCGCTGTGTAGAGAGTGCAGGTTCAGCTAATAATAATAATTAGAGCCCGGATTTCCATGCACAAAGAAACCCCGAGATATGCATACAAATATGCACGAAAAGCACTAAAATATGCATTAAAATTTAACATATGCACTGAAATATACGCTAAGAAAATAAAATGTCAATTTTTTTTTTTTACAAAAACTATATCTTAATGATCTCAGTTCTCTATGTAAAACAACGAAAAGTTAAAAACAGCAGTTTTAAAATTAGAATTTAGCTTAATGTTTTTAAACATCATTGCATAAAAACTTCACTTGCATAAAAATTTCCACTTGCTTAATACAGTAAGTCTAAAATGAGCTTAAAGAATCTGTCGATCTTTTAAAAATTTCACATTTCCAATTCAGAGGAACTAAAATTGTTATATTCCTTATACTATGATTTGGTACTTTAAAACCCATGTTTCGTGAACAGTATGCACTGATATAAATAATCTCTGGTTTTTCTTTTTTTTTTTTTGCATGAATACTTTGTCAAAAAAAAAAAAAAATCTGTTCGTAAGACTCTCCAAACCCCAATAATCATTCCAATATTCAAATCCACAGTATGTGAATAGTAGGTCATTTTCATCTTAAAACATAGAAGTCGAATAAAGCAGATTTTATGTTGCTTGTCAAAGTTTTACTTGTTACGATTACAATCCACCTAAGTGTAATTAATGGTATATCGTTATTCGTGCTTTTGAGGAAGAAGCCCTTAGCTTTTCAAAATAACCAGATTTTTTTTTTTTTTTATTTATGTAACCCTTCTCCAAATTTTAGTTTTTATATTACTTCTTCACATTTAACAGGAATCAGGATTAGGGGCATTGATTGATGGTCTCTTGAATGACGTATTACTGTATTTGAAGTCCAAATATTTTTGCAAGGGTTGATTCTTTTTTTTTTTTTTTTTTTTTTTAAACTAGAAATCCGCATGTTTAAAATGGCATTTTGTGATTATGTAACTACGACGCAAAAATTGAAATATGTGGTTTCCAATTGCATATGTTTGCCTTCTTTCACGTTCATATGAACAGGCATTTCATGGTTCCTCGTGTTCGAAATAATGCTGGTTACACTGTATTCTTTGCACGCTATAGGACGACCCTCAAACTATATGCACTCTCTTTCCCCCCAGATTCATATGAGCTTTTTTTTTTCTTCTTATTTTGATGTAAAAGGCGCCATAAAAGTTTTCCCTTCGTATCTTGATTTCTTGCCTCTAACACTCTCCTGTAACCCAACTATCGTATGTGTTGGGACATTGGCTAAGAAGGAACTGTATCATGAAGGACGTGCTAGAGGGTGTGGTGGCAGGAAAAAGAGGGAGAGGGCGAAGGAGACCAGGATGATATGAAAACAGAAAAATCGTATGTAACGGTTAACGGAAGACCGAGGAGCATGGAAACTTCTTAGCTGCGACAAGTGACCTGCCAATAATGGCAGAATACCTATGAGGATGGAGATGATGATAATTATGATGATGAAGCTCTAATAATACTGTAGAGTTTACGTTTACGATGCGCATCTTTTAGTTTAAAGGACATAATAATAGAATATAGTATTTGTAAGATAGTTGATGCTGAATATGATCATGTCACGAAAGAGTTCAAGAAAAAAGTGTCACCCATATTGTGCCCTACAAAGAGTAGCTAATCAGACCGCCGTGTTCGTTTTGTAGCAATATCTTTCTGATTGCAGCTTACAGGAAGCATTTCATCTAAACGGATATGACGTATAATTCCCGGAAGCTTTTGATTATGCACAGACTGACATTATATATTGTATTCTTAAATGTGCTAGTTTTTACCTCCTTAACATTTTCATATTGTGTATGTGTCAACTCATAATGTGTCGCATATATCGTGTTCATTGGAGACTTACCGAAAAAATTCAGTGTGTGCTAGTGTTCAGCTTAGAAGATTTATTGGTTTTCAAGGTTAGTTAATTATGCATGCTGTAATTATTGCAGTTAAGAGCAGTGATTATTTTTTCGATGAACATGGACGGTCTTTTATTATCTTATTGTAAATTCCGTAAGTTTTCGAACTATGATTCTATGGATCATACTATGAACTAGTCTACAATTTAGCCTTGTTATTTTGTTCCAAGACAATATTCTAAGTAAAATCTGTACACGACACTCAGGCCAGGATGGCTCAGTGGTAGACTGCTTACCTCTGGTGCGTAGGGTCCTTGATTCAATCCTCGGACAAGTAAGCTCGTGATAGACATATAGGGATGCACACGAGACGAGTCGAGACAGGATTTTCCTGACAAAATTCGAGTCGAGACACGGCTCTTCCAATAGAGAAATATACATTTTTCGAGTCGAGACACCACTTTTAGAGCACATTTTCGAGACGAGACAGCCACAAATCATGTCTCGTGCGCACCTCTAATGGACAACATCGTGCCTTTGCGTTTTCTCGAGACACTCCCGTTTCCTTCCACCTTCTCACTCCACAAATTCTCCCATCATCATTCAATTGCCTAAATCATCGTCTCTCTTAGCCTAAAGGGAATAATCATGGGAGATTTCATTTCATTGAAAGATTTCTTTTTCACTATGGCAAAGAAAATGTACACACGCAGAGAAAATCGATCCTTAGCAATTCCCACTGTATTTGCCAGGGAAGACGATATTCCTCGGCTGTAAATAAATGGTTACAGTTCTCATTTTGGAAGTGAAAGACTCATATTGGACTCAAGATTTGGGACAAGGCCGTAACTTGAGGGGGGCAGGGGGCAACTGCTCCCCAGGGAAGCTCCCTGCCGTTCGAAGGGGCCCAATTTAAGACAAATTATCATTTATAAATGAAGCATCAAACAGGTTTACTACATTACATAAACAAAACAGCACACAAAAGGTAAATAAAACAAAAATGAGTTATGGACCCATTTCAATAAAAAAATATCTACTATTAGGGTCCCTAGAAATAATATTTATTCGTATAGCTTTGAGATTTGTCAATATTGTTCTCTTAATTTGTCATGTAGGGAATGGGTCCAGGAGTGTAACTAAAGGCTCCACAGACTTTGCCGTGCGGGAGGGCCCACAGGCTCCGGGGGCCCACAAAGAGTAAGAGAAAGATGGAAAGAAGGGGCCTATTTTCGAATTTTGCAGAGAGGTCAAACAACTTTTTGTAGGGGACCCAAATATGCTTGCCCTCCCAGAAACAAATCTAAGTTACGGCGCTGATTTGGGGGCATGTTTGCTCAGTGGTACAGCGATTGTGTCTAGTGCGTGAAGTCCCTGGTTCGATTCCGAACCAAGTGAGTTTATGGAGGACAACATCGTGTCCTTGGGTTTTCTCGGGGTACTCCTGTTTCCTCCCAGATTCTTATTCCACCAGTTCTTCCATTATCATTCACTTGCCTTAATCATCGTCTTGCTTAGCCGAAAGAACATAACTGGGGGACGTTAAACCGAAATATTTAATTTCATATTCAACACTTTATCGTATTTTGCTAGATATACAGTACATAAATATTTTTTCCAGCGCGCTTTTTTGATTTTTCAAAAACTATGCATCAAAATTTACCCTCAAAAATGTTATTTCATTCAACTCTATCGACTGATACATGTCTTATCTTTGCACAATATTTTAGTTAATCAGAAATTTAATTGTAATAGTAAACACACTTTTAGCCTATACCTCATTACCCGTGTTATAGTATATATTGTTGTCCTGTTAGTGTAATAATGAAGAACTTAATGAGATTATATTTCTGTATCAGTATCAGTAAGAAACATGATTCTTGTATATTATTTTTTGTATGTTTCTCCATTTTGTCGAAAACTACGCATGAGGTTTTTATCATTCTGTTCAGCTCAATGAGATCTTTGGATTGGTATAAGTTAGGACAGTGGTTCTCAACCTAATTCCTATCACGACCTCATTTTATCACATCCTTGTACCAGCGACCCCCTTATAATTTTTGGTTTGTAATAAGCTTGTGTGGGATTTTTAATATATCTATTGCGGAGATCCCACGATATCCATCTATTTCTATAATAGTAGAATCCATTTCTTGTAAATAGTGGATACAGTAACTTCACTAAAAGCGAATGGATTAAAATCAAATTTGGTCAGTTCATTCATATTCAACTTATCTTCGCGTCTCCCAGGTTGAGAAATCCTCTGTTAGGGTGACCATATATAGAAAATAAAAAATACTCGTGCCTAAACGGTTAACATTCGTGCCTTTGGTGCGGAAGATCCAGCTTCGATTCCTGGCAGGAGCTCATGTGGTTTAGATTCAGGGGCGTCATTTCAGCCTTCGCTTGAGGGGGGCAAGAGCACCACCGACATAAGTATATTGACGTTTTGTACTAGTATATTAGCAGACAATCGATTAAAGTGTATGTATTTCTCAAACTCTTGGGGGGGCAATTGCCCCCTCCTGCTCTCCCTAAATGACGCCCCTGTTTAGATTCCACATCAAGCTGTAGGTCCGCATCTAATGTAGCCTCGCTGCTAAATAGGACGTTAAACTCACTCAGAAAACTGGTATAATTTGGCAATCCGTCTACGTACAACGTCTACATGTTATGTCGTTATTTATGCCACAGTGAGGAAGAAGTATCTCGGTTATCTACTTACGGAAGGTTATCGAATATCAGAACACGAAGATTACTACAGAGCCAGGGGCGGATCTAGGGGGGGCGATCGGGGCGAAAGCGCCCCCCAGAAGAGGAATCTTCCTTATTTTATATATAGAAATAAAACCCATCCCAAATTTTGGAGCCCTTAAAAGTAGCAGTATGACAACCCACCGCCCCCCCCAGAAGTCGGTCCTGGATCCGCCCCTGTACAGAGCCGTCTGTTCGAAAAAATATAAAATGCTTTGTAAAATTTTGGATTAGGAGTTATATTTCTAGGTTTTCGGCATCTATGGCCATGTTAACCTGTCACGTATGAAGGATGGCGCCCCTCAGCGATAATACTATCCGAGGAAAGGAAAGAAAGAAAGGATTTGGGGGAGGAAATCTGTGAGTTTAACGTCCTATGTTATGCCTGTTAGGCTAAAGGAGACGATGACTAAAACAAGTGAAGTTATGATGGAAAAATTGGTGGAATGAGAAACTAGGAGGAAACGGGAGTACCCTGAGAAAACTCACGAGCACCATGTTGTCTGCTACAGACCTACTTGGCTGAGTATCGAACCAAAGACTCCACACATCAGAAGTAAGCGCTTTGCCGCTGAGCCACCGTGTCCCTAGGATTGGGGGAGGAAAGAAGCGGGCTGGCAGCTATATGTTAGGTACCATCTCGGTATTTGCTTGGTGTGAATGAGCAAAACCTCACTCAGGATGGCTGGCCCGAGAAAGGTTTTACACTTCTTCGACCTAGTGTCTTCACCGGGAATCGAAGTCGGGACCACTCGCATCAAAAGACAACAGCGTTAGCGACTACACAACGCAGGACAACTATAACATTTCGAAACGTATCCAAACAAGGACTCAACTATGAGGTTTTAACATACTTAAAAATTATCCTATGTAAGTACGAGTCAAAGACGACATGTTTAAAAAAAGAAGAAAGAAAAAGAAAAGAAAGAAAAAGAAGAAGGAAAGGACATTTTGATCCCTGCTTGCATTTTTCTCGGGACATCGGACGACTCAGAAGAAAGGAACAACTCGTTACGGGTCTTCACTACAGCGAAATTAAACTACCGCTAATTTTTGAGTATTTCTGTAATATCTTCAAAACAAATAAAAATATTCGAAAAGTAGAAACATAATGAACTAGACAATACGATTTTGCGTGTGATACCGTTATCACAACTCATCTATCTGCTTTCGATTTGCAACTGTAGATAGATTTAGCATTTTTTGCGGGTTCTGTAAATAGCTGCATACCAAAAGCAGATAGGTGAATTATGGTAAAGGTATCACATGCAAAATTGTATTGTCTAGTTCACTACGTTTCTGCTTTTCGAATATTTTTTATTTGTTTTGAAGATATTACAGAAAAACTAAAAAATTAGCGGTAGTTTAATTTCGCTGAAGTGAAGACCCTTAAGAACAAGACGTCTGGGCACCTTAGTATACGTCACATCTTTAGACATATTTTTTTTTTTCCTTTAAACGCTTACGATGTTGTAGAATGTATTTATTGTATAAATACGACTCATCAATTTGAGCATTATTATTTATTGTATATATATCGTTTCTTCGTAGTCGCTCTTATACATTGCAGTAGACAGGAAAAATGGATATTGAACAGACTTTGTCAACACATACCACCTGTAAAGTGTGGTTCAATGTTGATTTTTTATGCGAATTCCATATTTAGAACACATACGTACGTAGTACCCACCCACGACACACGCATTCGGAACAACGTGAATTTTGCAGGAGGACAGACAGTGGTTGTGGGTTGGTACTAAGAGCTTTTTTTGGCGAGGATTTTTTTTCATTTTTATGGAGGTAAGCAAATAGTGGTAGAAATTCACGAAGACATTTCCTTAAGATTGTTGAATATTTGTGCCATCTTGGAACTTTACCCTATTGTCTTTTTTCTTCTCTCTCACTGAAATGAACAGGCAGTTTAATGATTTGATTTTAAGTAGTTAACAGTGTTGAATACTCCTGCCATGTTTATTTTTTTTTAACATTGATTTCTATTGGAATATTTGTTCTGTTTTCTTTAAATTGAATTGGAATTTTATTGAGATTTGACTTTACTTATCTCTTCTTCAAATTTATTTCAATGTTCCTTTCTTTATTAAAATTAAATTTTGATCTATATTATTCGTATAAGCTGCGTATAAATCGCAGCCTGCCGTATATGCTTCGCACTCAGCATATACGAAAGGGGGTAGTAAGTAACCCAAGGGACTCCATGGACCCACGCAGTTAATTCAGGGATTACTTTTTAAAATTTTTATAAACTAAAAAATCCACAGAATTAAAAACTCGGCCTTAAAACTTAAGGCCTAGTCCCAAAAACAAAATTGCAGCCAGTGCTTTGTCACTTATTAAATGATATTCGAATATTCTTCACTATCAATAATTTTGTCAAATATTTTCACCTATCAGTCCTAACGACTTTCCTGCAGCCAGTGCTTTGTCACTTATTAAATAATATTCGAATATTCTTCACTATCAATAGCTTTGTTCAATATTTTCATATATCACTCCTAACAGCTTTCTTTTTTCTTTAATCCATGTGGATTATGTAAGAGACACTTCTTAACCCTTTAATTGGCAAGCATTGATAGCATTACTATTAAAACATTTAGTTTGGTTTTATGGTTGAACCATGTCTTCCTGATCACAATTTCGTAATTTTTGAAGTATTTTTGTACTTTGGTTATAAAATACAGGGTGTTTATTTCAAAGCAACATTGCCATAAAATAGGTCTTATCCGTAGCTACTTAAGCAGTATTGACCTATTACGGTCAAATATAAGAATGTTTTCAGTAATTAGCAGCAGTTTTGTTGACATTACAAAGCTATTGTACAAAGCAAGAAACCACAAATTAAAAAAAAAAAATGAAAAAAGAACTTTCGTGGAACGTAGGAGATTGAGCTTCTCTGTACTAAATTTGACTGTCTCCTGTTAACGAAGATTAGAAATATCTAAACAAGCGACCCGCAAATCATGTATATGAATATTGTATGAAAGCAATAATGCCTATTAAATGATCACTGAAGTTATAATTGGTGCGTATGACGTAATAGAATGCGATATTGCTTGAGAGCAACAGTGTCAAATAAAGGGTTAAAAACTTCCCGATGTCTCCTGACTTTTCTAGTAATTCAGTTACTTTTACAATTCTGTCGCCCATCGAAACATACTTTTTCTTTCTTTTCACCCCTTCTGAATTCAATGCCATCCTCTTAATCTTCACATCTGAACACTGGCGTCTCTGGCATGTAAAATTGGCGGGGGGGGGGGGATCTGAGAAATTTATTTAAATGGTACTACCTAGCTCAACCTGTTTATTATCTTCGATTCCATTTGTAACCTCCCTGCTTACCTTCACGGACCTCTAACGCAGTGGTTCTCAAACTTGTTGTTATTGCGACCCACATTAAATAATAAAAGGAATTTTGTGGTCCACCTACTTTTGTTCAAATACACATTGACATTCTATGTAATGGTTGTAGTAAATTTCAAAGCAATTATTTTTTTTTCTAATCGTATATAATTCCAGTTCGTTCAATAACAGTCCATATCAGTGATTAACATGAGATTTATTTGGGGATGTTATGAAAATCCCGAGCGACCACGCATGTTACAAAGTAGAGATGCAAAAAAGCCGGCTTTTTTGAATCGATGGTTTTTTGCACATAAAAAGCCGGCTTTTTTGGGAAAAAAACGAGAATTTTGGAAATTTTGGCTTTTTTCATTTTCATGATTTTTCTGTTTAAATAGCTTTCTTATAGTATACTCTAAAGTTAAATAAGATTCCATGACCTGAATGCCATATTTCGCTCTGGAATTCACCATCATGATGGAGGGAGCACATGGTTTATGAGTTAAAGTAAACATAAAGTACGTAGTATTTGAGGGCAATTTTAAAAGCTATTTAACTTGATTTTAACTTCTGAATTATCGACATTTTTTCTTCACTAGATCATTTCCTTTTAGTCATTTGTTTCACTTCTTAGAGCTTAGTACTTTAGCTTCTAGCACATAATTAAACTTATGTTTTTCAATATATCCATCAGAGCGTACGTTTTTCAATATATCTATCAGAGCGTACTTCCACATTTCCGTTATACTATAGCTGTGCAAGGATTTAACAATAATCTTCCAGACACAACCTTGAATACCATTTGATAGAAATAATCAGTATCGGATTTAGAAAAATATTTGGGAGGGTTTTTTCTGAATAATGTTTGTTTTTTATAAAAATTTATAACTTTTATTTAAGAGGAGCTTAAGTTTATGAGTACAGGCATAACAAATATTTCGTTTCGTTTGTATATTCAGCTATAATCTTCCAGATACAACTTTGAAGATCATTTTATACTGATAATCAGTGGCGGATTTAGAAAAGTATTTTCGGAGGGGCTTTTCTTACTAATGCATAGTTTTTCTAAAAATTCTTAATTTTTTATTTGAGGACAGCTTGAAGTTTATGAGTAAGGACAAAACCAATATTTAGTTTGTTTTAGAAATTCCGTAATTTCGGGGTAGAGGCTTCAATCCGGAAGACATCCCCACCCTAACCCTCTTCGCAAATCCATCACTGCTGATAATTAATAATAACAAAGATTTAAAAACGATTAGAAAGTAAGTCGGCCAGGACTCACAGTACACGCACTATCTCTACATTCACAGATGGAATTAAGAAAAACTTTTGTCAAAATGGTCGAATGCGGGGTTGAATCCCGGACCTCACGATAGAAGCGCGAAAGCTAACCACTCACTCATGTTTGTTGTGCAGTTGTGCTTAACTTAAATGTATTCTCTCTCTCTCTCTCTCTCTCTCTCTCTCTCTCTCTCTCTCTCTCTCTCTCTCTTTCTTTCTCTATGGCCACAAAAGCTCTCCATTGACTTCTGTCGTTATCCAATTCAATCCAGTTTCTATTCTGTATTCCTATTTCTGCTAGATCCATCTTAATATTGTCCTCCCATCTGGGCCTAGATTTTCCTAATGGACGTTTCCCGATTGGATTTCCAGTTAAAAATAGCGTTCCTACTTTCTTCCATTCTGGCTACATGACCTGCTCATCTGAGCCTCCTAGACTTGATGACTCTAACGATGTTTGGTAAACCGTATAAATTATGTAGTTCCTCCTTATAAAGTTTCCGCCATTCCCCATTCCCCTTCCTCTTGGATCCAAATATTCGTCTCAGAGTTTTATTCTCAAATAATTTCAGTCTGCGTTCTTCCCTCAGCGTAAGCGACCATGTATCACAACCATAAAGCATAACAGGCATGATTATCATTATATATATTTTAAGCTTTAAATTCCTTGACAAAATTCGCGACAACAAAATATTTTGAACTGAATAATAACAAGAATTTCCTAATTTTAGTCGACATTTAATTTCTTTGTAGGTATGATTTTGGTCTGGTAATACTGATCCACGATATTTGAAAGTATCCACTGTGTCGAAAGTATTAATCGATATTTTAACGCACTCATAATTTGCCGTATTACGATCCTTGTGAACTTCCTTGTATTTAGATTTCTCTGCATTTACTCATGTCCCTGCAAGCGTTTAATAAGGCCTCTGCATTTCTTTCGATTGTTCTCCTATCAGACTTACATCATCAGCATACACCATAACCTGGTGAATACCATTCAACTCTAGGCCCTGGTTCCTATCTTTGATTTTTTTTTATAGCGTACTCCGGAACAAAGCTGAATAATAACGGCAATAACGCATATCCTTGTTTCAGGCCAATCTCGACGTGGAAGCTCGAATTTTTCTACTCGAACTTTACTCTGGAATTTATTTAAACACTCAATAAATCTAGCTTTTCCGGTATTCCAAATTCCGTAAGAATGATGTACAATGTTTCCCTCCTTACCGAGTTGTGAGCCTTTCTAAAATCAATAAACAGTTGATGTACTGGATAATATATGCCCATTTCTTTTCGAGTATTTGTCGAATGGTAAATATCTGGTCGATTTCGACTAAATTCACACTGATAATCTCCAATAATTTCATCTGCGTATGGGGTCAATCTTATTAATAGAATGTTAAGAGAAATGCCTCGATAATTATTACAATCAATTTTGTCGTCTTTCTTGTGAATTGGAACAGTGATTGATTCTTCCACTCTTTTTAAATGTACTCAATAGTTTTTCTTTTTTGTAGAAAAAAAAATTCCTAACTATATGTTGAATTTTCTTGTTAAAAATTTAGAAACCTTCAGCATTGGGTAAACCGTGATGGTGGTTATATATTCTACAGCCTTGAAAACCATACGCTCAGATGAACCGTCTATTACGTATATGATCCATGAACAGAAAATTCGATACTTTCCCGATTCTGAACAAGCTTAACTAGCAGTCAGTGCATTGCAGAATTTGGGAGCTTTACCGATTTTGCAGATCCGAAGCACCTGATAGGTGGTAACAGATTATTACGTATGTGATCAATCAGTGAAAAATTTGTTCGAAATATTCATACAATGTATATGAAAATTAAAACTTAACTGAAAAATTTCAAGAATGTACAGAACCCGAAACGAAGCTCTTAATGTGCAGATTTCTCTCATGTTTTTCTTTACTTTGCTTCAAAAAGAGGGTGTGTGATATTTTGAAGTAAAAATACTACATACAATTTCGCTAGTTATTTGTGTATCATTTTTTAAAGTACTTATTGTATATAAGAGGTTAAAATATTATTACATATATTGGTTAATCCTTTAGAACTCACAATGTAAATATGTTAAGAATTTTAGAAAATCTTTTTGAAATTCATGGTTTATTTTCGAGGTTTCATATTATTATCTGCATCAGCCGCTATTTAAATGAGTTCTTTTTGTTGTAGAGAAGCGAAACAAAGTCTTCTTTATCAGTTTAAAGCAAAATTTTCAAAAAAGCCCAAAATTTCCCAAGCAAAAAAGCGAAGCAGAAAAAACCGAGTTTTTTTCCAAAAAAGCCGGTTTTTTTCCGAGCCCTTGCATCTCTATTACAAAGTAGAGCTCGATGCTTACATTTTAATAAATCAAAATTTAGTTGGTTTCTTTTATGTCTATCGTAAATATCTCAATTTCAAACTAAATTGTAAGTGATTCTGCCGGTACGAGAATAGTATCAATCGGTGACGATCAAGCAAGTGTAATGTAACTTTCTTTCTCAATAACTGTATCATATGAAATTGCACTATGCTGAGCTATCTCCCCCCCGAAGATGGAACTTTATTTTATATATAAATAAAACCCATCCCAGAGTTTGGAGCTCTTAAAAGTAGCTCTAAGTAGCAGTATTACAACCCACCGCCCCCCCTAGATGTCCGTCCTGGATCCGCCCCTGGTATGCACAAAGAGTGTTAAAGTGTTTCCATAGAAAGGTAACACAGAATTAACACTACTTGCGACGCAATTCCTTAACCCGTGACATATTTTGACACAATCACTCTCTTACCATTCTAGGCCAGCATCTCTACTGACTGTACAACAGGGCAGGTCTCTGAGTAACCACTTACTATTCACCTCATTATTCACTTCGCTTCCAATTTTTATTTTCTGAATAATACTTCATAACATATCTTTCTACATCAAAATAAAATTTTCATAATTAAAAGGAAAAACTTCTTTCGACCCACCAATGGATCGCGACCCACACTTTGAGAATCACTGCCCCGAAGTATATCAAAAACTGTGTTATAATCGTTTCACAGCCTGAATATTTTATTCCAAATAAATATAAGTATTATTATTTACATCTTATCCTGTCGTTAGTAAATTAATTAAATTAGAATAAAATATTGAATACTTTGTACTTTAAAATATTGGAGAGGGGACGCGTCCCCCTCGTCCCCCCTGCCAGAGCCGCCTGTGCATCTGAACATTCCGCTTTTTTTTTTTTTTTTTTTTTGAGAATACAACCAAGATAAACACTTTTCCTTTACATAGCCATGCAACACAAGGCCAAACAATTCCACCACACTTCTTTGCATATTGATATCCATTAAAAATAAAACTAGGTTGATCTCTCTGAGTTTCAGCAAACTCCGTTGGAGAACGCTGATACAAATAACGTTAGCAAGTGTTCGGAGTTCCTAATAGGCCTATCCACACTGAGAAAAAAAAATGTATGAGGTGTATGTAAAAACGTAGGTTACATTTGTAAATACTGTAGTTTATGAACTTTAACGTACACCAAACGTATAATTGACAATGTATATTTTATACGTACTTTTCGTATAAGTGTTCCGAATAAACGTACTTTCCATACGAACGAAAGAACAGTATATAGGCGGTCGGGATCTCACATACAGATGGACGTATGTAACATATAGCTGACGTATAACGGAAGACTGTTAGATGTGATCCATCCTGTAACGACATGATGTAACATCTAAGCGGGAAAAGAGCCGTTTGTAATTAACATATGGATAACGTATGCTCCGTATTGATTTCAGTAGTAAACATAAGGATTCCGCATATATGTGTACAATATACCACTGTCTAGAAAACGGTTTTTTCTCAGTGCGGCTGTGCTGCAACTTAGTTTAAGTTTCATAAACTACCGGTTGATTGATGTGTAAGTCATTACTTGTCTGTCGCTGGGACGAAACTCTACTTACTAGCCTGGGCCCGCGGCGGCTCAGTGGTAGAGCGTTCACATTTGGTGCATGGGGTCCCTGGTTCGATCCCTGCTCGCACCAAGTGAACTTTGTGGTATACAAACATCGTGTGCGTGGATTTTCTCGGGGTTCTCCCGTTTCCTCCCTCTTTCTTTCATTCCACCATTTTATTCATTTCTCATAACCACCATCTCTTTTAGCCTAACCGGCATATACGTGGGACGTAAAACTTTAAGATTTCGTTTCATTATCTACTCATTAGCCTGTTCACTAATCAATAAAAATACTTGAGACTAACTGCCACGAATTTGCATTAGGACGAAAAACTACGAAACAATCTTCACCTTGTAATCTTCACTATGTTTCATTTCTGTATTATATAGTATTAAAGACAACATACACTTAATTAAAGCCCCGATTTTCATTTAGAAACATTCTGTACAATAATACATATTCTATTTATCTTTTTATATTCCAAATATATTAATATAAAATCGATTAACATGCAAGGGCGCCCATGTTGTGGTTTCCAAGTGGGGCATATATAAGCCAGGTTTCAAATTTTGCTATAACCAATGTAAAAATTCTATTGGGCTTTCGATATTCCCAAGTACGTTTTTCTCTTAGGGCGCCCCCTTGCCCCCCTGATGAGCGCCCTCGTTAATATGATATATTTTGATGTTCCACAATTATGCGTCGATACTCAAGGAGACGATAATGATAAGGTGGATAATAATGGTGGAATGATGAAAGTGGTATGAACTGGAAGAACACAGTGAAACGTACGCGCCTTTGGCGTGGGAGACCCGAGTTCGATTCCCGGCAGGAGCTCATGTGGTTCGGATTCCACGTTAATCAGTAGGTCCACGTCTCATAGCATCGCTGCTGAAAGGGGCGCTGAACTAAAATCAAGTCAACTCAACCCAATGAAAACCCACACGCAGTGTTTGTACATCATAGAGTATTGTATTTTATGCCTCAAAATATACAAGGAGTATTTTCAACATTGTTAGGAGTATCTGTGTCACTGTTACCTTTCGAAGTTTTCTTCCCTTTACTTGTACGGGTGACGTGGATCCAACTGAGATTTTAAAGTTGAATATTGAGCAGGCACGATAGCTTGGATTGGGTTGCGGTTGGGGTATGAAAAGTGGATAGGATGCCATTTCATAAGAACACTGCAACATTTACAATGAACCTTTGGCTTCTTAAATAATGTCAGGTAACAGTGAAATGTCTTAACAATCACTGCATTTTAATGACTGACTTCGTAATGAGTAACACAGAAAACACATAGTTCAACGCTCCAACGATGTCCGTGGTATCTGTTATGGTATTCCTATAAAATGACATCCTATTCTCTTCCAATCTCGTACCCGTAACCCACTCCAAGCTTTTGCGCCTGCGCAATATTCAGCTTTGAAATGTGTCAGTCGTCTCCGCACCATCCTGTATCTATAAACTGTAAATTTTTACCGACGTGTTGTTTTCTTTAGAGCCGATATTAAAAAACATTGTTAAACATTTCACAAACTCATACAACATAATATACAAGAAAGAATACACAGATACGCAATGATTAGCCTTGTACCTATTATATGTTGGACATAACCATGATGTGAATGCCATTAATAAATATATGAATGCAAATGCACCTAGTTTTATATGCAAGTGCAGTAAGTGAAGATTAAATCAATGGAATCGCATTTGAATAGTAAATAAATAATGCAGAAAAGCGTGCACATGGTTTGAACAGAGTATACAAACATGTATACGCTTTTTCTTTCTCTCTCTCTCTGTCTCTCTCTCTCTCTCTCTCTCTCTCTCTCTCTCCCTTTCTCATGCGCACGCACATATGCCTTCACACATATCCCCACTTACACCTTTCAATGCGTGTATGAGAGATTTACAGTTCACTGCCCGTTGCATGCAGAGAAATAACTCATTAGGAGTGCATTGTAACGCTATGATGATCCCAACGTGAGTGCGGTGACCGGTCGATATATGTCTTTACAGATGTGTTTGTTTCGTGAAGTATGTGTTGACAATTATTTTTTACAGTGTATATATAAATAGACTCCTGGTCTATTAATGAGGAAATGTTTATTTCAAATTTTAGTGAAAGATAATTAATTAACTATGGAGTTACAACAAAGGTTGTAATGCAGATTAATTCCCTGTCATTTTGAAACGCTTGCGCAAAGGAGAACCATTCTTGATGTATTATTTTGTTTCCCAAAATCATTAACAACGAGATAGAACGTACAAATACGCTTAAACTTCAGGATCCTACCTTAAGAACAAGGCAAACAAACACTGATTTCTTTTTCTGTCAGAAAGCCAGAACGAATGTATTAATGAAGTCTCCTATGTGGCGAATATGTGCTTCTTGTAATAGGTACATCAAGGTATATAAAAGTTTAGATATCTGTAGTATGTCTCCAAGCTGAATTGTTGAACCACTTTAGTATACCGTACGGAATACTGTAATTAGTCGCTAAAGGTTTGCTGTATTCTTAAATAAATAAATAAACTCCCTCGTGGATAAAGGATTTGCGTTACCGTCTTCAGTATGGATACCCAGGTTCGATTCCTAGTGGGATCTCATGTGGTTTGGATCCAACCCTAAGCAGTACGTCCATATCTTGTAGCCTTGGTAATGTCCCTCTCCCCCCCCCAAAAAAAAACACAAGAAACCAAGGTTGTATCAAGGTAGGCTTGCCAGACATCCCGGTTTGACCGAGACAGTCCCGGTTTCGAGGGGTCGTCCCGGTCAGTTTCGTATTTCGTCCCGGTTAGATGGATAAATTTAGTTTCTGGTCGCAAAGTTATTTAAGAGTCTTCATCCTGGCGAAATTAAAATACCGCTAATTTTACAGTAATTATGTGATATCTTCAAATAGATAAAAGATAATCAAAATGTGGAACAAGATCGCCCTAGACAATATTATTTTACATGAGATACCGTTATCACGACTCACTTATCTGCTTTCGATTTCAAGCCATTTTGAAAATCGGCATTTATTTTCGCGTTTCTAAACAGCTGAAAACGGAAATCCACTAGGTGACTTGTGATAACGGTACCTCACGCAAAATAATATTGTCTAGGGCGCTCTTGTTCCATATTTCAATTATATTTTATCTATTTGAAGATATCACGTAATTACTGTAAAATTAGCGGTATTTTAATTTCGCCAGGATGAAGACTCTTAACAACTTCTAGCGCTTTTTCCATAGGTAAGTTTAATGGAAAAGTCAACAGTAAGAGGAGTAATGTTCTGCAAAATGAACTTCGCAATAACTTGCAGTGGATTGATTAACACAATGAAGAACAATAAATGATTTTTGAGAAAAGTGCATTCAATTGAAAAATATAACCCTGAATAATTTGTAGTAGTTCTTCCTTTTCTCCTCGTTTTGCGGATGTTAAACGAGTTCGTTGTTAAATTTTGTCTTGCTATTTTTTTAAATATATATATTTCAGCAGAAACAAGTCTTGAGAGAATTTAAACTGTTTGAAAAATTAGAACACCAAATTTAACCTACTGTACAGCAAATTTTGAGACTAAAATGCCTTACATTGATTTCTGCATTATTATTATTATTATTATTATTATTATTATTATTATTATTATTATTATTATTATTATTATTATTATTATTATTATTATTATTATTATTATATATCCGGAATTCAATCATGCACTGCTATAACGCTTGGACACAAAATTGCTTTTAGTTTCTTTAGATGTAACTGGACATGAATGAATATGGGCATATGCAAAACAAATTGGATCAAATACTGTTTCTCTGACACATGTTTCCCACCCTGGTCGCCATATTGGATCCACCATATTGGATTCAACTTTCTGTTTTTCAAATGGGAATAGTGCAAGTAATACATCAAATTCATGTCTAATTTTCTCGGAAATTCATTGGGAAGGCCATAAATATGCAAATTATCCGTATGGGTCACTAAAATTAGTACAATACACATTGGGCCTCGGAGAACTTTGCATTTGCGGGAATGTACCTTGTAAAACTTTCCATACGCTTGTGAATAGCACAGTTTGAAAGTCTAAATAATGATGAGGCACGTAGTAAAGAACTCTTAAAGGAAAATTTTTGAAGTGGATTACATGAATCACTTTCTTTCTTAGTACGGTAGTTAGTACACTTTAGTTTCAGACTCATATAGACATTAGTAACTAAGCCTTCCTTTTCTTTTCGATCTTTTTTTTTTTCCTGCATAAGTTAACGTTGTTTGTTTGTACGTACGAAATGCGCATTAAGAACGGCCCTCCATCTTCGTTAGCGTCAATTACCGACTTCCAACACCTTTACATCCAGCAGCTTAATGAGAAATCGCTTTTGGTTGTTTTTCCACAGGCCCTTTTCCTTTTCTTGTCTTCGTGGCGTAGAAAGTCATTTGCACCTGATGATCGTGATTGGCAGCAACAATTAACAGCTTGAGAAGAGAGAGAGAGAGATTTCTTTTTTTGAAAAAAGAAAACTTTCCTTCAAAAGGTCGTTTAGTTTGCAAAGCACGAGTTTGTTTGTTACTTCTCCAGAAAATCATTTCAAAGTTTTTTTTTTTTTTTTTTTTTTAAAGATAGTTTTAGTTGTATTAGGTTCAATAATCATTAAACGGGATTTTCAATAAACAATGGTGGGGATTCGTGGAATTGCTGTGTAGGAAGCCTAGCACTTTAGTAGTTGAATGATGCATTGTTTTATGTGGCAACTCAAATAGTTTATTGGGTCTCCGGATGGCGTAGTCACTAACGACCTCGTCTTCGGTGTGAAGGATTCTGGGTTCGATTCCCAGTAGGGGCACTCGGTCGAAAAGTATAAAAAGCTTTTTCAGCCATTCTGAATAAGGGTTTTCCTCATTCACACCAGGCAAATGCCGGGGTGATACCTAACATATAGGTCCCAGGCGGCTTCCTTCCTTCCCTTTCCCCGGATAGTGTGCTCGCTGAGGGAAGTCATCTCTCAAATGTAACAGGCTAACATGCCCTTCGATGCCGAAAGCCCAGTAATCTAAATCCTGAATCAAATAGTTTATTAACTGCAAAATCAAATACAGTGTTATCAGAATCCTCTTTATTATGACAAAACATGTAAAAGTCCGTTTGCATGTCAGTATGTTTCTATGTGTAAACGATTTACAACATTACACACGCCCAGGCAATAATCAATTTCTCACCAGAGCCTCTCAAGTATGTTTGGCGTTAACAATACCAATTGCCTTGTTGATTGTTTTGGAGATCAATGGATCGGACATATAAAGCCCATTGCTTGGTCACCAAGAAGCCCCGACTTCACACCTTTGGATTTTTTTTTATCTGCAAGCTTTCGAAATGTAGGTGTAAAGAAGAATGGGGTGAATTAGCTGTGTCGAGCGGAAAACAAATGAGAGTCTTAGAAGTGGTGAGGGAGAAAAAAAAGAACAAGTTTAGATATTCTGAAGAAGAGGAAGAGAAACTGGTTGGAGCATTGGTTAAGAAGGAAATGTTGAATGAGGGACGTGCTAAAGAGTATGGTGGGAGGAAAGAGAGGAAGGTGCCGAAGAAGACTACAATTACTAGGAGATGTCAAAGCAGAAAAATCATATGTGAAGACGAAGAGACCAGCGAAAGACCGTAAAGAATGGAAGCTCAGTTGTGGGAAGTGACCTGCCAATAATTTCAGAATACCTATGATGATGATGATAATGTTTAATCAAAGACATTATGTACCACGTAAATATAGATAATGTGAACTCTGAAAGCAAGCATCAATCGGGAATTTCGTAGCTCCTTCTACAATTCCTCCTACGGAAACACCGTCTTCCCTGTGTAGACCTAGACCCTTTTTTTGCTATCTATTCTAGATCAGTGATGATCAAATGGCGATCCGCAAGTATGTTTAATCCAAGTATGTTTAATATATGTAAAACCTTTAATTTGAAATTTCGCTAAAACTTCATTGTTCTTATTGAAATCAATGTTTGTTCTTCTATTGAGAATTGTAGTCAATAATACTCAATAAGAATAATCAATGCTTATTTTAATTTTTTAGTAATAATAAACTCTGGTAAAAACGTAAAGAAGATCATGCGAAACCCTCTCATACCCCAGCATATGAGATTTTAACTTAATCATTGATTCCTTCCTTTACAAACCCTCTCATACTCCAAGTAAGGGGCCACGGTTGTTCAGTGGTAGAGCGATTCCTCTGGTGTATGGAGTCCCTAGTTCGATCCCCGATCAAGAAAGTTCGGGGTAGACAACAGCATGTCCGTGAGTTTTCTCGAGGTACTTCCATTTCCTCCTACATTTTCATTCCACTAACTATTCCATCATCATTCACTTCCTTTAATCGATTCTTAATGAACTCCACCGAGATAATCACTCTAGTTGTGTATTGCAAAAACAGAATTCAAAATTTCACTTCCATTCAAGAGTTTAATACGATCTTTACCAGTCAGACTTATAAATTGTACTGATAGTACGTCCGTTCATCCGTCCGTCCGTTTGTTACTTCACACAATAAAGCGAGCTTTCAGAGAACTTAAAAAGTTCGTTACTGAAGTCTTTGTGTCTCTGTGTGTGTGTGTGCAGGGCTGTGCCGTGGAAAATCAGCGCCCGGGGCGAGAGTATACGACGGCGCCCCCATACATAAATTCCAAGCAGTTTTTCCTATCTTTTTTCCTTTTTTCTTCCGAATTTTTCGCCCCCTTACTTCGGCGCCCGGGGCTGTCGCCCCGCTCGCCCCCCCCCCACGGCACGGCCCTGTGTGCATTTTTTTTTCAATTTTGAGCCCTTCATTCGATAGAGCATCAAAAACTATCTGAGAAAGTGATTGAATTTTTTGCGTCACTCTTACCATTCCCGACATATTGACCAAAAACTTTCCGATTTCGGGAGATTTAAGGAGCCAGGAACCGTAAGTCATAGTCATTGGTATTGATCGAAGACGTTTCCTAGCTTCTATGCAACCTGTACAACAACAGTGCATTGTTGATTGCCTATATGTAACTTTTATTACTGAAAAGGGTTCATTATCCTTTAGTTTCGCCTAATTGTCCTTCTTATCTTTACTAGAGTTTATTTATTTATTAAGATCACGCTGGTGCGGTTTATAAGATTGTAATGCAATGAGTATGTCTATTCGCACGATAACTCTTCAATAAAAGCGATTTTTTAAATTCTTTTTCTTTTTTTCGCAATCGGCCGAGTTCGTTAATAAATTAATCCGTCATATGCCGTAATATATAAATATTTTTGAGGTTAAAAGCTTTTTTTAACGATTAAAAGATAAGATAGAGCAGCGACGCAGATACGCTAGTTGTCGCATTAGCGCCCCCCTGACCAACCAAACCAAAACACTCCCCCCAAATATTTGCTCAAGTCTGCGCTCTTCCAATCCGGTGCCCTGATCAGAAGCTCCGTTTGCCCTCCTAGTTACGTCACTGGCTATATAAGAGGTAGGGTTGCCAAGTGGCCGGTTTTTCACGGGCCTGGCCGGAAATATTGCTGTTATTTTGATTAAACCCAGTGACCGACACGAATTTCTTACCAGTCCTTTTATGACCGTTTTTTTCAAATTTGTCTAGTTCAAAGTATAGATTTACAAAGTGACTTTCATTCTGTAAATCCAAAACTGTCACATTTCACCATCTATCAACGATTAATATATTTTGTTCATCTGTTTAGATAATTTAAAGAGATGACAGGGATTGTATCAGGGAAAATTTGAAATTTACTTGTAAGAAATTTATACATTTATTGAGAATGAAAAAGGACTTCTTAAAGTTATTTCCTGTGGTTGAAATATAAGTTTAAAGAATAAATTTCTTCTTCCAAATCCAAAATTTTCACGTAAGATTAATATACTTTTGTTCATGTTTCGATAATTTTAAAGTGGCAGTTACTGGTAAATGATCAATGCCAATTTCAGTTTCTCATTTATAGCACAATGTATCTATTAAGCTTATTAGTGAATGTGCTAAGGATATGCAGAATACAGGTGCTAATGCACTTTTGTTCATGATAGTACATTTCCTTTCCATGGATGGGTCCGAACAGAGATACTTCACACTTAGACCTGTATCATAGGGAATTTTGAGGGGGTGCTGTTTTTTTTTTTATTTTTTATTTTCCAGAGTTGGAAACCCTACATCTTTCCAACACCTACGTGGCTACGACTACAATAATGATCCTTTGTTTCACTATCCTAAACATTTCTTGGTTCATTAAAGCAGGACGCTAAAACACCCTGATTGGAGCTAACTTTTACTCCGTCTCCCGTTCCATTTTCCTTCCCATAGATGGATCCAAACAGAAATACTTCACATTTAGGCCTATATCATAGGGAATTTTGAGAGGATGCCGGTAATTTTATTTTCCAGAATTGGCAACCCTAATGAGAGAGTACATCGTCGCTGCGCCTCGAAGAACCGCTATGTGATTTTTGTCGAAAATGAGTTATGCCGTGCAAATAAACCTCAAAACTGCCAGGCAGCGTCTCTTATAATGTGATCAAATAAAATTTTTCCCCCACAACAAGCAAAAATAATAGATAGGCTTCAAGTACTAATCACGTGCGTATTGATTCTATATGTGTTTATAAAGACGCTAGAGATAAAACAATATGTGCTACGTGAACACGAAAATAGTAATATAACATTGTTGAAGCAAGCTACAACAATATCCAGTCCATAATATAAGCAGACCCAATTTAATTATATTTTGAAGTGTTTCCGTGTATATTTGGCAAAATTTTAAAGAGTGGAATGTTTTTTGCTTCTCCTGAAAAGTTGTGGTTTTTAACACATAGCGGTTCTTCGAGGCGCAGCGACGATATGTCAAACTCTCCTTTTAATTGCATTCTCCTCTTGTAATTTCTTTCCCTACTTTTACTTATTAAAAGTTCCTTTGAAGAAAAGCGTTGATTATGAGACAGTGTGGTCAAGAGAATAATATAGGACTCGTTGGGAATCGAACTCCTAACCACGCACCAGCCGATTGAACATACACCATTTGCGATCTCGTCTAAAGCATTGCGTAGGCTAGAAACACCCAAACTAAAAGCTGAACAACATTAATATGCAAATTTGTTTACTGGTTGCCAAGAGAGGTGACCTATTAGCAGTACTGCTGAACAAGCAACTTTTTTTTTTCTTTCTTGCATGAAGACATAGAAAGAAGCACTGTGTATTATTTCCTTACGTAACGTTTTCCAGACCAGCAACTTTTTCATGTCTGTTGTTAAAATACGAAAAAAAAAAGAGTTGTTTTCCTCTTTCTTAAACAAGAAAATGTCTTGTTATCCTCACGTAATGAAACCTCCGTAGCAAGCAACCAAGAAAGAAAGACAGACCCATACCGATCAAGCATGCAAGTCTGTTGTGCCGGATGGACGTGATCGACCTTCATATTGCCAACAGGATTTTGCCCAAGTGTGTGCGTGCAAGTAAGTGTCCGGTCGGTCGCCTGCTTGCCTCTTCTTCTGCACAAATTTCCATTCGGTTCGGTGTTCTGACTTTAAAACATCATCAGATTGTGTAGTCGTGGATGATGATGTTTTAACAAAGTCATGTTAAGAGTTTACAGTGGGTGTTTTTGTTGGAGTGACCATGATCGTGTGTTCTTGAAGAGGAGCTGTTTTATGTACTTCTTGCAAGAAGAGTACTACTCGCCTTTTTTTACAGGTAAATACCCACTTCAACCACTTCTCTTGCTATGCTTCACAGATCGCTGCACTTTTTTTCACTTCAGTTGACGGGCTGTACTTGAAAACACATTTCACTGACAACAGTCTCAAGCTGCTGTTCTATATAATTTATTATACTTTACAAGAAAGAAAAAAAATAGATATGTTTAATCTATACCAGAGATGGCAATTTTGCAATTAGGGTTCATTCAGCAGTGTTGCCGACGAGAGGAGAAATATTCAACGAACTTGGGAAGTTCGTTACTGAATTTTCTGTCTGTGTGTGTGTGTGTGTCTGTCTGTCTGTCTGACTGTCTATTATTTGTGGATTTTTCCATTTTCAGCCCTCCTTCGATAGGGCATCAAAAACTATCTGAAAGAAGTGATGGAATTTTTTTTTTTTTTTTGCATCATTCTTACCGTTTTATGATATTGGCCAAAAAATTCCGATTTCGAGAGATTTAAGGAACCATATCTCGGGAACCGTAAGTCATAGAGAGATGATATTAGTGTTGATCAATACCTAAGAGGATGGTGAACATTTTGGTACTAAATAGTAACCACCAAATAGTACTACTGCCACTGGCCAAGTGGCCACCGTTCCCTAGATATTGGCCAAAAACATTTGGATTTCGGTAGATTTAAGGAGCCATATCTTGGGAACCGTAAGTCATAGAAAGACGATATTTTGCGAATTTTTCAATTTTGAGCCCTCCATTTTGAGCATGTGTCTTCATAAAATAACATATCGTAGAACGTTTTAACAGAACTTTTAAACAAAGCATGTGGAAAAAAATTCAGTACTCAATAAAATTATAAATAGCTAGATATATTATAATAAGGTGGATCACTAGGTGTTCCTAGTGCTATGTTAAACGCTGCTTAAATAGTGTGGCGTTGCCACATAGTATGGAGTGTTTACTGATGAGAGAAATTAGTTTTCGAACCTTACCGCAATTCAGCTTTTCGAACTGCAATGCTAGAATTCAGAAATTTTCTTATTGTGACTGCTACAGTAAACATACAAATTTGGCAACAACGCATTATGGCGTTCTGCGCAAGTTTCGTCTCAAAATCTATTTCCTTAATTGTAAACTAATATTTAAATAAAATATTAAACATAACAGAAAAAACTGTCAGACAATATATCTATTTCGTAATAAGAACGTTACTTTAAAATACTTTACACATATGAATAAACATTTTGTAAAACTGAGCACTTCTAGTAAGATATTATAGCGAATGCCATCTTGTGTGCTCATTGTAAAACGAATCAAATATTTTCTTTTATTTGTTACATTTTTCGATATCGGGAGACACAACCAAATGGATCAGTGTCTAGTGCTGTAGCTGAAACATTATTCTATCGTATAGTACAATATTTATAATATGTAACATTTCATTGCGCAGTAGTTAAGGCAATGAGCTAAAATATGTACTGACTTCCGGGTGGTGATCCACCTTAATGAGTATAATAACAAATTATATAGAACAATTGGTATAAAACTTATAGAAGTTAATAAGAAAAAATAATTTGTTAAAGTTCGTTCTGGCAATGCTCTTGGAGCATTATCAACTGTTTTTTTCTTTCTTAATTTCATCTAGAAGTGATCAAAATCATTCCATGTGACGAGAGGTCCATGAAGGGTGTTATATAACAACATTTAAATCATATTTGTTATCGACAAGGTGACCAGACGTCCCGTTTTAGCCGGGACAGTCCCTTATTTTCAACCGTTGTCCCGTTATTTTTCTGATTCTCAAACGGGACGCATAAATGTCCCGTTTTTAAGCAAAAATGACTCAGGTGTCCGGTAATTATTAGTCAAAATATAAATGATCAATGCAAATTCTATACTCTTCCGTGCCAACACTCATTGGGAAGGTTCAGCCGTGTCTGGAACTTCTGAATGTTCAAATGGGAATTGAGTGTTCTGTGGTTCAAGTAGAAATTGAGTGGGAATTCTGAGTGTTCAAGTAGTTACAAGTATTGTTGGGTTGTACTTAAGTTAGAAACGCTCTGTTATCATTCTTACTTGTGTATTTTGTAAATTGAAAATATTGCTGAGTCCCAAAATGCAATGTGGAACCCCGCCACCCCCGTCGCCGATTCGTATGCGTCCCGTTTTTGAAAGTAAAAGTTCTGGTCACCTCGGTTATCGAAGTATATTGTATAATGACTTGAGGATCCTTAAACGTTGATGAATGCTCTTCGTTATGTTCGACCAAATTACTTTATCAATTTTGTAGCTTTTAAGCTTCTGAATCATGTAACACTTAAAGTTTTTTTTAGATCTAAAACTTGGATGAATTAGTGTTGTGACTCGTGAAATTTTTCTCGTCTTGTCTCTCGTGTCGAAAATGAGATGAGAATTGACATGTTTCTCGATGATACTTTTTGTCTCATTTTCGAGACGAGATATGTCTCGTCTCGTAAGCAACACTACTCACCATGTACTTGACTGATTTGTATTTCTGTCTTTTGTAAGCAGTGAAATTAGGTAAAAGAAAATCTACAGTTTAAAGTAGAATCTGAACCATTGTAATATATTGGATGGTCTCTCCCTGAGAATGGAACCCGGAATCTCATGCGCCAAAGGTACACCTGCTAACCACTAGACCGGGGAGGAGAACTATAGAGTGATACTATTCCAAATAATCTAGTAAGCCTTGCATTATAGGCATTATATTGCTTCATTGTACAGAGAATGTGGTATAATTCTCGATATCAGGATAAATAATACTGCGTTTATATTTTTTTATACAGTATTATGTTCTCTTTTTAGGTCAGGTCATAGGTTTGGTCTTGTATGTTCAGAGCGTATTGGTATACAACCTTTCCCCTCATACCTATTCCGTCTATCGAAAAGAAACTTATACACCCATTTCCTAACACCTAAAGTAGTTTTCGAAATACATTTGGATTGTGTGCTTTTATCCGGGACCATTCCGGAGTGGGCCCAAAGTTGACGGGAGAAATGTTTGAGGGAAATTTCCCGTCATTACTCCAATTTTCTTTGTTTAAGTACGTTAGGGGCGCCAATACATAGCACCTTTGGAAAGCTTGTTTTATGCTGAAGAGAATGAACTATAAACCAAGACTTTTCAATGAACAGTGTTGATCCAATAGCTATTTCGCTGCGAGTCTACGATTTTCTTTATACTAACAGGGTTAATGGGCCGCAGGGACTTACTCCGTTGTCCATGACACCTATTTTTTTTGTGCATGAACATATTGTCTTGGTGAGTCTTTCCGATTTTATTCATGATTGTTTGAGTGAAATAAAGAATTTAAAAGAGAGCAACAGCAAATGTGCACAACACATTCTTTTTTTTTTTTTTTTTGTGAATGCTTGATACTACTCCAACATCGACTAATGGCAATTTGCTAACGAAATTGTTGATTATTTGCTGCTGTACGGACGCCAACATATATTTACTCGTCATTCTCTTCTGCATTGCGGGAGTTGTCATGAAAATTAAAACCAAAGAAAATGTTGACGTTTGTAAGAGTAAAATTTCAGTGCTGGCAAACACAAACTATTGATAATTACACGTCCATAGCTATTTAAGAACAAACTTTCTCGAAACAAAATCCCAGTAAAATTTGTAATTTTTTTTTTTTTTTTTTTTGTAGACATTGCCATCTGTTGTTAGTACTTCGTACTTTGACTACTTCTGTAAGTTAAACTTTATAGAGTTAAGGATAATCAACTTAGGTTTGACAGAAAGTCAATGATGTTAGCGAAATAAGTTCGTTAAAGATTTTACTGGTCATAGCTTTTATTTTGTGAAAATGTTATAGTAGCTGAATGGTTTATATATCATTGGAAAACGGTGGCGTAGAATTGAAAACAATTCTTACTATTTTTTTTTTTTTTTTAATTTTTAACATATCGAATCATGTATTCTAACTAAATTACAACATTCTGATAAAAAATAGAATCGGATGACAACAATAGACAACAAATCGATTTAGGAGAATTGTTTAAAAATCACCATGAAAACAATAAACCATGAAAATACTGAATTTCTTGCCGTTTTAGCAACATCTCCAAATTGAGTTTACAGCGTGGTTGACCTTCCAATAAGGTAAAATATAACGATACAGTTCGCAAGAAGTGCCTGCATTCGGTTTCTGATTTTTCACGTTGTCCTGTGGTTCCTGCTGCATAATACAAGGCCTTCATTCCATAAATATCTATACAAGGTACATCAGCAGCGAACTCCTCTAGATTTTTGCATGCAAAGTTAATATACGGCTTTCATTCCATAAATATCTATACAAGGCACAGCAGCAGCAAAATCCTCTAGATTTTTGCATGCAAAGTTAAGTGTTATTTTCAGAGTTACATCTATGGTCTCAACGTGAAGATATCCTCGAAGCTGACATAGGGTTATTGCAGTCAACAATTTGCTTGTGCAGTTAACGAACTGGTCTCTTTCTAGACACATTCTCTTAAGATGAGACTCTTGGTAGTAAATTTCCTCCTGGCCAGCTCCAGCTTAATGTCTTATGATATTCGTGAATTCAAGAACATGTTAGATATTAAATATCTTGTTATGATATAGATTATTTTGTTTCATTTCGAATATTGTTATAATTCCTTTGTAACTTGTATTTCTTCTGAATTCTATACAATTTACATCTATGCAACGATACAAATATTGTTTATCAGTATTGTACTTTGCTCAAATGGTAGAAATAAGTTATATAGTATATCAACATATACTTTGTTGATTCGTCGATGAGCTTCCATAATATTGAATTAAAGAATATACCTCAGGACCTGAATATTTAAAGAAGTGAAACGCTTTTGAATAAGTCTTTGTTGGTAAGTTTATAGAAATAAAATGGAATTAATTGTTAAATGAATATAAGAATGAGATAAAATGAAATTAATATATATATGTATTATAATATATAAATGAGGGCTATTCGGAAAGTAATGTAACCATATACAGATGGCGATCAGAAAAATGGAAACACCTGTAGTTGGCAATACGTCAGATGTATGGGTTGGCAGTGGTGTCGTGGCGCCTGCAGCGCCGGACCGCTGGTGGTGGTGTGTTAGGTCGGTCTCCATACTACTTCAGGCGCAGTGGAACAACAGTGTCCAGTGGCTGCAGCACACGGAGGTAGTGTAAAATGGGAGACCTCTCAGATTTTCAAAGAGGGCAAATTGTTGATGCGCGGTTATGTGTAGTGAGTGTCACGGCAGTGGCTACTGTGTTAGGTGTGTCGCGTGGGACAGTGTCGAAGGTGATGACGGCCTACACAACACACGGGAAAACCACATCGGGGGAGCGGAACAGTGGGCGGAAGAAAATCATGAATGACAGGTCACGCCGGGTATTAAAGTGCATTGTCACGCAGAACCCTCGTGCCACTGCGGAGCAAGTGACGGAGGAACTCAATCAGCACTTCCACCACCCTGTTTCGACAATCACAGTCCGCCGCGAATTACATGACATGAACTTACGGGGTCGTGTTGCACGGGCCAAACCGCTCATCAGGGACCATAACGCTTTCGCACGCCGCAAATGGTGCCGCGACCATGCAACTTGGACCGTTGAAGGCTGGAAACGTGTGATATGGTCGGATGAGTCATCCTTCACCCTATTCCCAACCACGGGCCGTGTTTATGTGTGGAGAACGCCCAAAGAAGCTTATGATCTGCGGTGTCTCCGCCCAACTGTGAAACATGGCGGCGGCTCGGTGATGCTGTGGGCCGCCATATCATGGTTTTCATTGGGTCCTGTGGTCACACTTAGCGGACGAATCATTGCCAACGATTATGTCGCAATTTTAGGAGACCACTTGCATCCTATGGTCCGGATGTTGTTCCCGGACAATGACGCCATCTTTCAGGATGATAATGCACCCATTCACACAGCTGGCGTTGTTGCGGCGTGGTTTGAGAAACATCGGGATGAAGTTCAACACCTTCCCTGGCCCGCCCAATCCCAAGATCTCAACATAATTGAACGTCTGTGGTCCATCTTGGAAACACGACTCCGGCGACGATTTCCACCTCCATCCACTCTCACAGAACTGGCCGATGCCCTGCACGAGGAATGGTGTAAAATTCCACTTACTACCATTCACGACCTCTATGCCTCCATCCCACTTCGCATCAAGGCTGTTCTGAAGGCGAAAGGTGGCCCGACACCATATTAATCTGGTAAGTTGCAATTTCGTTCAAGTGTTTCCATTTTTCTGATCACCATCTGTATGTAAAGATAGGTAACGGTCCAGGATTCTTTCTTAAATTGTAACCAATTCAAGAATCATCGTCCGAGGGCTATATATATACGATATTGTATATCTATGCGATAAATTTCTTCTATTTTTATATCTTGGTTTTGGGCAACGGTGCGTAAAAGTACACAATCTATTGAGTAGAAAAAGAAGAAAGGAGATAATATGTTGTTGATTCAAAATAGAAAGAAATAAGATTTAATCTTAGTAGCTGGAAATATATGTTGATTTTATATGTATAATTGGTACTAATAGTTACCATAACAGCAAATACAGTGAAACCACTACTAACGGACACCTCTATAAAGCGGACACCTCCCATAACGGACATATTTTGTAACCCCCCAAACACTGTAATAGGAAAAACATATTGGCAAACCTCTCTAAAGCGGACACTCTCTAGTACGGACACGGACAGCTTTCTTGCCTTTTATAGGTATTATTTACCTCCTATTACAGACACTTTCTCTAGAAACAAGTTGAAAGGTACAGTAAAAATACACTTTTAGTAATTCATACGTATGTCACCAAGGAAGAACATGAGGGTGTAGCAACATTTTGTCTCCTTAACTGTCTGTTCAGCAACCCTGAGGAATTGTCTCTGTTTCACAACACCCTTATGTCCTTTGCTTGCATTCCACTCCCACCCAACCTGCTTCAGAAACAAAAGTGATTGAAAGTTGCCCACTGTTTGGGATGACACATCATTCTACTGTCCCGCTGGAATCTCTAACAAGCAGAAGACAAGTTTCGTATTTTTGACCACGAGTACGCATATTGTCTTTAAAAAAAAGTCATTACTGGACTGCAATTAACTCACAAATTAAAGCAACACACCGAAAACGTAGTAAGTAGCGATAAGTGTAAAGTGCAGGGAATTATAATATAACAATCTAGAGGTCGAGGTCCATGTTCGGGCAGCTATTTATTTGTAACCGTCCTCAGTTCTGTTCGCTGTCCTCGGCTCGTGGTATTACCAATAAGTATACTCCTGATACTTTAACTTACCTGGACAGGACGACGAAGACCTCTCCAAGAAAGGTTACAAACTGTTTCCAAAAAGCTCGTCGGTCTCAAAAATGAGATGAGCATTAGGCGCCGAGAGGTTCGGGTGTCTCGTCTCGAAAACCTCACGGACGATCAGACGGTCATCCAGACCATAACGCACACAAACACCATTCATACATACAACGAAAACACACTGGGTTAAATGACACTATACTTATTTATTAGAACACTATTTTGAAAAAAAAAATATATATATAACGAAGAGAAATGAACACAACACTGGACACTAATAAATTTTGCCGCTGAAATTACGTTTTGCCCTTTTTGGGAAATATAGCCCTTTATATATATATGATTATAATTCAGATATCACTATAAATACTTTGCTCACACCATTAACACACTTGGGGGTTTAGCACTGGGGGAAAGTTGTCTGGATCGTCCCACGATAAATCCAGTTGTTACGCTGAACAGTCCTGCAGCGTAAAGGTGAATCTTCAGCAAAAACACAAAAGAAGATCTCCACAATGGAATACAGATATTGGAGAGCGCGTATATGACATTTTAAACGCACAAGGTCTGAGGACCTGGGATTTCACTGATTGGGGCTAGCCGTAAGAAATCGTCCTTCACCGGCTAAATAGCTTGTGCCCCTTAACACAACTTATGTTTGAAGTTCAACGCGAGATGCGTGGTTGCATCTTCCAGACCTGGAGTCAAACTCTTCGAGCGTCCAAGCTCAAGCTACGGGTTGCAATGGTCAACGGAATAGTGTTGGCAGTTCATTTCAAAAATTACTCAGTTACTCACCTGTATGCACATACAAACAGAATACGGAAAACAATTTATGTTAATTTTAGTCAACTGCCCATAATGCACTAGACACGGCGATAACACTGGCGTGAGAAAGTACAGATAACGGGCTGGAATACAACGCAGTTGGTGCCACTTCGGCTACTGGGACATCTGGTCAGCCCGTATTTCTCTAATCTATTGTAATGTTTCCATAAGTGATTAAAGAAAGCACTTAATTCAGTTCCCAATAACTTCAGAATATATACTGTGTATATAATGAGTCAGGGAGATACACTGAAATGGTTAGTCACTAACTGAAATGTTCTCACTAAAAGCAACGTTTTAAATATATATATGAAAAAACGATGAAAGACTTCTTTGTCCAATTGTGTGGGAAAGAAGCAATTCCCACCAAAGAAAGAACTTATGTGCGTTGCAGAATAAAGTATAAATCGAAAATAATAATCACTGTCTTCACGAAATATACAGGGCGTCCACAAAAAATACTTCTATAACCTGGTGGCGGTTATAGATTTGGGGTCCGGAAGGGAACGACCTGTTAAGTGCACACGTAGACAGGTTGAGAACCCTTGGCCGTCTGACGAAGTATGAATAAAATTAGGTTTTTCACCTGAAAATTTAAAATAAGTTAGTTGGCAACACTGTCATATGGTGTGAGACTTACGTGTATAAACGATGAATGGTTTTTCACCTGAAAAAAGGGCTATTTAAAATAGTTAAATAACTTGTCCACTCACTACAACATGATGAGGTTCCTGCATGAGCAATGTCCAATCCAAATGTTCCATAAAGTAATAAGATCCTCTTGAACAATTGGTGCAGTTGAGTTTCCTTATCTTCCGTTACTTCACATGTTGAAACCATGTGTTGAATATCCTCCATGGTTCTCCAACGATGAGTTGATGAGGGGAGAAGGGGAGATTTTTTTTTTTTTAACACTGGTGTGAGAAACGAGATATGGTTATAACACCTGTATGATAACTTTTTTTTTTTTTAAAGTTCGCAGAAAGCGTTTGTAGGGCTATTAATTTTTTTTTTTAATTGACACTAATAAATTCTTTTCATAAAATGTTTAAGTGTTCCGTTTCGATCACTTTATTTTGTGTAATATGAAATAAATATACACACACAATAACTATTCATGAAAACATCGACTTAAAGAATTATCAAATATCTCAATAAAAATTAG
Organism: Thermobia domestica; assembly: GCF_964235325.1. Classification (NCBI taxonomy): domain Eukaryota; kingdom Metazoa; phylum Arthropoda; class Insecta; order Zygentoma; family Lepismatidae; genus Thermobia; species Thermobia domestica. The sequence goes on from NC_137468.1 coordinate 34,124,216, forward strand.
TAAATATACTGATATCTGTATTTAAAATATCAAAATGTGAATGAATAAGCAAATAGCAAACATGTTAAAGGTACTAAAATATTAAAATTATTGTTAAAGTTTCGATATTACTATAATGTATTTGAAAAATATGAAAATCGTTGAAAAAGTAAAATGAATGGAAATGTAAACACATGATAAACTGACAATATATAAACAAAATAAGATTTTCACCTGTATGTCCTTTTTTTTAACTGTGCCTCGTGTTGTTTGGCAGAAAAGAACGAAAAATCGTTTTTCAAAAATAAAAAAAATAAACTTAAGTGTCAAAAATGACGTTCATAGTAATTCCAAGAAATAAGCATGATTCTGCATATCAAAGAAAAGATCGTGATTTCGTTGACATGTATGAAGAAAATTCGGCACGCAATAAGATCAAATGCCATCTGCTCGTCGAGACTTTAGTTCGATAATGCTCAATACAACTAATGATTTTATTCTGAAACATATTTATTATTAGCTTAGGCCTAAAATAATGGTTGCTGTACACTTCCAAAAACGTAAACATTGTAGGGTTACCAGAACATATGGGTATTATCTGCAAGAGAACTTATTAATAAAGCGTTGAAAACTATTCAATATTGATCCAAGTTTTTCAAAGGTCTGAATCAAGGAAGTTGACTCGCTAGTCCAAACATTCCTGAAAATAAATGGTCATTATGCCATGAATTGACCAAAACCATAGGTGGGAAAAATGTGTAATACTACACGTACTTACACACACAATATGCCATCGACACCTGCGAGGCAAAAAACTAGAAACGTGGAAAGGCCTGCGACCATAGGCACTTACAAAATGTTTCTATACATAACTGAAATATCAACACTAATATTCAGTAAAATACACGTATGTTCCCTGGAACATAACGTACATCATCCACCTGGAAAAAGATGTGTAAACACATGAAATACAAATGCTCTCCTAGCATCGTAAAGATATGTCTCTACAAGACAAAATACATGAGACCGGTGAAAAGAAAAACATGGGATACAAACAAGAGTATAGTCAACGATATTACAAATTTCTGGTCGGTCTTAAAACATCCAAATTAAATTCCCTACAAGACAGTTATGTCACTCCATGACAGTTAAACTTTCTTAGGCATCTTCGCTACAAAATATTTAAAATGGTCTTATTAACGCATTAAAATTCAGTCATCGAGCATACAAAATAATTGACAAATTAATTTTCATAAAACGTTATGGCTTCATGCTGTTGGAAAGAAAGAAAATAAGTTTAATTTTCGGGATCTATATCGAATTCGAATAGTTTCTAGGACATACTAGAACTAAAATACAATTTTCTCAAAATTAACATGAAAAATAAACATTACAACTCATTAGCATACAAGTACACAATATAGTTACGATTCATAAACGTTAAAATATTCGCTGAAATGTTACTAGACAATAACATACACTAAAAAAATCTAACCTAAGAATACACATGGTTAGTTACGGGTTACTATAAAAGTAGAAGAGAAATGAAAAACTATATTTTGCGATTGATGGCGAAAATACAGTTAGCTATGGAATATCCAATGGATTAGCCACATCCATTTTTGCAAGAGATCTGCAATTCCAGGAAATATTGCCTCCCTGAAAAAAAATTATATTTATCTTTATCCCCATAAAATATCCTACCCGAAGAAGTTTCCCTACGGTCGTTCAGTGGTCTAGAGAAGACGAAAAAAAAAGTTAATTAGAAATTACAAGAAAATACAGAAGTTAAACATATTTCCGCATATATACTAATATGAGGGGAAAAACGACCGTTCACCATCAGAATATCTGTTCATATAGTTCCTTCTACAATAAAAAGATTACTGCTTTCGTTCGGAGAATTATACTATTCACACGACATTCCTGCACATTCTATTACCAACAAGGAAATGTCTGTTATCACTTGTTTAAGGCTTAGCCTACTTTCCATTCTAAACTTTTCTCTTCGAACAAAATATATCATGTCACATCCTGGAAATTCAAATAGTCAAAATCGGGTAAATGACGTAAATGAGGTTCAATAAAATTACAGTAAACACTTCAAAATGAAAACGAAAATCTAAGATTAACACTGAAAAGAAATTTAACATTGATTATAAATGTAAAGTTTCATATTCTACGCATGAGATTACATACTAAGTTTCATTTACAAATACAGAAATATATACATAACTAACAACTAAAAATTTTCTCATTCTAAGCATCTCGATATATTTTTTTTTCTGAAAAGAAAATCAAACATTAATTGTGAGTCATACGTATGATAACATGTTTAAGGATTTGGAAAGTGGGAAGGGATTCTAAAAAAAAAATATTATTATTTTTTTTTTAATTTGAAAACAATAAAAATATATATTATAACGCCAAAACATCTTCCCACTAGCTGGGGATACGGAAATCGCGCCAAGATTTCAAATTGCTTTTAAAATGCAATTCCCCTACGTATGTGAATACATACTAAATTTTAATTATAAACATACAACTATATATATAAGTAAGAACTAAAAATTTTCTGACCTGCGCACCTAGATATTTTTTTCTTGGAAAAATTCTAAAAAGAAAATCGAACATTAATTGTAAATAACACGTAATAGCACATTTAAGAATTTCGAAAGTGGGAAGGGATCCTAAAAAGGGATTTAAAATTTAAAATACAATAAAAATATATATTATAACGCCAAAACATCTTCCCACTAGCTGAGGTACGGATATCTCGCCAAGATATCAAACCGTTTTTGGATAAGTACGGTCCCTCTACGTATATGATACGTTAATTATTTACTAAAAAATCTAAATTCAAACATCTGAAATGAAAACAAGAAAAAATTAATAACATTAAACTAATAGTAAGTCAGTGATAAGGTTTGCAACACAAATGCACAGCTGACTGAGGTATGAAGTGCTACACGGAGCAAAGACCAAAAGAGAAAAAGAATTAATCAGCTGTGTATCACCCGTTATTCGTCGACATTAACAGGTGATCGAAAATGCAGCGATTATCTTATCAAAATAAAGAAAAACGTGTTATCTGCTCTTTGCCGAACAGTTAAAAGCTGGAAGCAAAAAGGAGTATTAAAAGAAATGCGTAATTCTTCTTTTCGTATCCAGGTGTTCTATCAAAAACTAAAAACAAAAGGGAAGAAAAATGAATGAATGTCTATCGCTTAAAAGTTGAAAGAAAGATTAAAAGAAATGCATTGCTTTCCTGGCAGAAAAATTTGTATCAACACACAAAGTCTTGTTTGCTTTTTTTTTTTTTTTTTTTTTATGATTACTGTTTCTGCTTTGATAGTTACGGTTTGTTCGTTTATTTCTACGATGGTTACCTCTATGTACAAATCTATGCTTAATGTCACACAAATTGCGGTTCCTGTCTAGTATGTGATAACTCAGGTTACGTGGCCGTGATTTACGACTTCTTTTGTATTTGTTATTCTTTCGTATGCGCTCTTGGTTCTGATTCCCTTTAAATTTTGTATTGTTTAACATCTGGTCTTCGTATCTTTGCCTACTGCTATAACTGTAACCTCGTTTGCGCTTTTTTACTCTGTGGTTAGTGGTAGTTATTTTTGTGCGTTTACGACCTCTGTCGTGCATAATCATATGTTCGTAATTTTCACTAGATTCTGAATGAATAAAATCATTGTCAGATTTCTTACGAGGTTGGTTTGGACTACCTGTCTCTGGTTGGAGTTCAGATTCCTGCGTTTCCTTTTCATTAGGAGTATTAGTTTCTAGCTCAGATTTCAATTCCAATATTTTGTTTACGCTAGGAATATCAGTCACTAATTGAGGTTCAAATTCCGGTGTTTCGTATCCAGTAGGAACATCTGACTGTAACTGGGGTTCACATTCCGGTGTTTTGTTTTCAGCAGTTTCCGTTTGCTGACTATTTTCACGAAACACGTCCCGTAAAGCGTCTATCTTTTGACCTAATCCACTCTTTGACTCAACGAGATTCTCTTTCAAGCGAGCACAATTCTCTTTAAACTCAACACAGCTCTCTTTAAAATCAACTTTACTTTCCTTTATGTATCTCTCAATTTTTTCATTATTTTGATCTAGTTTTCGTTCTAACCTAGCAAAGTTAGCGTGATTTTGTTGCAAAAGTAAATCTAATTTCTCATTAAGTAAAGCTAGTTGTGCTTGCGTGTATGGCATCTTGAACAAAATAACCTAGACTATCACAAAAACATGATTAAAATCACCTCAAAGAGATACTTTTTTTTTTTTGGTACTGAGCTGAAAAAGAAATGGTATATTAAAATATTAATCTTATAAGTATTCGAGCACCAACGGTCTCGATTCGGGTCGGTAGTTCGGGCGTCATTTATTTGTAACCAACTAGAGTTCGAGGTCCATGTTCGGGCAGCTATTTATTTGTAACCGTCCTCAGTTCTGTTCGCTGTCC